>NC_140123.1:40417371-41017371 GCF_964035555.1 Netta rufina | reverse complement strand
CTAAAATATTAAGAAGCTGGAGCATCCCACATGCAAGGAGAGTCTGAGGGAGCTCAGGCTGCTTAGCCTGGAGAAGGCTCATGGGGTTCTTATCAATGTACAAAAATACTTGATGGAAGGGACTAAAGAAAATGAAGACAGGGTGTCCTCAGTGGTATTGAGTGAAATACAATGTGAAATACAGGAAAAATAATCTAAATATAAGGTGTTTTGTTTGTTTTACTGCAAGGCACTGGCACAGGCTTCCCTGAGAGGCTGTATGAGTATTTTTTGGAGATATTCAAAAGCCTTCTGGATGTGGTCTTGGGCAACTGGCTCTAGGTGACCATGCTTTGAGCAGCATGGTCCAGGCAATCTCCAGATATGCCTGCCAACTTTGACCACTCTGTAACAGATATACTTCAAGTGGATCTGGGAATTTGAAACTGTCATAGGACAATGGGAACAGGATTCCAGCCCATCAAATATCTTGTTTCTCAGGCTTCAGTCAGTTTTCTTATAAGCCTGATGCCTGATCATATGACAATACAACACAGAATAGAACACTGCCAAATGATTATATTTTTGTCAGTTTTAACACCATATTTAAATAACTACAGCAGTTGTTTGATGAAGACAATTGCTAAACATATTTTATAAATCCTTAGGGCTTGTAGCACAGGCTTATCATCCATGCTTAAATAACTATTCCATTACTAAGAAAACTGTTGAATCTACATTCAGCTGCTGCTGATGCAATGAACCAATTCCTTTTTATTTAATGAATGTCATCAACCATATCAGGATTTCCATTTCTGCATTACTTCATTTCACTCTTATGGTTTTATTTAAGCAGTTCCATACTAAGATTAAAAAGACTCATCTCATTTAACAATCTTTGAGATGTATTTATTTATAATTTTCATTTTTCTATACTTACTATAAAGCATGGAACAAATAAAAAGCATATGTCTTACTAAATCTGTGAAGCTGACTTTGCAAAATTTGAGGGGCCTCATCGCCTACTTGCAATATTTGAAATCAAAACCATTTCATCAGTTTAAAAGAAGATTGGAAGTTTTTTTGTTTGTTTGTTTGTTTGTTTTTATTATTATTACTTTTTTTCAGTATTACAGTTTAATTCTCCCAGAATGAATTTTGTATCTTACAAAGCAATGCGCCATTCTCCAAAAATGGATGGATAGATCCTTTAGCTGATATGGATGACAGAAAGATGAGAGAAGGGAGTCGAAGTCTCTTCCAACCTAGAAATTCTGTGATTCTGATTCTGTGAAATAAAAGGAGTGGAAAGGATGATGGTGGCAACAGAAGAAGCAGGGAGATTTAGGGAGAAAACACACAGAGTTCTTTCAGTGACCTTTAATGTTCTTTTCATTTTTCAGAACACTATTTTTAAGATTAGATTGGTATGATTTTAATATTCCTGTATGATTTTTGCATTGAAAAGTAATCTGAAATTGTGAAAGTGCCTGATAATGAGTAAGCTGCTGCTGCATGTAGGAGAAAAGGAAATTTGCCTACTTAGTTACTTAGTCCAGGCTTTCAAAATGTAAATTCTTAATCTTATTTTTTCTTCTTCTTTTTTTTTTTTTCTTTCTTTTTTCTTTTTTAAATTTTTTCTTTTTTCTTTTTATTTTTTTTTCTTTCTTTCTTTCTTTCTTTATTTATTTATTATTTCCTTTAACCAGAAAACTGAACATATTACAGTCAATATTTCTCCTGTTTTCTACCACTATCGTGGCAGGCAGGAGAGTGTATGTTATAGCTGGTCTCTTTCTGGATATTACTCCACTTAATAGAAATCAGAAAAACAGAATTAGCGTCATCAATTTCAGTTTCAGAAAGTGTGTCAGGGAGACACTTGTGCTCTAAGGACAGAGCTCTGAGTAAATACTGGTTGAGTAAATTAATAGGTTTTCATAGCATAGCTTAGAAAAAATACAAAATTATTTATTTTTTAGTTATAGATTTCCATGTCTTCACTTTTCAATATGTGTTATTAATATCTTCATAATAATTGTAATAATTGAAAAACAAACAAACAAACAAAAAGAGAAAGCAAAAGAACTGTATAGTATGAGTACCTAGAAAGGGAATAATAATAAGAATATTAATAATACTAAATCCAACTGCATTTCTTTTAAAAAACAAAAACAAAACTGGTTGGTGGCAATTTGTCTGCTTGTATATGCAATGAGTTCTGCTTGTTATTTTTGGCTGCCTTTTCAGTCACACAGACATGGGTGTCTCAAATATATAAGAAGAGATTTTTTTCCACTTCAAAAGCTGTATATGCAATATTGTGATTTGTTATTAAGAATATTTAATAGTGAAGAGGAAATGAAAGCTTTTAGTTGGCACTGCATCAGAAAAGCAACAGCCTGACAACTTTATTTGATTTGATTAAAATAATTTGAAAGTTTTTCCAAAAAAATAGTTTTATTGTGTTTGAACCCATGTATTTTATAGATGCCTCATAAAGGAAGTTATTAGTTGTTTAAAGGAATGAAGGCATAAATTAGGCAATTACAACTTTTCTCTCAACTCTAATTTTATAAGTTCTAGGTATTTATCACAGTATCTAGGTATTTAGGTATTTATCTAGGTATCCTATCACATTAATAACCAAAATTTGTACATTGTTACATTCAGCACATTCTGCAACAGTTTAGAAAGCTATATTTTGAGAGTAATTATTGAGAATGCATGACCAAAAGCATAATTAAAAAAATATATATATTAAAAAGGCTGGTGGAAATTTTGATCAGAACATTACCTGAAAGGAAGTTATGGGGAGTTGGAGGTTGTAGTCTTCTCACAGATGACTAGTGATAGGACAATAGGGAATTGCACTCCTCAAATTGCAGTACAGGAGGTTCAACTTGGAAATTAGAAGAATTTTTTTCTCAGAAAGAGTGGCTAGGCATTGGAATGGTTTGCCTAGGGAGGTGGTGGAGTCACCATCCCTGGGGGTGTTTAAGGAAAGGTTGGATGTGGTATTTGGGGACATGGTTTAGTGGATAATATTGGTGGTAGGGGGACAGTTGGACCAGATGATCTTAGAGGTCTTTTCCAACCGCAGTGATTCTATTCTTGTATGACCTTGGCAACTCCCAGAATGTTGTACAGTCTCAAGTGTACATAATTTACCAGTATTGCAAGGTGGGCATTTTTTATTTTCTTTGACTAATTTTCTTTGACTCAGACATGTGGGATGTACGTACAATTTTATTCTTCGAAAGCATTGGAATTGCCGCTGCGAGTCACTAAGTTTGCCTGTATTATCAATTAACTTAATTAGTTGGGCAGGAAGATGGGTATCTAGGTTCCAAAATCAGGAAAGGGCTGCACTGAAGATGTGGTCTCCTCTCTTTCAGGGTGGCTGTAAAGCTCTGGGATAAATCTCCACAGATTCTTCTGCAAGGACTATTCTTATTATGGGTCATGTTAATACAAAATGGAAAAGAGAAAAAGTGAGAGGAATGATAGGACACGGATAACTATGGTAACTAAGTGCCAGATGGCTCCCTGAATGTTTTTAATTTCATACAATACAGAGCTATGCAAGTAAGAAAAAGGAAGAATGCTCATCACAGACTAATAAGTGAGGGTCTCCACTGTAATGTGAATCCAGCAAAATAATCAAACTTCATATTATTCTATTATTTTGATACTTTGTCTAGTTGTGCCTTTTTTACTGTTATTATTATTATTATTATTATTATTATGGTCCAAAGAGCTGTGCAGGGATTGCCAAAAATCAACAGAAAACTGTTGGAAAGAGGTATGGATGATCAAGAAACCAAGAACAAGTAGCCAAACAGTTTAATGTTATTTGACAGTGTTATTTGACAGACAATATCACCAAAAGGTATCTGGTATATTTGAATAGTAATGAGTACTCAGTAGGTGATGTTGGGTGTGCCCCCAACACCAAAATGTCTCTGATATGTAATCTGTGTTAAGCAATAGACAAAGAATGGATGGAATATAAAAAGAATTATTTATCAGCCCACTGGAGTTGGAAAGAGGGTGCATGCATGAAGGGTAAAAGAGAAACAGTAGATTTGCTATTAAACAACATGAAAGAAAAACTATTATGCAATTAGATGCATTGCAGAGATCTAGCTGTTTTTCCCATGGAGATGACTGTCCTGCAAACTATCTCACTCACTAGAACATGATTTATTAATTTATGTTCTATATCTATAATGCTTTCATCAGTAGGCCTCCTGCAATTGTCAGTTTGACAGGTTTGTCTAGACCAGCCTTCAGAAGTTTATCATTATTCCCCATAACATAGAATCACCACAGAATCATAGAATCATTTAGGTTGGAAAAGACCTCTAAGATCATCTAGCCCAACAGCCAATGAGAGTGCGATATTCATGCCCAAATTTAGCAAGTTTATACTGGATAATATATTTTATGGCTTGAACCTACTGCTGTAGATCACAGTAGACTGTGAGTCTGTCAGTAGATTTTCTGCAAAAGGACCACTGAATTTCACCCAGTCATTTCACTTTCTCAAAGACTTTGAACATGTCTTTCTAAATCCTATCAGTGTAGATATGAAAAGTTCAAGCAACACAGAAACTACCACATTGTTGTGTTCACAATTCCAAAAATCCTATATCCTCACTGGTTAAAATATGGAATATTATCCTAAGCCTGAATTTAACAGGTAACTATTTCCAGTCATTAGATCTCTTGTAGCAGAAATCATAAAATCTCTTTATATGGGTACTTATACACTATGATGGGAAATAATACGTTGATAAAGCCTACGTCTCTCATTGATTTTTCAGCAGGTTTTCCAGATTTCTAATGTTTCTTGTGTAATTCTTTCTGCCTCTCCATGTGGTTTACATTCTTTGCAAA
Organism: Netta rufina; assembly: GCF_964035555.1. Lineage (NCBI taxonomy): Eukaryota > Metazoa > Chordata > Aves > Anseriformes > Anatidae > Netta > Netta rufina. The sequence goes on along the minus strand of NC_140123.1, from coordinate 41,012,490 downwards.
CACATCTGCATCCATTAATTTTCATGGGTGTATTAGAGTTAGTTGGTACCAGCTGTGACTACAGGTTTCTCAATCTGTACCATTTTGCAATTTTGCTTCTCAAATATCTTCAGATATCAAAACAAAATTTTAAAAGGACACAAATCATTTAAAACAAGCATGATAATACTTTATGGAACTAATGGAATGCAGCACCATGTTTTTTTTTTTTTTTTTTTTTTTTTTTTTTTTTTTTAATATATTTGCTTATTAGCTTTAAACATCAGTATATTTTATTTAAGTAATGCAAAATAATTATTTGCCCTCACATGTAATACAACCAAAACAGAATGAAATTTGATCTTGCGGAATCTGTCTAATATTTTAAAAACACAAGGAGCCATAATGGCTCATTTGTTATGGAGCAAATGTAAGGATACGACTGCATTTGATATTCTGTAAAGAAGGAACCTTAAATATGAAAACTCACAGCAAGTTTGTACATGCTATAAGACAGCAACAGAGAGTACTTTTAGAAAGAATGGAAGGAATAATTTATCTACAGTTTTGACAGTAATTTTTCCTATTACAGAAGCAATGCAAACTGGCAAAAACGGACAATTTGTTATTGCACCACGTAATTTTTTTAAGCAAATTAAACTTTCTGATTTCTTCGTCTGTGTAGCAGTAACTATATATATATATATTTGGCAGAGGAGCAGGACATATATCTCACACCAAATCAGCATTTTTATTTTGTTATAACATAAAATTGCAACACTGCCCTCTGTCAGTGTAAGATTAGCTTACATGGAAATGTACATGATAGCAAAATATGTAGATGTTATTCAACAAGATCAGAGAAGTTAAGAGAATACTCTAATGAGCTTTGAAAAACAGTTGAATTGGTAACACAATGGCAGGTGGTAAATGCAAAGTAATAGACATTGGGAAAAAATCTGAAGGAATTGTGCATCTTACAGGGTTTTATGTGCATAAACCCAGTAAAGTTCTAATCATGGAGAAGTCAGTGAAGACTATTTTCCATATAATGCTTGCTGTGGTGGTTTTACTCTGCTGGGCAGCTAAACACCACAACTGCTCTCTCACTCCCCCTCCTCAAATGAGGAGGGGGAGAAGTAAAGCAAAGAACAACTCATGGGTTGAGATAAGGATAATTTAATTAAAGGGAAATAATAATAATAATTAAATAAAGATTATTATGAACTAAACAATTCAACTAAAGGGAAATAAAAAGGGAAAGGGAAAAGGGAGGGGGAAAAGACAAAAAAAAAAAAAAGGAGGAAAACAAACAAATAAAACAAATGAAGGGTATGTGGAAGTTCAGAGGAAAGAAATTACTCTCTACTTCCCACAAATGAGCGATGATTGACCACGTCCTTGAAGCAGGGCCTCAACGCACGTAGCTGGTGTTCGGGAGGAGGACCAACGTTTTCACAACGAGAGCCCACCCCTCCCCTCTTCTTCCTGTTTCCACCTTTCATTGCTGAGTGTGACATCATATGATATGGAATATCCCTTTGGTTGGTTTAGGTCAGCTGCCCTGTTGATGTTTCTCTTCTCACTTTTTTGCCCACCCCCTAGAAGGGTTAGAGAGAGGCCCGATGCTGTGCCACTGCTGCTCAGCAGTAGACACAACACTGGTGTGATAACACTGCTGTTCCAGCTACAAGTGCAGAGCACAGCACTGTATGGGCTTCTGCAGGGAAAGTTAACATTCCAGCTAGACCCAGTACAGCATCGTTATAATAAACTGTAGCAAATATTTTTTTGGATGATTTAATCTTTGTTGTTCATCATCTGGGAATGTTTATGACTTTTAGGGAAAACTGAGCACCCAGCCTGTGTTTATGAAAAGAAACTTCTGCCTGACTAACCTTATCTTCTATGACAAGATGACCTACTTAGTAGATGAGGGGAAAGCTGTAGATATTGCTTATCTTGATTTTATTAAAATGTTTGACACCATCTACAACAATATTCTTCTGAATAAACAGGCTGCTCATGTCTTGGAAAGGTATATGGTTCACTAGATGAAGAACAGGCTGGATGGCTGGACTCAAAGAGTCATGGTGAATGGAATTAAATCCAGTTGGCAACCAGTCACCAGTAGCGTCCCCCATGGGTCAGTCTTAGTGCCAAGTTTGTTCAACATTTTTTTCAGTGATTTGGATGAGTGGATCAAGTGCAACCATAGTAACTTTACAGATGATACTGAGTTAGCTGAGACTAACTCAGGCTAGGAAGGCTAGGAAGGCTTTGCAAAGAGATCTGGATAGCCTTGATGGATGTGCCTGTGTCCAATTGCATGACATTCAACAAGGGTAAGTGCTGGGTCCTGCACTTGGGTAAGAATAACCCCATCCAGCAGTATAGGCTTGGTGAAGAGAGGCTGGAAAGTTCCTCATTAGAAAAAGACCTGGGGGATTTGGTCAACAGCTAACTGATCATGAGCCAGCAGTGTGCCCAGGTGGACAGGAAGGCTAATGGCATTCTGATTGGTATCAGAAGTAGTGTGGCCAGCAGAACCAGGGAAATCATTGTCCCCTTCTAGGTGGCAATGGTAAGACCACACTTTGAGCAGTGTGTTCAGTTTTGGGCCCCTCACTACAAGAAGGATATTGAGCTGCTTGAGTGTGTGCAGAGATGAGCAATGAAGCTGAAGGGAATAGAAAACAGATGTTACGAGGCTGAGGGAACTGAGGTTGTTTAGTCTGGAGAAGAGGAGGCTGAAGGAAGACTTCATCACTCTCTACAACTACCTGAGAGGAGGTTGCAGTGATGAGGGTGTTGGTCTCTTTTACAGAATCACAGAATCACAGAATTTCTAGGTTGGAAGAGACCTCAAGATCATCGAGTCCAACCTCTGACCTAACGCTAACAGTCCCCACTAAACCATTTCCCTAAGCTCTACATCTAAACGTCTTTTGAAGACTTCCAGGGATGGTGACTCCACCACTTCCCTGGGCAGCCTGTTCCAGTGCCTCACAACCCTTTCAGTGAAGAAGTTCTTCCTAACATCTAACCTAAAACTCCCCTGGCTCAACTTAAACCCATTCCTCCTCATCCTGTCACCAGGCACGTGGGAGAACAGGCCAACCCCCACCTCACTACAGCCTCCTTTAAGGTACCTGTAAAGAGCAATAAGGTCGCCCCTGAGCCTCCTCTTCTCCAGGCTGAACAAGCCCAGCTCCCTCAGCCGCTCCTCGTAGGACTTGTTCTCCAGACCCCTCACCAGCTTCGTCGCCCTTCTCTGCACCCGCTCAAGCACCTCGATGTCCTTCTTGTAGCGAGGGGCCCAAAACTGAACACAGTACTCGAGGTGCGGCCTCACCAGAGCTGAGTACAGGGGGACGATCACCTCCCTAGCCCTGCTGGTCACACTGTTCCTGATACAAGCCAAGATGCTGTTGGCCTTCTTGGCCACCTGAGCACACTGCTGGCTCATATTTTCTCAGGTGACAAGTGATTGGATGTAAGGAAATGTTGTCAAGTTGCATCAGGGGAGGTTTAGATTGGACATTGAGAAGAATTTCTTCACAGAGAGAGTTGCCATGCATTGGAACAGGTTGCCCAGGGAAGTGGTGGAGTCCCCACCCCAGAGGTATTCAAGTGACTTGTAGATGTGGCACTAAGGGACAAAGTTTAGTGTTGTTACTCAGTAGGTCAGGTTAATGGTTGGGCTTGATGATCTTGAAGGTCTTATCCAACATAGATAATTCAATGATTAGGGTAAGAAGAAAAAAATCAACAACTGCAGAATATCTTCTCCTGTTTTTCTGTACAATCACAAATATATCTTACATGATTGCTGCTGCTTGCTTTCTGAGATGAGATATTGAGCTATATACATCATAAATAAAATTAAATATATGTTTTAATATTCTGGTAAAATTATAGATGAAATGTTGAACTAAAATATTTTTTCAAGAAGACTGCTCGGACCATATGAAATTGGAGAATGAGATCACTGAAGATTCTACAGAAAAAGACTTGATTCACACTTTATAAATAGTAATGTTTCAGTAATAGCTAGTAGGTTTTTTTAAGTACTTGTCTATTTTAAAAAGAAACTACAGGAATAAGTTACTGTGAACATCAGGATGACAGTTATTCAAGCTCATTAATAAATATACTTTTAAACTGTGTTATATAAATAATATATATACAGATGTACAAATTAACCTTTGAATTAATGTCTGTTCTGAAGTAGAAAAAAACAGTTCTACTTAAAAAAAGGAAGCTTTACTTATTTTTTTTTAACTTATTTTTTTTTTAAAACATATTCTTTTTTCCACAATATGTTAATATGTTTTCCATTCTCTGAAACTTTAATAATCTACTGTTTTCTCACTTTATAAGGAGTTCAAATTATGTGAAATGGAGCAAAATAAAAAAATATAAATAAATAAATAAAATAGATAAATAAATAAAAACACACTGGCTTATGAGTAGAATGGAATTTAGCCTAAGATTTCCAGAATAATACTTATTTGGGACTGGGGATTCATAGAATGCTGAATATCCCTGGGGGGGGTTCCTAAGCTCACTGTATTGTAACAAATGCTGCTTAGCTCTGTCATATTTACCAGAGCCTTCTAAGCTTAACTGAAGATACCGTGAGAATTCATCAGTTGCTTTGAACTGTTGATTTTAAACAGCTCTAGTTAAAAATTTGTCTCTTTGTTATTTATTTTTTCCTACTTCAGCTTTCATACTTTGCTTTTTTTCTCCTTTCTTCACTAGATAAAATAACCCTTATATATCCAACATTATTGTCCTGTGAAGTTTCCCATTCTCTGTAGTTGTCATTTATTTTCCTAAGGAAAGTTTTCATAAGGAAAAATGATGAAGCAGTTTACAATGTCAAACAAGTTACAGAAATCTAAGACTTTCACATCATTGACTGTTTATTCTATGAAGCAAATGATCTTCTCAAAGAATGAAATTGTTTGTTTGAGAAGACCTTCATAAAACCCTGTTGATTGGCATTCATTTTATTCTTATTTGTTAATTCTTAATTAATAAAAATTGAAATTGGTGTTTCCATTTTTACTTTGAATATGCAAGTTTATGCATAGCTGCTATGGAAAACATTTTTTGGTTATTATTATTGCTAGAAAAAGAATACTTTTACCTTCTCTCACTCTCTCCTTCATTTTAGGAGTTACAGTTCTTGAAGGGCCTATTTATGCAGTAGGAGGCCATGATGGTTGGAGCTATTTGAATACAGTTGAGAGGTGGGACCCTCAAAGTCAGCAGTGGACATTTGTGGCAAGTATGTCAATTGCCAGAAGCACTGTTGGAGTAGCAGCGTTAAATGGCAAGTGAGTAGGGTATTCTTATAAAGTTGAAACATTTTTTAGAGGGATAAATAACTGACACACAGTAGTAAAAAACTTTTAGCATATTGTAATAGAGGGTGTCTTTTAAAATAAATGTAGACACAGTTGTCCACACTTTCATATCTTGTGGATCTTACATTCATTTTAAATGTCAATTATGTATAATTTTCTATATTCCTTTTGCTTTTCTATATTCTCTTTGTTTAATATTTATATCAAATACATAAGAAAATAGACATGAAATTTCAGTGTGTATGGTCAGTATAAACTAATTCAGAAAAAATTGTCAGATGACTCATCTGACTTGTATACGTTGTATATGTCAGTTCTAGTTAACCAATTGAGTTTAATAACCATCTAAAATAGTGACAAGATACATTGTTTATGCACTTTACACCTTGCTTCAACCAAACATTGGCCCATGAGAACTGCTTTGTCTAAATGCAACTACATTCACACAGAAAGTAAGCAGAAATTTGATTTTTGTCAAACCAGTCAGACTGCATTAAACCAGAAATTCTAAATGTGTTCAGAATCTAAGTTTCTCTGCTATAACTTTCACTTTTTTTTTTTTTTTTTTTTTTTTTTTAACGCGGTACTTATTAAAACTCATTTTACAGTTACACTATTGTGTATTACTAGTTGCTTATCACTTTCAAAAAATTTGCTTTTAGCTATGTGGCTAAAAAGACATGATGTGAACTGTAAAATTTAGAAGTGGTATAGGAAGGTTTTGTAGACATCTACAATGGAGCCAATCATCCTCATCAGCTTGCCTTATGGTTAAATGAAGATATACATACTTTTAAGATATCACTTTTCTTACATATATCAGACATTTATGCTAGGTCAGCATGACTCTGTAAGTGCCCATTTTACTCCACCAACTAGAAGGGAAACCTGAGGACTTTCTCAGATTCTGACTTCCATATTGTTCATACCTTAAGTGAGGAAAATAAATCCTACCATAGGCAATTGAACATAAATGAAGGGTAGTGAGTAAAGGACCACTTAACTGATCAGCTTCCATGAAATACTTAGTCTGTAAATCACTTACAGAAACCATCTGGTAAATATTTTGTAAAGAGACAATGAATCAGAAAGAATCATGATTAATTTTGTGCATTTGCCTCACCTTCAACAATTTATTTTAGAATTAGACAAAAAATTGTAATAGTGCCAAAAGAGTTTCAGAAAAATTTTACTCTTTGCTGAGTTTAATTTTATTTTTTTTTTAAGGAAAAAAATATATATTTTTTGTTTGCATTTTTATTTTTATACTGGCCAGAATTATACATTTGCTTAGTGGGTTTCACAAGAAAGTATGTGTCTGTATGTGCATTTTAACAGTGCTTGAGAATACTGGAAGAAACAGAGTAATGCAGATTTCTCAAATATTATTTTCTTCAGACTTTATTGATACTAAATGGCAAGGAACAACAACAACAAAATAAAACAGCTGCAGATGTGGGATAGAATGAGAAAATAAATATTGAAGACACGAAAAAATAGTTAATAAAAGTTAGAATTAATATATATATATATAATGACATATTAAAGCTATTGGGTTTCATGGTATTGCACATTGCATAGCTATTGCATAATTCAACAACCTGCTACGTTTTTCCTGTCCCATCTCTTCCAGTTGAAAATTGTTCAGTTTACATACAATTGGACAAAATCTCAATAGTCCTTGTGCATATCCCACCTACTGTACAGGTCTGAGATTCTGAGATAGGTAGGCTGAACAGCTTTCTGGGATTGTCAGATTCTTTGCATTGATTGTAAGAGACAGTGAATATAAAAGTCAAACAAGACGCTTATTAATTTAATAGCCCACAAACAACTATGTTAACAGACTTTACTTAATTATTTAGTTAATGGTGTCACATGCTCAGATGATCTACTGCACATCCACGAAATTAGGATTTAGTTTCATGTTGTGAAATCACCTGTAAGCCACTGAAACTTAATTGTCATTGGTTTCTTTTACTAAGCTGCAAGGGCATTGAAATGTTCCAGAGTAGATCAAACGGTCAAAGCCACTTTAATAACTCTTACTCTAAAGGAATACAGCTTCAATAATGTATGATCCATGCAACAAACTAGCAGAGACAAGATCTCTGATAAATGAGAAGGGACAACTGGTAACAATGGACATGGAGAAGGCTGAGGTACTCAACAACTTCTTTGCCTCAGTCTTCACTGGCAGTCAGGCTTCCTATGTCTCTTATTTCCCTGAAACTGTATATGAGGGTAGCAAAGTCTCTCCCACTCTAAGCAAAGAGCTGTCAGAACTCCTGACACAACTTAACAACTACAAGTCTATGGGGCCTGATGACATATATCCCAGGGTCCTAAGAGAACTGGCTGATGCAATCATTAAGTCACTCTTCATCCTATTTGAAAAGTGCTGGCAGTCAGGCGAAGTCCCTGGTGACTGGGAAAAGGGAAACATCACTCCCATTTTTGAAAAGGGTAGAAAGGAGGACCTTGGGAACTTCAGACCAGTGAGCCTCACCTCTGTTCCTGGGAAGATCATAGAACACATCCTTATGGAAGCAGTGTTAAGGCACATTCAAGACAAGCATGTGATCTAAGACACTTAGCGTGGCTTCATCAAGGGCAACTTGTGTCTGTCCAATCTGGTGGCCTTCTATGATAGAGTGACTGCATCAGTTGACAAAGGAAGATTGTCCGATGTCATTTACCCAGACTTCTGTAAGGCTGTCATATTCCTACCATGACATCGCATAGTCATAATTATGTGCTTGCAGCCCAGAAGGTCATCTGTATCCTGGGCTACATCAAAAGAGCCATGGCCAGCAGGTTGAGGAAATCATTTTCCCCCTCTTGTGAGGCCTCACTTGGAGTATTGCATCCAGGTCAGGGACCCCGAGAACAAGAAGTCTGTTGGTCTGATAGAATGGGTCTAGAGGAGGCCCCATAAATTGACCAGAGGGCTGGAAAACTTCTTCTATGAAGAAAGGCTGAAAAAGCTTGGAAATTTTCAGCATGGAGAAGAGAAGGCAGCTCTAGGGAGACCTCATTGTGACCTTGCACTGGACCTGTAAAAGAGATGTAGAGTGACTTCTTATATGGGCAGATAGTGACAGGACAAGGGGAAATAGTTTTAAATTGGAAGAAGGATTTAGCTTAGGTGTTAGGAAGAAATTCTGCACTCAGAGGGTGGTGAGGCACTGGAAAAGTTTGCCTCAAGAAGCTGTGGATGCCCAACACCTGTTCAAGACCAGGTTAGATGAGGCCCTGAGCCAACTGATCTAGTGGGTGGCACCCCTGTCAGGGGTTTTGGAACTGGGTGATCTTAAAGTTCCCTTCCAACCCAAGAGATTCTATGACTCTGATTCTTAGTTAATAAATGATCACTTGAATGTGTGTGTGACATGTAGAACATTTTCAAATGAAAAAAGAATATTACCTGTGTTCTTTTTAACTGCACCTTTCACAGCAAAAGGACCATCCCTTTACTTTTATTCAGACTGATTTTAAATGGTAGAACATCAGAGCAGTACACTAAGTGTCAAATTAATGAATTTGCACACACAGGGAAGCAGAGCATTCACATGGGGCCACCGAGGAACTAAGGAGAAAGGAGTTCTGACCTTTACTGATCATCACATCTGCAATGATATGTTTCAGTGACCTTTATATTTCTACCTGTTGCTGTTATTTATATCAAGTATCACAAACTATTATTGATCTATGATAGGTGACAAAAAAGTTATCATTAAATCTTAACTTTTAAAAATAGTACTATTTTAAGTGCCTTTTCAAAGCAGCTTTTACTTTTCTTTTACTTGAGATTTTTTTTTCTTCTCCTGAGGAACAGTGAAAGAGCACTGAGAAATGCTGCAGGACATTATTTCCCATTTATACATATCTGTCTTGTTCTTTTAACAGAGGAACAGCAATGCATTATTATTATTATCACTATTAATTATTTCTATTGCTATTATTTCTATTTATTTTTTGTTTGTTTATTTCTGTTTTTGTAATTCTTTACAGATTCCATCTAAGTTTAGGCATTGTACAACAAGGAAAGGAGAAAGGGGATGCTAGGAACTGGAAATTACTTATGCAAAGCTATGGTATGTTAGCCTTAGTTAACAGTCACATAGCCACCCATCTCCTTGGCAAGCCAGATGGGCAAAAATAGGTTGAGAAAGCTTTCAGGTAAAGATAAAGACAGGGAGATCACTTACCAATCGTCATCATAGGCAAACCATACTTACCTCAGAGAAAATGTATTTTATTTATTGCCAATAAAAATATATTTGGGTAGTGAGGAACAAAGACAATTTTGGAGCAACATCTCTCCTCCCCCTTTTCCCATGTTCAACTTCATTCCTTCATTCCTGATTCCTCTAACCCCACCCCCAGGCAGCATAGTGAATGGGGGGATGCATGTTGTCAGTACATAACATTTCTTCTCTGCAACTTTTCCCTTTTCAAACATTTCCTGTGTTCCATCATGGGCTCTCTCAGTCCTTCTGATAATATTCAGCTGCTCCAGTGCAGGCTTTCTCCACAGGTCACAGTTGCTTCAGAAAATGTCCATCTGCTTCACCGTGGGGTCCTCCAGAGCATGGATATTGTCTCCAGTGCCGTGGAGCACCTCCTTGTTCTTTTACTTCTGTGTTGCCTCTGCTGTTTTTCTTGTGCTCCTTTTTGTCTCCTTGCTCTGCCCGTGTAACATTATTTTTTTTCTTCCCTTCTTAAATACATTTTCCCCAAGGCACCACCATCTTACCTGTATTCATGCCCTGCTAAGGCTGTTGGAGCCCTCTGGAATCAGTTCTGTCTGGCATGGGTCATTTTTCACCAAGGCCACCCATGATGCATCCCCACCCCTGCTGCTAACACCTTGACACCTGTACTCAGTACAATTGGAATTACTATTTTTGGCTATCTCTGTGTTGAGTTAGGAGGCTGGACTTCCTATCCAATGTTCTCTAAATGGAGTTTGGAAGCCAGCAAGGAAACCATTTAAACTAGGCAAAGGTAAAAGTTGAAGGATGGGGATGGGATTCAGGAACCCAATTAGCAGGTCTGACCTGGGCAAATGATCAGCAGTAGCCAGGGCTGACTTTTTGATAGTGTATTTGAAAAAGGCTAGGTGGAATATTTAAAAAAATACTGGAGCATTTGGGAGGTTTGTGCTAAAGCTCCACCTGTAGTTCTTATTTCATAATTTTGGTACCAAAAGAAGTAAACAAATGGTCAAATATTATTGAGTTACTGACTAATAATTAATAAGCTGTAGAAATAATTCAAAAGAATGACTTTTTAAAGTAGGAACAAATTAATGTCTTTAACATTAGAGTTGTTTGAAAAGTGTCATCTTTATTAATTCTTTTTCTTTCTTTTTTCCTATTTAGCTTTGTCATTGATGTTTAAATGTATTCCCTTTTAATGTTTGTTTGAGAGGTAGTACGACGTAAAAATATGAATTTGTGTTTGTGTCCTTTATGAGATAATTTATAATCAATCACCAAATGTCAGATTTTGTATACAAAATCTTGATTGTACAGATAGAATGTTAAATGACTTCCACAAAATAGAAATTCTGTTTAACCATTCATAGAAATAGAGTATACTAAATATTTTTTAAAGACTGCATATATGTATACAGTTACTGTTTTGTCCCTTCACACACACGCAAATTCACTTTTTGGATTTTCAGATAAATCACTATTTTTTGTTTGTTTGTTTGTTTGTTTTTTGAGAGTGATGACATCTAGATTAATTTAAAAACAATGTTATAATTTATATTCATTCAGTTATGTTCATTCAGTTCCACCTGTTTTACAATAATTTGATTAGTTTAGTAATGTATGGATTATTTTATTTATTACAAGCTGGATTATTTTCTTAGCAGTGTTTTTCCTTTTTAATTTGAATGGGAAACACAGAGAGCTGGCCAATACAGGTATCGGCCTACGTACAGGGGAATATTTTGTTTTCAGGTTCTTTAATGAAAGAAAGCTGAAATTAATCTTTTGTTATTTAGATCAATATTGAGCCTATTCTAAGTAGCAGCTGCTTTTGTTTAATATGTCCCTTACGACTATTGTGCGTTATTGCAAAGTGAATATCAGAAAGGTTAGCTTGCTGAACCTTCATTTTCAAGAAAATAGCAAAATCCAAACCAAATTAGCATGTGCACATGAAAGGTTCTCAAAAATTGTCTTGTACTTAGTCACTCACATGGATATATTTGTTGTGTAATGACCTCAGAGAGTCATGGGTTAATAATTCCACAAAGACCTTAATAGCAGTTCAGTGTCTGGCACAAGAGAATTAGCAATGTATTACATCCATATAACCACCTACAAAACTTCACTGAGTGGCTGATTACAGCCTCCTCCAAGAGTTCTGCTCCTTTGCCTTTCATGCATCATATAGTAAACTATCTGTGGCATTTTGTCTTAGCAGAATCATTAAGGCTTATTAGTAATTCAGTGCCCTGCTCTGATCTTTTGTACTTTGGTGCACAAATTCATATTTCCTATGTGGGAATCCCATACAGCTCAGTGAATGTGCAGTTCAATTCATTTCATTATATTCATCCTACTTTTTCAATAAATATTTAACTTGGTGTTTTACCTCCAGCCTGTAAAGTAGGAAATCTCTGCACAGGCCTGCTTCTTTTCATGAGGCTAGGCTAGCCCTAACAAGGGGTAGAGGGGATAAAAGTTAAGTAAACATATGTGACTCAGGACAATGAAAATTGTGAAAGTTTACAGTATTTTTTTTCTAGACTCCAAGACAGAGTCATTTGCAACTGAGATACTTTTTAAAACCTAACAGATTGTTAGAAAACATGGCAGATGCTAAAGCCATTGCAAGGTGGGAATTTACTGAAGCTGTTTTCTCCTGATATACTATGATCAGGAACCCAGCTGCTTAGGCCACATTAGTATTTTGCAGATCACCCAACATCCAGATCACTAGTGAAGATGTTAAATAGGACTGGACCCTTTACTGATGTCTGGGATATTCTTCTTATTACTGGCCTCCAACTAAACTTTGCACTACTGACCACTAGCCTCAGGGTCCAGCCGTCCAGCCAGTTTTTGATCCATCTTGCTGTCTGCTCATCTAGCCCATACTTCAACAACGTCTTTATGAGGATCTTAGGCAGGACACTGTCAAAAGCCTTACTGAGGTCCAGGAAGAAAATACCTACTGCTCCCTGCTCATCCATCAGGCTCATGATTTCATTATAAAAGCTTATAAGGTTGGTCAGGCATGAGTTCCCCTTGGTGAATCCATGCTAACCACTCCTGATGATTTTTTTCATGTGCCTGGAAATGGTTTCTAGGTTTAGTTGTTCCATCACCTTCCTAGGGATTGAGGTGAGGCTGATCATTGTGTAGTTCCCCAGATCTTCCTTCTCACCCTTCTTGAGGACAGGATTGCCATTTTCTTTCCTCCAGTCTTCAGACACTTTTCCCAGTTGCTACAATCGAGCAAAGATTATTGAGAGTGGCCTTTCAATCACATCTGCCAGCTCCCTCAGCACTAGTGGCTGCATTCCATCAGAGCTACCAGCCATAAGCAGGCCAGCACTGTGAGGGGACAATAAAAAGGGCTTTTTAAAATACGTTATCAGCATGAAGAGGATCAGAGACAACATTAATCTGTTACTTGATGAGGAAGGTCACCTCACAAATAGAAACAAAGCAGAGACATTTAATGCCTTCTTCACCTCTGTCTTTAACACTGATGGTGGGCACTGTGACACACAGAGCATTGAGCTGGAGGACCTGGACTGCAGGAACAATAAACTCCCAGCAAAGCCTAAACTTGTACAGGATTTGCTGCTCCAACTGGGTGCATAGAAATCTATGGGGCCTGATGGGATTCATCCCAGGGTATACTGAAAGAGCTGGCTTATATCATCGTGAGATCTCTTTCAGTTATTTTTCAATGGTCTCAGGAATCTGGAGAGGTCCCAGTCCTCTGGAAGCTGGCAAATGTTCCAGTTTTCAAGAAGGCCAAGGAAGAATATCCTTGTAATAACAGGCCTTTCAGTTTCACTTCAGTGCCTGTTAAAATTATGGAAAAGATTATTCTGGGAGTTATTGAAAAACACTTGAAAGGTAATGCAGTCATTGGTCACAGCAAACACAGGTTCACAAGGGGGAAGTCCTGTTTAACAAACTTAATTCCCTTTTATGACAAGGTTACCCATCTAGCTGACCAAGGGAAGCCAGCTGATATAATCATTCTGGATTTCAGGAAAAGTTTTGACACCGTTTCTCACAGTATCCTTATGAACAAAATATCCAGCATTCAGCCAGACAAATGCTTAATACAGTGAGTGAATTGTTGGCTGATGGGTCAGGCTTAAAAGGTAAATGGGGTTAGATCAGGCTGGTGGCTAGTCTCTAGTGGGGTTCCCCAGGCTTTGATTTTATGGTCCGTTCTCTTAATGTTTTCATAAATGACCCGGAAGCAGAACTTAAATGTATACTGAGTAAGTTTGTGTATGACACTAAATTAGGAGAAGCTGTTGGCTCCCTGGAGGGCAGAGAGACCTTGCAGGGAGATTTTGACAGGCTAGAGGGCTGGGCAATCACTGGCCACATGAAATTCTCCCCAGGGGATTGGTCATGCCTCCAAATCTAATGATGTTCACGCGTTTGGACAACACTCTCAGAAACATGATTTGATTTTGGCGTGATCCTGTGTGGATCCAAAAGTTGGACTCAGTTCTTATAGGTCTGCTCCAACACAGGATATTCTATGATTCTGTGATTCTGTCTGGCTTCTCTTCAACATGGAGGGCAGTGAACCTATTTTGTAGTTGCAAGCCTTCATGTGAACCTTCTTGTCATTGCTAGAGGTCAACACTTTCCACCCTTCCCCTTCTCTAGATGCCATACTTATCTCAATGGTGGGAATGGACACTTTTCACCAGCAGTCAGGATCAGAGGCTCTGCAAGTCTGTAGCAGATAAGAGCCTGTCTATGCCCCATTCATATTCTTTGATACAGCACAACATATTTACCTGTTCTCATAAACTTTTTACTTGACGGCACAGCTCTTGTAAGATGGCACACCCCCTGCAGAGTGGTGGTCCATCTCTCCTGACCTCAGAGAGGGGCCCCAGGCATTCTCTCCAGCCAGGAACCTGGAGGGCTGCATCTTCTGTCTGAAGTTCTGCCTGTGTCAAAGCCTCCAACCTAGCAGGGATAGCAGTTCCAACACCTTCTGGTCTGTGGCATGTCGCCACCGTATTCAAGAATGTACCAAAGACATCCTTAATTCTAATACCTGATAGGAGAAGTCAGTCTCTTCGCACTGCCTAGCTGAAGTTTTCTTAATGTAACATATGTACCAATCTAGACAGAGGGCGGCAGTGTGAAATATAAAGATTCACAGCCAGTTTTTAAGTTGTGCAGCTTTCACACTTGCAAGTGCAGACTTTTGAGAAGCATTCATCCATCAGTGTCTTATCATGGTAAAAACAGCAAAATATATTAGTTTCCCACATTGTGTATTATTCTGAAAGTTGTTTTTAATTATCTTCAATGGGAGATGAAGTATGTCTGAAAGATTACTTAATGCCTTTTTGTTGAAACCCAAAGAAGGCCTTGTTCAGTGCAGCCAGAAAAGTCTAAAGATACTCCCCTGATTAAATGTAGAAATTTACTGGAATTTTACTGAACCATGAAAATTATCAGTGCATTGCATTTATATGACTGTCATATATGGATGTTACATTCATGTATGTATACGTATGCACACACTTTCTTATTTCCACATTTATATACATCAGAAAGGACATAAACATATCTTACTGAAATTGAAGAAAGCTCAACATCTAATTTGATACTCACCTAAGTATCTTTATGGACCACAGCCCTTAAAGCTGCTATCAAATATCTACTATATTTAGTAGAACAAAATCCCATGCCATCTTCATTGTTAACTATTTTTTTTTCTAATTTGAAAGTTGATCAACTTCTTAATAACTGGTATTGGGATAAAATTAAATTTCTTTTGAATTGGTAGGTCAGGTTCAGATGAGTCTTTCATTATGGATTGAATTTAGTGAATGGAAAAGGATTTGTTCATTGTGAATCACAGAATCACAGAATCACAGAATTTCTAGGTTGGAAGAGACCTCAAGATCATCGAGTCCAACTTCTGACCTAACACTAACAAGTCCTCCACTAAACCATATCACTAAGCTCTACATCTAAATGTCTTTTAAAGACCTCCAGGGATGGTGACTCCACCACTTCCCTGGGCAGCCCATTCCAATGCCTCACAACCCTCTCAGTAAAGAAGTTCTTCCTAACATCTAACCTAAAACTCCCCTGGTGCAACTTTAGCCCATTCCCCCTTGTCCTGTCACCAGGCACGTGGGAGAACAGGCCAACCCCCACCTCACTACAGCCTCCTTTAAGGTACCTGTAGAGAGCGATAAGGTCACCCCTGAGCCTCCTTTTCTCCAGGCTGAACAATCCCAGCTCCCTCAGCCACTCCTTGTAGGACTTGTTCTCCAGACCCCTCACCAGCTTCGTAGCCCTTCTCTGGACTTGAAGTCTGGACTGTGAAGGTCACAGACTAAATGATCTAAGACTTTTTTCAGGTCATACGTATAATTGCAATGCACTGATAATTTTCATACTTCGGTAAAGACTGAGGAACTGGCGCAATTTTATTAAATAAATATTAATATGCTGTAATAGTGATTGTTAGAGCTGAAGTAACACTTCAAAATTTCATACCAAGCTAACAAGATAAGAAAATGTCTGCAAATGTTATTTCCTGTCAGTGTTTTTTTGTTGTTTGTTTGTTTGTCAGTTTGTTTTTCATGTTTGTTTGTGTGTGTGTTTTTTAGACTTTTTGTTTGTAAGTTTCTTTGCTCTTATAAGTTATTGATGATTCAGTTATCTACAAATCCATTTGAACTAAGAAGAGTACTGTACTTGGTATACATAATTGCAGTCATGTAAAGAGAAAATGTTTCATACTTCATGTTTTCTGACTAGAATATTCTCACTGACTACAAACATTTACTTTTAAATAAATATTTATAAATTACTTGAATATTTTACCTGATACTGTAATACAGCAGTGCTTTTCCTTATCAAAAAATCATGCTTCTCACATCTGTTCCCATAACAAATCTTACATTATCCACCCTCTAAGAATTAAAACAAAATATGACTTAGGATGATATTAATTTTAAAGATATTAAGTATTTTACAAATACAAGTATTTTTACAAAACCCTTTTGCAATGAGGAGGAAGACAAATACATTTCAGACTAACACAACTTTTCAGCCTTAGAATATTTTTGTAGAAACTTTTTAAATCTTATGTCTCTTCCTACTATTTTTTACTCTGAACATATTTTGACCTATAAGTGAATATCTATTTTAATTTAATCCCTGTAGATATTATTTCAGTTTCCTTTATGACAGCTTTGAAACTGCTGATATTTCATGTTTGCTATTTATTAACACCTGCATTTGATCAAACTCTTTTCTCTATATTATTGATTATAATTATTAATTAATATTACTATTATTCTGCCTCCCTCTATAGGAAAAAAGGAACACTTGTTGAAAATATTCTTCCTTAGCTGCAGAAGCTAAAAAAAGAAATGCAGATATTTGGTAATATTTTAGTCAGGAAATTGTGCAATAAATCAATGAAGATACAGAAAAATGGAACGGTATTTTGGCCTAAAAAGATTGAACTGAAAGAGCAGATGAATATTGTAATCATTAACTCCATCTAGCACATTCTGTGAAAGCAAAAACATTTTCTTATTTAATGACAGTTTTGCTGTATTTATTTTTAATAAATAAGACAGCAAATAAGGGGCCTTAACCTCATACTATATTAAATTATTAATTTACAGACTACTTTTCCTTGACTCTTTTATAGTCTAATGCAGCCAAGAATGGTGGATTTTGCATTCAGTCACTGGTCTTGCAAAGAAAATATAGCCCATATTATAACTTTGATTAAAATAAAATTTATTTGAAACAGGTTATTCCTTTTAGCAAAGTATACTTTGTAGTGTAGGAAGCAAAGCTTTGCTGGTATGATAATATCCATGCAAAGGTATTTTTCTCATAGTCTTTTCTAATACCAGTAGTTCATATTTCTGTAATTGCTGGCCCTTATTATATGACTTATCTTCATTTTATTGTACTTATTTTTTTATTAAACTATATATATTCTTAACTTATCCCACTACTGCAAACCCAAACACATAAAATATTGTTACCAAATACATAAAATACCATTCCAAATTTACAGACAGAAATAAGTCTTCATTACTGCTTTCCATTCAGAAAATTGTTATTTTCAACTTTTGACAATGTACTATTGTTCAGTGGCATAACCAAGGCTGTGAGAGAAGACCTAACCAAAAGGTCTAACCAAAGCCAAGAGAGCTTTCTTCTACACAGTTTTCTTCCTAGGTCAGGTGTGGATTGATCGAGAAATACAGTAGTCCAGCACTGATAAAAATTACTACCTTCCCCTTGCTTCCACCAGGCAGATACCCTTTGTGACAAGTAATTTTTGGTTGCTCTTTCGGGCATACTGAAAGAGTAGAAGAGGTCGAAAGGGGGCTTAAGCAAAAGACTGGTCTTTGATATTCTCAGTAAAAGAATTTTGAAAGGCAAAACCTTGAAAGGCAAAAAGAAATGCAGCAAAAGCATGATTCAACTGTTTTCACAAACCATAGTATCTTACATCAAAGACACTTGGTTCTTTTGAGGCTGGCTTGTCAAACGGAATTTAAAAATGGTTTTACTGATTAGTTACCAAAGTTTTGTAATGATCGCACTGGGATAAATGGTTTTGATCCAACTAGTCGTGATTTATCCTATCCCGTTTCAAAACCTTACTTGCATTTTCTAGCCATTTTTATGCATACATATATATGTGTGTGTTTACGATTAAGAATCTGTGTCCATCATAGTACAAAAGAAGTGACCAAATCCTGGAAAAACAAATTACTAATATATAAATTATTATTATTTCAAGCTCAGAGAAGACTGAATTTGTTCCAAATTCATATCTACTCCCAGTCTAAATAAGCTGAAATTTAGAGCATTGGAGAACAGAGACCTGTTTGTAAGGCAAAACTTTAATTGTGATCAGTGGACATAAAAATACTAAGTATTGAATGCTCATTTTCACTTGTTGATTTTCCCCTATAAACAGTGATAACTATAAAATAAATTCAAACAATTTTAATGAAATGCATCTCTGTGGATGGACTTATAGTTCAGTAAAAAGAATATTGCCACCTCAAAAATGAATGAAGATAAGTTTACTATGTGATTGTGACTATGCTTATATCTTAAGCTTCCTTTTTAATCATGCAGTGCTGAAAATAAAAGTCTTAAACTATTGTAGGTACACAAAAACTATTAGAAGTTACGGTATCTACAAGAAGTCTACAGATGCCAATAATGAAACAAAAAAATGAGCTCTGTGTTGGTTGCAAAGTTAGACCTTTTGTGGTAGTATCCCAGTACTAGAGTATAGTTAAAGAGTATAGTAAAGGAACAGACAGAAGTAATACGCAGTAATAGAGTACAAGTAAAAGAAGCAATACACAAGTAATACACAGAATTTAGGTAAAGTAAGATACTAAGATAACATTTTGAATTTCCAATGTGAAATTGTTATAAAAAAAAGAAAAAAGAAAAAAAGAATTTTCATAGAATATCATGAGTTGGAAGGGACCCATAAGAATCATCACGTCCAACTCCTGTGTTGCCAAAGGACCACTCAAAAATTCAGACCACGTGTCTGAGGGTGTTGTCCAAATGCTTCTTGAACTCCAGCAGGCTTCGTGCTGTGACCACTTCCCTGGGGAACCTGTTCCATTGTCCAACCACCCTCGCAGTGAACAACATTTTCCAGATGTCCAGCCTGAAACACCTCTGTCACAACTTCAAGACATTTCTTTATTTGTTAAATTCATACTCAATGGATTGTCTTTCTTCTATGAATTCTGAACATATTTGCATATGAAAACGAAAGTCTACTTACAAGGATTTTCAACAAATCACCAAAATTAGATGTGGTACCAGGTAAATGAAGAAACACAATACAATACAGCTAAGAGGCTGTAGCCATTGCAATTGTAGGGATGATATCTAATCTCATTAAGAAAAGTAAAGCTTTCAGACTTTTTTAACAAAATGCATTAAAATTTCCCTGCAGAATTTTTTACTCTAAACTTTTACCAAGAAGGATAAGGATAAAAATAAAAAATAAAAATTAAAAAATTTTAAAAAGATTCACTCTAAGTCATCTAACAAAACAGGACCCTGAGCACTAAAAAAAAAAAAAAAAAAAAAAAAAAAAAAAGACTTCTAAATGTCTTTGAATAGAAGTATCCTAAAAGCTTAGTGCAGTATCCTGAATAATATCCAGAATTGTTTGCAAAACTGTTCTGCAGTCATTTTGGGTTAAAGGGAGTGATGATGGCGTAAGGATTTTAGCAGAAGAATGGAAAAAATTCCTGATTGAGGTGTTCAGGCTCAGGCACAACCAGAGTTTTAAAACAATTATTCAATTTTCAGCTTTTATTTGTCTGAACTAGAACTTTGTGAAATAAAACTTTATTATTATTTATATAAATCTTATGAGCTATTTCTTGCTTGGGTATAAATACAATCAAAACCTAAAATGATTGTCACAAATCATTTTAGTCTACATCCACAGACACTTTAACTTCTTCTCTCTTATAGTGGAGCCATGGCTTCTCCTGGCAACTTTTGGCACAAGTATGTCTGTCAGGCAGTACCAAAATATTACATGACTTCAGGGACATATTTAGTGATAGTATTCTCCTTTTTTTTTTCATCAGCATCCATGCCAGAGAAACAGAATGGTGAATCCACATTTAAGTAGCTCTGAATTCATGGACCGTTTAGGACAGTAAAAGCTTCCAAATGAATAATTGCTTCACACAGGCTGCTTTTGCGTCCTAAATTGCTCAATGGCCGAACTTTAAAATAGCCTGAGTGTCTATTAGTTAATCTTCAGGCAGTGTAGAAAAGGCAACAGACTGCAAAAAGATTCATATAAGAAATGAATGCAGCATGGAATTATTCAGAAAGAGCAATCAGAACTGCTTTCTCCTGTGAACCATTACGAAAGGAGGAAGGAAAAAAGTTTCTTGCCTGTAGGTAGTTGCTAAACACAAAAGAATTGTGTTTTGTTTGTTTGTTTGCTTGCTTGTTTTTTCACCACATTTTTACTATTTCAAATTTAAAATATTTTCAGAAGTTTTCCAGGACTTCCCTACAGAACTCAATCCTCATAATATATTCTGATGAAGAAAAGCAACATACACTGCCTGTGGGTGTCATAGAATCATAGAATATCCTGAGTTGGAAGGGACGCATAAAGATTGTCGAGTCCAACTCCTGGCACCACACAGGTCTACCCAAAAATTCAGACCATATGACTGTCCAAACACTTTTGATTGTATTAAACTCTGACAAGCTTGGTGCCATAACTACATCCCTGGGGAGCCTGCTCCAGTGCGCGACAACCCTCTTAGTGAAGAACCTCTTCTGATATCCAGCCTGAACCTCCCCTGCCTCAGCTTGACACCATTCCCTCAGGTCCTATCACTGATCACTAAAAAGAATAGATCGGCACCTGCCCCTCCACTCTCCCTCACGAAGAAGCTATAGACTGAGATGAAGTCTCGTTACCTTACTTGCTGAGTAGCCATGCTAACGGTAGCGTAGGCAAGACTTATCATTTTATCCAAGATCTTTGAAAAAAATGAAGACAAGTTAGTACTTTTTAAAAATCCATATTTAAAACATAATGAGATATTCTTTTCTTTTCTGCACTGCCTATTTGATCTTTCCTATATTACAAGTGTAAAATTCATTCCAGACATGAGACTCCCATTGAGAGTAGTTCTGTGGAACAGGATGAATACTAGATCAAAGACTGAATACATTATTTTCTTCTGGCTTGTAATTTAGCATAGAAAGCTTCAGTGTGACTTTTTTTTTTTTTTTCCTAGGAATGTAGAACTAAAAGCTTTTGATTCCATTTAGTATTAAAGAATTATGCAAGATAAAATATTAAAATGCAGACAGCAGTTGTCAGACTCCCACAACTTTGATGCATGATAAAAACACAGAGAAACAATCATAAATGGGTTACAACTTTCTTGTTTGTCTAGATTACCAATTAAAAGTTAGCACTTGCACTTCCACCTCACAGACGATAAGCAGTTAAGTAGCAACCATGTTTACATGATTTATAAATCTATTGAGACAAATCTGTGTGTCACTGGCACTTTTGGCATTATCTACTGCAACCAAAGAATGAAGATACCCATTTCCAGAGAGATAATATATTCATTGCCATTGAACTGGGCAAAGTAGGAAAGTACTTTCATGAAGTAGAATGTGGATTTGGTAAAAAATATTAAAATCCTCTGTATGCTTATCATATGAAATTCATATATTTTTGAGAAACTATATTTTGTTTTTCTCCCATTTGCTAAAGTCAGATTAGAACAAAACAAAATGAAACCAAACGAAACCAAACCAAACCAAACCAAACCAAACCAAACGACCAAACAAAAATATACTCCTTGTCTTTATTACTACAGTTCTGAGATGTTGTTTTATTGACACTTCGTTGTGTGGATTTCCTTAGGTTATATTCAGTTGGAGGTCGGGATGGAAGTTCATGTTTGAGTTCAATGGAATACTATGACCCTCACACAAATAAATGGAATATGTGTGCTCCAATGTGTAAGAGAAGAGGAGGTGTAGGAGTGGCTACATGTGATGGATTTCTTTATGCAGTTGGAGGTCACGATGCTCCTGCTTCTAACCACTGCTCCCGGCTGCTGGACTATGTAGAAAGGTATCCACTATATGAATTTTATGAAGATAATGCCTGGAAGCATCATTTTCTTACTTAAATGATGGTAAAGTTCAGCAGATGTGGTATTTTTTTTTTTTGGTTTGTTTTGTTGTTGCTTTTGTTTTTGTTTATTTGTTTATTTGCTTTCCCCCAGCAAATGCTAACTTCCTCTTTACTGGAAAAATTCCACAGAGGTCTGTAGAAGATAATCACTTTGTAGATGATTTTTTAATTTTATTTTTTTTAACAGTACTATTAGATATTACATTGGACACACAATTTCACTCTTTTCATGTCTCCTTTAAGAAATCTTTGTTTCTAAGTCAAAATATTACACATTGCAGAATTATAAACTAAACTTTACAGAAATAAAATTTCAGGCCTGAAATAATTTTCCAACATGGATTTTTGTAACTCTAATGTAGCAATAACATTTTATTTTATTTTATTTCAATAAAAATTGAACTGCTGAAGTGATGGATGACAGTACATGGCAGTATTACTTTTAACACTAGTACTACGTCCCTTAAATGTTGATACAAGCCTTACATGCTGTATTTACAGTACCGTGAAGTTCACAAGTGGATATTCCACAAATTCAAGTATATCTGTTAGGGCAGTAGGGCACTGTTGGCATGCCTATAACATTAATTTTGAAGGTACTCCTCAAATGTTTCATGAAGGGATCACTTTTTTCTATTTCAACTTTTGCATGCTTTAAAGTAGAGTAATGAAAAATACTTTCAAATACATGCAGGTTGCAAATTTTAAAGCATATATATTTGAGTACTTGGTTGATCTAAACACAGAAGTCAAGATAGGCATTGGCACTGACAGACACTTGTGTAAGAAAAAATACCCAGAATTTTAATAGAGTAAATTTATATTAATTTTAGAATCATAGAACCATAGAAGATCCTGAGTTGGAAGGGACCCACAAGGGACCCACAAGGATCATCAAGTCTAACTCCTAATGACTGCTAGTGACAATACTTATAAATATGAAATCTTTCCAGCTCTTTCTGATTGTTGGTACTTACAAGGAAAGTTATCTATCAATCTATCTACCTATCATCTGTCTATTTATCTATTTATTTATTTAATTGATTTTTTGTGTCTCTGAGAAGAAAATCCTTCTGATGTTGAAGATAAAACCCATCCCATTACATTTGTCTTCCTCAGAGATCATGATAGCAACCAATTGAATACATGTGCTTAGCTATTTTATATTCTGATACCTGAATGACATTATATAGTGTCCTTTGCTGAGGTTTTATTGCACTGATAGCAAAAAATATGGGTAATCTATTTCATGGGCTATTAGCTTCCAGAGTAAAAGTTAGGACTCACAGATCAGAACTTGTAAGGCTAATAGTTTGCATAGAGTACCTATTAGAGTGAATTACGTGAAGTACTGCACTATAACATGAACAAAGTCTTATGACCCTCCCAATGACTGACAGACATATAAGGTGGCATGGATGTAATTTGATATGTCTATTTTTACATTCAAAAATCATCATCTTCCAAAAATAAAAACTCCTTAACAAACCAAAGACCAATTTTTAATGAGATCTACTATATTATTTCATATATCCGTGAAAGTTCTACTTGCTGTAAATATTTAGGGCATCAATCTTTTTAACTATGTCTCTTCTTCAGGAACAAGACTTTTCGTGAGACAGTTTGCCAGGAAGTGCATTATTCAAAATTTTATCTTTTTTCTTTTCTGAAAGGCTGTTAAGCAGACATAATAAATGTATTTTTAATATATTTTTGAGATTACTTTGGGATTACTTAGTGAGAGAAGATATGTGTTTTCTGAATACTACTGTTAAATCTTGCTCAACAGTAATTTAGATTCCCAATTTGAACACTTAAGTTTACACAGTTCTGAGGATTTCCTGTGGCTTTGAGTACTTAAAAGTAAAACAATAGGTATATTTTACTGTGTTTCACATGTTGGGAAAGTAAACGTTGTGTTATTTTTTAAAGGTATAATCAATAATCTCTATTTAAGATTTATACAATTTTGGAGATATTTTGTCAGTGAAGCAACACTGAGAAAATAATGTTACTTGCTCTAAATGTGTGTCCTGGTTTCAGTTAGAACAGAATTAATTTTCTTCCTAGTAGCTGGTGGAATGCTGTGTTTTGGCTTAGGATGAGAAGAGTGCTGATAACACCCCGATGTTTTAATTGTTGCAGAGCAGTGCTTACGCCAAGCCAAGGACATCTCAGCCTTTTGCTCTGTCCTGCCAACAGGCAGGCTGGGGGTGCAGTAAGAGCTGGGAGGGGACAGACCCAGGACAGGTGACCCGAACTAGCCAAAGGGGTATTCCATACCATCTGACGTCATGCTAAACAATATATAGGGGTGGCTAGCCGGGGGGGAGGGGGCCGGACTGCTCGGGGTTAAGCTGGGCATCGGTCAGCGGGTGGTGAGCAATTGCATTGTGCATCACTTGTTTGTACATATTATTATTACTTTCCTATTATCACCATTGTATTATTATTATTATTATTATTGTTATTATTATTTTGTTATTATTATTTTCCTGTCTTATTAAACTGTCTTTATCTCAACTCACGGGCTTCACTTTCCATTTCTCTCCCCCGTCCCAGAGAGGGAGGGGGGAGGGTGAGCGAACGGCTGCGTGGTGTTTAGCTGCCAGCCGGGTTAAACCACGACAATGTGACAGCTATTGAAAAGTTAAAGTGATCTATAGCTTTTCCCCTTCCCACTTTGATTTCAAATTATATATTTTTTCCATATTCAGGAACTTTATTGTAAACCTTTGCACCATAGGACATACCTAGTTATTATACAGATGAAATGTACAGTTGTTTTTAACAGAAGAGAGTATATAAGAAAATTCAGTCATTTTCCTGTAAATTAAAAAAATCACATTCTTTTGAAATTCTATCTTGTTAATAGAATTAAGTTTTAAGTTTTATATTTAGCTCTTGGTTACTTATTTATTAAAAAGGAAAACAAATTGGACAAAAATGTCAATTATATTTAGATGTCTTGCTTTTACAGTTCCTCACCTTGGCCCTCGTAATTTAAAAGCAGTGTATCAAATAGCACATTAAAATTTATTGCCTTTAGGGAGGTGCAGATACAATACACACTGGAAAAGAAGGTTGAGAAACTCTTTCAGCTAGAGGCATACAATGATTTTGCTGAAAAAGTCACACAGTCTGAAAAAAAAATCCATTCAAAATTAACAGTATTTTCTCTTGTTACATACGCACATCTGTTATGTATGCATCTTGTTACATATACAAGTATTCAAACATTGTTTTAAAGTATTTTCCTCTCAGGTTTTAAAAGACATTTATCTCATATTTAAGTCAAAACTTCTTAGAGAAAGATAGCAAAATGAAAGAATATGAATAAATAACATAAAGAAAAGGAATAAAAGAAGCAAAGTGAAAAACACCATTAATTTAATGATATTTTAGACATAAGAAGTTGACCACAACATTTTACCATCTTATTTTCTGAGAAGATCCAATAAAGCCAGAAAGATTAACAGCCAATAGCTGAGCTGAGTCTTTTCCCTAAAGTGTTTTTAACTATAAAAAACAGTTTAATGAGATTAAAGTAAAGGCAATTAATTCTTGTCCTATTGGAAGGTTATGCTTATGAAGCAAATGAGGTCACAAGAAAAGCACTAAACATCACTGCTGCAATATTTATGTCAAAAAATGTTCATAAATTTCCAAATCTCTAACAAGACCTCTAACAGTATTCATACAGGTTGCTTATGAAAATATGAATGACTGAAATAGTTACAGATGCTGCTAAATTCAACCTTGTAAAGTAAAATAAATAAAATCTTTTTTTTTTTTTTTTTTTTTTTTATTTGGTAGAGCATCTATATATAAAAGTTAGAGATTAATAACTTCCGATTAAGAAAGTATAGTCTACAAGAAAATATAGTGAAAGAACTGGGCACCCCCAAAACATGAACTTATACCTAATACTGCCTCTTAAAGTACTACAAGAAAAAAATTTGGTACATAATTTCATTAGTCAGTAGTCTGAACACTTGTAAATAAGATCCTTAGCCATTACAGAATTCCTTTATAATTATTTTAGATTGTCATATCCAAAGTGTCAACTACTTTACGCCTAAGAAAATGACTCAAGTGTGTTAAAGACATTTTATCCTTAAACTGTTTATTTTTGCCACTGTGTGTAAAGTGATTCTACTACATAGTATAGCTGCTTATATCACATCATGCGGTGATATAATTTGGTATTTTGGTAATATCAGGCATCTTACAATGAGGTATCTAATTTAACTTAATACTCCAGGCATCCTTAGTGATTCATTTCTGTTTTACAGTAGATGTTTAAAATATATACAATGATATGGCCTCTGGAATTAACTAATTTTTCATTGCTAATGAACATCTAAATTAAGGCTATTATCTAACAGCCTAGGCTAACTATTTAATTTTTGAATAGCTATCATTATGTAAGAGGAATTCTGCTCTCAGTTTTAAAAGTTCTATGATGATTAATGTCTCGAAAACTGTACTACTTTGTTCACTTGAACTGGGAGGAAAATCTAACTATAATGCACTTTAAAATATCCCCTGAATTTCTGGGGAGGTTTTCTGGCTATGAACAGATGGCATAGTAACATTTTAGAAAATAAAATATAGTATAATATAATTTTTTCAGGAATATTTTAATGTACTACAAAAATATTCTTATTTATTTGAAATATATACATAAATATATGCATACATTCAGATAATTTTCTTATATGCTTGTCATCTATTTTATGACACCTTAAGCCATAAAAAGCTTAATTGTGTTTGTTTGTTTGTTTGCTTGTTTTTCCAGGCTGGTTAACTAAATCAAAGTTTATAATCAATGTTAAATTACTTTAATTGGGAACAAAATATATCTTCATCTTTTCTTTCTGATTTTCTTTCTGCTATTTTGCGTTGGATGTCATGGATTATGTATTTATAATTTATTTATTCAGAAAAGGGCTTTATTTCATGCAAAGATCAGCATGAGTGGACACTAACCATTCAATTTCTTTTCTGTTTCATTAGATATGATCCAAAAACTGATACATGGACAATGGTGGCTCCACTGAGTATGCCTCGAGATGCTGTGGGTGTCTGTCTACTTGGTGACAAATTATATGCAGTAGGTGGATATGATGGTCAAACATACCTGAACACTATGGAAGCCTATGACCCTCAAACTAACGAATGGATGCAGGTAATTGTAAAATCTGTATTTTCAATTCTGTAACACATTTTCATATGTTGAGAGAAACATTGCTTTTATGAAAACAACAACAAAGAAATGGTATCTGAGATTGCCATGGCTGTAAAATTAGTCCTAGCATTTGATCATTTGATTTAATTTGAGTTTCCTAACGCAGATAGAAAACAAAAACAAACAAACAAAAACAACAACAACAAAAAAACACATAGAATTAAGGAACTAGTAGAAGACAGAATAAACAGTTGTTAGAAATATCATCTTTTCCAGACAAAAATCTTGTTCTCATCAATTTCTGTTCAAATTATTTCTGTGTAGTTCTTCATATAGAAGAAATGTTCTAAAAATTGTCAACACAGAGTTTTAATTGGTAACCAGCATATTCTGAAGATTTTTCATATGAAACAGTTTGTTTATTTTAAGTATGGAGCCAAGTTTTCATTTCATTCTTTAATTCCATTTCCTTATTTTCGATGGATATTTTGAAATAAGCTATATGGAAGTACCTAATGGTGAACTGTAAAAGAATAGAAGTATTGTTATAGTGCAAGAAGGTGGGGATTGGTGATTTGATTATAGAGGAAATGTATGTACTTAATTATCATAGAATCATACAATCGTAGAATCGTAGAATCATTAAGGTTGGAAGAGACCTCTTCAGATCATCTGGTCCAACCATCACCTTATACCAATAGTTATCTCATAGTACTTGAAAAGATTTAGAGTCATAGCAAATCTTTCAGAAGAAACAAAGGATGATTTCAGTGCTTTCTTTTATTAATTCTGTTTTAAGACTTTCTGGAAATGTAATTCATTTCACCAGTGTGGATGCTTACATATGAATTAGTGACCCAAAGTTCCTTTTAAAGGAAGTGAAAAAAATTACATACTTTGAAAATATATCATCCTAAAATAAGTATTTTAAACAGGCCAGATATCTCCAAAATGCCTGCTTCTTTTTATGACTGCAAAGGGATTCTTCTGTTCTAAGCCTAAATTTAGATATGAAAGGTGTAAAAATAAATGCAAAAGCCCATCACCTTTTTATCTATTGTTATTTGAATGGCAAAAGAGCATTTTTATGGTATTGTTTAGGATAACATTTGAAAAATTCATTTTTCAAATACCACCATTCCACATAAAAACATAAGCTGGACACTTGAACTGATACTTAAGCAACTTGTAACACCTCTGCTTTAGAGTAGTAATACTTACAGGGTACTATTATTATTAAATGGCATAGATGCTGCCTCTACTGTGTTAGCTTCAACAAGTAAAGAGGTCCAGCCTCCTACAGCTATGAGCTACTTCTGATGTCTTGAAATAGTGTCTGAAGCTGACAAACTTATCTTAAAGGAAACTTGACTCTGTTTAGTAATACTGGAACCATACAGTTTTGTTATTGTTAGCTTTGGCCTTGACTCAGGGACTAAAATGGAGATGTCAACCACAGTCTACAGAACTTGGAAACCCCTGGCATATCAACAAGTTCAGAAAGTTAATGAATGCTCTAAAATCACTTCCTTTATTTATTTATTTGTTTTCCTGTTCTTACATTTTCAAATGAAAGATGTAACATATGATTAAGTAATTTTAAAAGTACAGCACTAGGATATTGTGGGTTGTATTTAATCCCATTAGTTTGGAACATTTTAGACTAATGTTAACTCTTGCATGACATCCCTATTCAGTTAATTCTATTTATTTGTTCATTTATTTATTTTCTGCAGATGGCTTCCCTAAATATTGGAAGAGCTGGTGCCTGTGTTGTAGTCATCAAGCAACCATGACTTTGTGAGCACTGCTTAGGATTTTACTAACTGTGAAATGATTATTTTTCTATCAGACAACAAGAATGATAACGTCATGAGAACAAGGATTTACACATTGAATACTCTGTTGGTCACAGACATGAAGAAGTTTGAAAGTGAGGAAGATTAAGGATTTATGCCCTATAAAATCGCAAATGCTATTTATATTCTGAGAAGAAGAAGAAAAAAATCAGACTGTCTTAGGTGTAAATACGTAAGCGTGCAGTAGTAAGTTCTGTACTGTTCTCACAAATGTGTCTTGGAGAACTGGATAATCAATAGAATCAAGGGACAGCTCTAGACAAGAAGCAGGAGAAAATACGTGGACAGTTTTCATGGCTGAAACAGTTTTAACAGCAGAAACATCAAAGTACATCTAATCACTTTTAAACTGTGTTTTTGAAAGAGAAAAGTAGATAATATAACATTTCATGTCTTTTCTTCAAGTGGGTTATGGCCTTCTCATCTACACCGTTACATAAGAATTAGTTCTTACTGAAGATAAAAAAAGTCTAGATATTCAACATTTGTTCATAATGATTAAGCTGTTGCTCTATGGTAGGAAGAAAAAAAGAAAAATACTCCAAGATGACTTTTTTTTCTTTTTTTTTTTAAGTTCAGATTGTACCTCTCATAAGCGAGTCTACTGAACGGGAAGCCAGAGTGTTTAATCTGATTACACACAAATCAAGTCTTCGGCTGTCACAGAGCTTTATCGAAAAAGTGGGGGTCAAAAAGGCAGTTTCCTAACTTTTAATTACTTTTATATTCATTTTAAGCATGTGGGCTCTAATCTTATTGTTTAATGCATCTTCTGCATGTTAGAAACTCATGAAGGAATGGAAAACTGCTCCGGTTCCTACATTGCCTCATGTAACATGTCAGGCATGACCAGAAGAGATTATACAGCCTCTTCTAGTTTAAAATGACAGCTCCTCATCACATTTCAAAAGAGATAAAAAATACAACATTTTATTTCTTTCTGACACTCATACACAATGCTGCCTGATGAAAGTGGTTAATTTATCACTTTTCACTTTCCACTGAGAATAACTACAAGTAGGGATTTGAGAATATATGCAAATGGAATAAGGCAAAATTATACCATCCAATCTAATAAACTTCATAGAGTAAATATACTAATGTCATCTGTGCTTCCCTTTATGGTTGATCATTTCTGGCAGCAATGATTCTTTGAGCTTTTGCCTTGACAGTAGGTTTGACATTGGCATTTTCTATCTGCTCAGCTGAATCAGTTTAAATGAAATTATGCTATTCTGGGAGGCACAAAATCTGGGAATAGGACTACCAAGTACTCCTCTTCTTTAAAGCCTTGCTCATACATTAGAAAACATTTCGTAGTCAAAATGTGCAAATCTCACTGTCCTCTATCTGTCTGTCTATCAATTTTGGGAAGGAACTGCTGTTACAATTAAATGAGTTTTCCTAGTGGAAAACTTTGAAGCCAGTTGAGATGGAAAAATATATACAGACTCCTACTTTGGACATTTGATTTGAAGATATATCTGTCCTTTTAACAGCATTAACTTGCACAGAGATCTTTGTTTCCTGACGCAAACTGAACATCAGTTCTGAAGCCTAAGTAATTCATTTTAAATCTTTTTATATAGTTCTCTGTACTAATTAGAAATCAGATGTAAATTCTTTAATGTTGTTTTTCCACAACCTGTTGGCTTTTGAATTGCAAATTTAGTGTTCTTCAGACAAACATGTCAATTTTCTCCCCATTGTAACACCTTGTTTAATAATGTTACCTCTTTACAAATTTTGCTTCACATAAACATAACCTTCTGAGACCAAACCAAGAAGCTTCTAGAATTATAATTGCAATTAAATGTAGACATTAACATGCCGTTCTCCTACACAGATACCTAATTAACTTAAAAATTTAATTTTAATCCTATTCCCACAACTTTCTTTTGATTACATTATATTCATACACAATACGAATATACTTGCTCTACACATATACTGACCTTCAAAAAAGAATTCTAATAGTTGCAATTTGATAGATATTTTTTCTCTTCTTTGATCATTTTCATGCTGTTTACACTCTTTTTTCTCCCAATTTTCATATGCCCATTTTCAATTTTCCTTTACTCTTTTTCTGAAATGTAACATTATTCTCATGTGAAATTTGTTAGATTAGTCCACTTCTATTATCTGAAATAATGCTGAAATGATAAAAATAATAATTTATTATTTAAATCTAGCTAGAATAAGATCAAAATTTGACTTTCGGGTTCTTTTTATAGGCCCTTATGTAGTCGACTTTCTCCTAAAGAGAATTTAGGGAGAAGTGGTTTTTGTTGTTGTTTGTTTGGTGTTTGTTTGTTTGTTTGTTCATTTTTGTTGTTTGTTCATTTGTTAATTTTTTTCTTGCCATTGTGTTTACTCTGCTCTTATTAAAACAACAATATTTTTACCTGTAACTCCCAAGGGAATGGACTTAAATCAAAATAGTATAAAACCTTAATCTTGGATTATGTGACCAACAAGATACCTTTTTTATGTACACATTAAAATCAGTTGTGATACACTGTCTTTTGCTAAATGGTATTACATATGCAGGAAAAGCATATGTAATGTCTTTTCAAATGCTGGATTGTCTCATCTAGCTTGGTACTTTGCTCTCAGATGAACCCTTTGATTTCAGTGTGAAAAATATACAACAAAATCAGATCTCCAACAGAAATTAATTGCAGTAGAAATTCCTCAAAATGCTTCAAAATGCTTCTTGGAAACTTTATGGTTTAATGGTCTAAAGTATATTCTAAAATGTTATTATTTTCTCTTGCTTTCCAATTTTATTCGTTGTAGCATGCTTTAATTTCTAGAAAGTCAGCTAGTTTTATCATGCTGTCTTCATTTTGCGTTAGCTTGTTTTTATACACAGGGATTATATCCATTTTTTTCATACTGTTCATACTGCCCAATCTCAAATATGAACATCTTTATATTAATCAAACATACGTTAAAATAAGGTCCTGAGTGGCTGCTGAGAAGTTTTACATTTCTCTGTTCTTCGTGTCTAAAAATCCTTTTCCTTTATTTTATTTTTTTAAATTATTTATTAGATATTTATTATTTTCCTCCTTACTACTACTGGCTTTGAGATAGAAGGAAGGTCAAAGACCTGAAATACTTTCTAGCTTTGGATGAGTCTGTGTTTAAATGAAGAGATAGAAAACAATATTGAGAGAAGGTGTGTCAGAGGATTTATATTTAAAAGACAGCTACAAAAGATGATACTGTAAGCTTTGAAATGTTTGCAGAAACAATACCTATATATATACATCTCCTCTCTCTTTATATATATACACATATATGTGGGTTTCACAAAAGAGGGAATAAGCTGTGGTCATGTCATTAATGTTAATTAATATATTATTTAAATCATTGAAGAAATTTTATTTTTGAATGGTTTTGATTGGCTGTTAAGCTAAACAAATCAAGGAAAAATACAATAATGTTATCCCTGTTAATCAATTAGTCTTCCTGATTTACTTAGTCTCAAAATTATAGATAGTTGAATTCCAATAATATAATTTTTCTAGAAAGTCTAGAATATAATTTTCTAGATGTTTTCTAGAAAATCATCAAGCAAAATAGGTAAGTCTATTTTCATGACTTCGAGAACACTATTTTTTTTTTGTTTGTTTGTTTCTATCAATATAGCAGTGCTAAAGAAATATTTTGCAGAAGAAAAACTAATATTGTGATCCTCTATTGCTTATAGAACTATATTACCTTGCAGTTTTGGACCTTTCCTTTAAGTTTTTATTTTTGACAATGGTGGATGCTAGATGTAAAAACAGAAAGAAAAAGAAAAAAAAATACTTGAAATAATTTAGCAGTCATAACTTTGAGGACCTCTCATTACGGGGTATTTGAGGATCAATTTTCTTGCAGATTTGTGCATTGGAATCAAAGTGACAAGCAAGGCCATAAAAATGTATGCAGGGAGCAATATTTTGAACTTATTTTTAATCATAAATATGTGATTCATATTTGTTTCTATGTTCTTATGATCAAAAGACTAATATAATTTAAAAGCAAAAGTAAACAACAAATAAAACAACAACAGTGTTTTTCATTCAAGATAGACATATAAACATATATGAAGTCTGTCAAATAATTAAAGCACTTCAAGGAGGTTTTAAGGGTGTTACCCATCTCATAATGTTACTTTGATAAGCTAGCATTAATTGACATAAGGGAACCATTATGACACAGTCCAAAAAAGTTATTTTCTTGAGCATCATTCTATTCTACAGAGAACTGACATTAAATGGTCATTACTTATAGCAGTGTTCATGTTAAAATGCATCTAGAAATTGCTATATTATATTCATTATTTAGATTGTTCTATATATTTAGAAGGTCCAAACAAATATGTATATATAGACAAGTCCAAATGTCTTCAGTAAAAATAACTCACAAATGAGTTTAAACTTACTCAAGTTTAATGGCTCAGAACTTGATGTCCATGAACTAGAGGTACTGTGCACTCTGATTACCATGAAGTACAGGTTTTCCATAACAGAATTCACACCTATTAGGGTGCTCACGATGGACTGAGCATAATAAAACATACTCTGTTATCTGAGATTTTGCGTGAAGTATTTCATTGTGAATAAATAGAGAAGACATTTCTGTAAAGGCTTAAAAAAAAAGCTCTTGTAACTATTATCAAATGGCAGTAATAACATTACATGAGTAATTCTGTAATATAGTAAGAAATTTAGACATTTGACTCTGCATATATGGGATTTCATGACACCTGAACTATTTACCTATATCAAATTCACATCTCGTAAGATGTTTTTGTTGTTGTTGTTTAATTTTTAATTATTTTTATTTATTTATTTTTGTGTGTGTGTGTGTTCAAAATCCACCTGCACTTTGGCTGTATGTACAATAAATAACTGTTCCTACTTTCTTACTCTTATCCCTTCCCCACCCCTCATTTATTTTATGTTGCAGAGGCTTTCTACTATTAAGAGCATTTTCCCACAGAATTGTTTCTGATGAAAGCAGCAAGTATAACAGAACAGCATACGGGTAATCAATTCTTCACCACTCTATATGCAAAGATGTGGATGTACATGACATAACAAAGAACAGCTTATTTTTCTTTTCCAAAGTAAAACTTCTTCGATATATCTTCAATTTTCTAAAAATCTATATATTTAAATGCAAATGTGAGTTTTATAAAAATGTAAACACTTTTATTAGAGAGCTTCCAAATATTGAGAAATGACTTAAACTTTAAAACTTTAAAATGCTGCATTTTTAGTCATGCATAATTCATGCTCCCATCCGCATTTCTTACAGGTGTTCATGTTTGTGAATGTGTCTCATTGTCTCCAGATTTCTTCCAATCCAAAGTCTTCCAATCCAGTTGAGTTAATAAAATATCAAATGCACTATTTACAACTCACCTTTGAAACTTTTTTATGGCATGCACAAATCAGAAATCAAGAACATGGACTGCTCACAGAGCAGTTTTCCAACCTTGCAAGAAGTTTGATTCAAAGTTATATTTTCTACCACATATAGCGTCCGGTGTTATAAGGGTGATATTTATCAAAACATCAGAATATAAAATACTGTGAGAAGGATAATGCAGTAGAATATCAGTATCTAAGAAATGTGAAAAGAGTATTGGGGAAATAGATTTTTTGTTACTTGCAAGAAGACATTCCCTGGAAATGTAATGTTATTTCCAACAGAAGCAATTTGATTTTAGGTAAATAACTTTGCAACCACTCTAATGGCTCATAAATTAAAATACTATTTGAAAGGAGTCATTTCTTATATTTCTTTTTGTAAAATAGGGACTTGCATTGGTACATTCACCATAAGATAAGAAAAAATGTTATTTATCCCAAAGTAATACTTAAAATCTCACTATTGAAGACAACAACTCAACTATATCTTAGAGCTCAGCAACTAGTTATATACTTTAAATTCTGAGAATATTAAATTTTTGGATATCTACTGTACCAAGTAGATATACATATACTAAGTAATATGGACTCAGTGACAACCCAGAAGATAATCCCAATATTTAAAAGTAACTTCAAAAATATTTCTGTTTAAAAATAGATATCCATGCAATATATCTGTTCTAACTTAAATCAGAATGCATAAAATATTCAGCAGAATAATTATTCTTCAGCCTTATTGTAAATCCAGTATAAAGCTTCTCATATTGACATAACCTTACATTTCATTGCAAATTCCATCATTATATTTCTGCTTCATAGTTCGTGGGGATTAGTGGCAGTTAGGGGCAGAGAGACTGCTCAAAATCCTTAAATCAGCAAAACCTTTATTTCCATATGTGCTGGACTGCAACTCCTGGAAACTGAACCGTAAGAAAAATTACTAGCAAAGGTAAGAAATACAGTGGTTGGAAAAAATGTAGCTTGTAAACACTGGCTATTCACAGCTTCCCCTTGGGGGGCTATGGAGCTGCCAAATCCTTGTCAAACACTTTAAGGATTTGAAAAGCAGTTAAAGCTTTTCAACTAGGTATAAACAACTTCTACTTCTGTCACTCCATATTTTCCCAGGTTTTTCCTTGATCATTACATGATGCTTCAAAACAAAGCAATCTGTTTCTGTAGAAGTCTAGTAGTCTAGTATTCTTTAGAATTGTGTCTATAAACCAGGATCATATTCAATCTTTTTGGATGGCTTGTATTTAAAGTCCATACTACCCTTAGTGAAGTATTTCTAATATAGAAGCTGTCCCCTACAAAAATCAGTGGAGAGCTTTTGAAGGCTCCCATATGGAGATCTTGTTCAGATAATAAGATATTTAAATTAAGTAGATGAGCATGTAGTTTTGTTATTCCCGTATAGGAACATCCACACAATGCTAGCAGGTATGACACAGCTGAAGTTTTGAAGTGGCAACTGAAGTTCAAATGGGAAGCCCTAAAAAATCCTAGATAACATTAGGTGCTTATGTATAGGTAACTCACATGAATTCATGATTCCTTATACATATTCACCCAGTGCCAGTAGCTGGCACTGTAAACCACCTAGCATTTGTAAACCACCTGCATAAGAAAGGCTGAATGTATTACTTTAATTGCTTAAGACTGAAACCGTGACTTTCAGGTGAGTGTCACATATAATGAACATAAATATGAGAGTACAATTAATATTCATTAATACTGGTATGATGTGGATAAATATGGAAGATGCTAACTTGAAGACATTCCTTTTACCATAAAAACGATTTTATTCAGAAAAACAAAACAAAACAAAATAAAAATCTTCAGTCAGAAATTTGTTCTATAATCAAGTCATGAGTAAATCTCCTTTACTCTGCAGAGGTATTTAAAAAAATAATCTACAGTAGTTGCTACTGCCTAATGAAGACTTAGGTTATTCTTGGCTAAGGTGTTTCTGGGTGCATTTCTGTAGAGCATACGTAGCAAACACAGCATACGTAGACACAGTGGAAACAGTAGATGAAAGGATGGGGGAGGCATTTTTTTTCTTCTTTCACATCTGTATATTTTCCAGGATATTGACAAATTGAAAATGGTCAATTATCCTATAAGAAAGGAAAAAGAGAAAAAAGACTTTTAATAACAGGCTGAATGAATAAATATCCAGATATTTACTTTATTAATAGAGCATTCCCAAAGATAAATATCTACTGTGTTAATGACCAGATCATAATTAAACATTCTAAGTTTTTTTTCTTACAACTAGAGGAGAGGGAAGAAAAAAAAAAAGTATTTCTCAGACATGATACATCTCATTCTAAAGGTGAAATAAATCACACTCTAAAAGCGTGTTTCTCTCCACTGACTGCAAAAGGATCCTAAGATGCCTAGTTCAGATGCAGCTATTCACACAGTAGATATCTACATTTTGTAAGACAAATGTTCAAGTTGGGAGAGATGAATCTCTAGAAGTTGCTAAATACTTAGAAGGAACTGGCCATACAAACATTTATTTAAAATAACTGCGACAGGAGTTCCATTTAGAACATAACTGCAAAAGTCAACTATGTATAAACAAAAACATTTTCCATGCTCTGAAGTCAAACAATGTTGTGATTTTCAGAGTGGATAATTTTGAGCTGCCATATGAGATGCAAAAGAAGTAAAATATATCTGCTAACCTACAAGGAAAATAAAATTCAGTAAATTGTATCTGCAGCTCCTGGCTTCCTAAGATTAGAGACTGATTTAGATACCTGGCTAGATTTTGGGGCTAGGGCAGTGATTTAATATAGTAAACAAAAAAATGTGTCCATATGATTAAACTTCAGAAGCATTTAGGTACACAAATTAAGATTACATAGAAACATAAGATGTGCTAAATTGCTGTAACCAATGAAAATTAGTTATTTCAGGACCTTGTATGGTAGCAGAAGAGAAAACCAAACACATCTCACTGGATGGTTCAGCTCATCTAAATACATTCATACAGATACATACTCTCCTGAGATGTACAGTTTTTTATTTTGATTTAAAAGGGTGCCAATGCAACGAAGCATGATTTGGGCACCTAGTTTAGTAGAAATCCCAGCAATGAAGCAAGAACAAAACTACCAAATAATGTGATGTCTGAAACTGTAAATGTGCTTGACTTTCTTATGAGACTATCCATGTTATCATTTCTTTTGTGAATGGCTTACACTATAACATATATTCCTTACCAACACGTTTATAGAAATAGTTCAATAAATATATGTTTTGTAATTATAGACAACTTTTGAAATAACATCTATTATGCAGCTACTGTAGGTAAATTTTCTTTTTTTTTTTTTTTTTTTAGTCATATTCACAATCTTTCTTCGTGCAATTCTGAAGAAAATAGCATTAATTGTTGATTTCACTGTAAATAACAAGTGCTAAACACTTCTGAAAATCACAGGCCATTTCTTTTGCTCTTTTTATTCATTTTTTCCCACATATTTTATTTAATGTATTTATGCAGCTGAAAATTTTTGTTTTTCATATAATGTGCAGAACCTGGCATAAAAATACTTGGCAAGATTCTCCTGGAATAAGGTTGCATAACACAATTTTTAAAAAACATTGTCTAGAGAAGGAGACAGGTATCTAGGAGACAGGTTTAGTTGACATTAGGAAACTAAATTAGAGTCATAATTTATAAAGAAAATGAACACAAGGTTTTCAATGGATCTTACTTGCTTGACTTACTTGAATCTTTCCCTTCCCTCCTAGAACCAACCAACCAAAACAAATAGACAAACAAAAACAAACCACAATAAACAGATACTATTTGGCAATGTCCTTTTTAATTCCAGTATATGTTCATTAATTTAATTGTAAAGTATAATTAATTGTAAAATTAGAATTAGTCAGGGGAAGAGTGTTAACCAGCATAAAAATGGCACAACAGTAAATATTATGGACACAATGGAGAACTTCATAGACAGAATCAAATCAAATCAAATCAAATCAAATCAAATCAAATCAAATCAAATCATAAAATAAAATAAGTACTAAGTTGTCTAGAACTGTCAAATTATCATACAGTATCAGAATATTTATGATAATGGATGACTTATTCTTAAACTAAAAAGCTTCTCCATACAACATCCAAACCAACAGAGCTTGTATCGGATTATGGCTGCTTAGAAGAAACTAAGCAAGTGGACTATAGTAGGCATATATGTGGTTAGCAGTATGTTATAAAAATGAACTTTCCAGTGCTGTCATCTGAGAGTTAAATTGCTTGCAGATGTATTACAGGGCTTTTGCATTGAATTGATCCATTTAGAATTCTGAAATTTTAGTTGAAAACAAAACTGTTATTTAAGAAATACCTTAGGATGTTGAGATATGTGTGTTTAGTATGGTAAGGAAAACTACAGAGCAAAATAAGCGTGCAGTGGATTGGAATGTATGAGAATAAATATATTATAAAAATGTATAAATATGGCTGTAAATACATTAAATTAAGCTGTGCTAAATTTTGCAATATATGCAGAGCACTTTACTTAATGTTATGCTTTTACCATGGTTCTATTATATCTTGGACGTATGTGTATAGAATGCAAGTGAAGACATAGAGCACAATGTTAAATTCTGAAACCTAGATTTGTTTGACACAACCTGCTTTTAATGAATTTGAATCCTGGAAGTGTCATTGTGCAAAAATAAATATGCTTGTTTTTATGTGTTGCAGAGATGATTCTGTTAAGTGGATATGGCCACAAAAGTAAGTCTTATATGTTTTAAACTTGCCTATACGTTTTTTCCCATGTGTAAATGCAGTGGACAAGACTCTGATAATCATTAATAGTTAAATCATTTACCCTTTTTTTAAAGTTGGTCTATCAAGGCCACAATGGAATGACACATAATATAATCAAAACTTCAGTCAGTTCTCTTTTGTTTTTCATCTCTTCTGACAATGAAAAACTCCTCCTTTCCCCTCAAAAAAAAAAAACAAACAAACAAACAAACAAAAAAAAAAAACAAAACACAAACCAAACCAATCAACCAACCAAAAAACCACACCAAACTGAATCAAACCAAACAAAACCAAACCAAAAACAAAACAAAACAAAACAAACTAACTAACAGACAAACAAAACAACAAAACACTCTACATTTACAACTATGTGTTCCAGGACTTCATTATAGCAGGAGACATATGCAAGTAAGTTGTTTGTTTCTGCTTGGAAAAATGATCAATAAGAAAATAAATTCTTGGTCGCAAAGAAAATATGCAGGCAAAATACAAGCTGGCTTGTATCACATGATTGGAATGTTTACCTGGTGTATAAAGCAAATTATATTGTGGCATGTAGAAGGCGAACTTCATATTTCTTGAGCCCATTTATGCACTTCAGATTTGTTCTGACTTCATCCCACGCTGAGACTCAGTTGAACTCTTTTCTGTATGGGTAGACAATTCAGATGGATGGACATTTCAGGCTGATCAAGATTCAACCCCTCTGTTTTCCTACAGTTTAATCTAG
Source organism: Netta rufina (assembly GCF_964035555.1). NCBI lineage: Eukaryota > Metazoa > Chordata > Aves > Anseriformes > Anatidae > Netta > Netta rufina. The sequence continues at coordinate 40,972,140 of NC_140123.1, read as the reverse complement.
GAGAACTTGAAATCCTGTACTTGAAATCCCCACCTGGGAAATGTGGATCATAATATATACTTACCCTATACAGGATTTATGAGAAGATATACTAAAATATGTTGATGAAGATATATGAAGGATACATGACAGATAGGTTAGAAGTTCTGCCAAAGTCAAATTAGAATAGAGACTCTTGAAGCATAAAGAATGCATATATTGGAATTTGAATTAAGTGATTTCAAACTCCTTGGAGAGACAAATAGTCTAGACATGACTGCATCAATAAACACGATTTTTGAATAACTAACATGAGTATTTCTAAGGTGGACAGTTTAACTGCAAAACCTTTGCTTAGAACATACTTCCTTTTAACATTTACCTTAATCTATTTCTTATAAGGCTGAAGTGTCAAAATTTCTTTTTATAAAATACGTTAGAAAATAAGCAAGAACTTCTCTATGTGTTCAGATGAGTTTAGTCTTTCATACAAGATAAACTTTGCCATAGAGACTACTTCTGTCATGGTCTCACATTGCTCTTGAATAGCATACAATCAAATAATGGCTAATTAAAAAGATGCTGTCTATGGTGGCCATAAACTACATTCTATGTAAATTCTTGTAAAATTGGAACTGCAAATAAATTACACAGTCAAACATGGCTGGCATATAACATAACTTTCCAAAGGTAATATCACGGTTTTTTGAGCCCTTTTGACTGTATTTCAGTGATCAGAGTTAAGGTTATATATTAAGGGTCTACAAATCAAAATCATGCTGTTATAGGAGAAGTTTTATTTGTTAACAGAGGTAGTTAGTTTTTTATATTTTTTTGGTCAAATTTTTATTTTGAATGTTTAAATGAAAATCTAGAATTTGAAAGTTAATTTTTGATCTCTTATTGCTTACTGTTGTGTTTTTCTTCCTTTTTTTTTATCTGTGTTTCTTCTGAGGAGTCTCATTTATGGTTTCCTGTCTTATGTATGTGATTATTTTCTTTCTCTCATGATCTTCTTCTTCCTCCTAGTAAGTTATACAGGTTATAATTTCCTCCCCTTTCCAGTTTTCTTCCATTGTCACTTTTTCTCTAGCTTCCAGGAACCCAAATTTCCTTACCACTTATATGGTGTGTTGGAAAGTCTTCTTCACACCACAGTTACCTGGAGCTCATAGTTTTCTTTTTCCTTGCAGTATTCTTCATTTAACCTCCTCTTGCTTGAATACATATATTCCATATTTCATTAAGAAGTCCTGGTTATGTTGTATTGGAAATATTATATCTATTTATGGATGAAAAGAGTTTCAATGTGTCCTAGTATAAGTATTAGAAATTTTTTTTAGCATCATCAAGGCTTTTTTTTTTTTTTTTCTTTCAAGAAAGATAACCCATACTGAACATGTATAATTTATGTTACCAAGATTTTATATTTGTAAAGAGCAAACGTTTATTACTGTATCTGTGCATTTCCTTTTCATCATCCATGTTCAGTGAAGTATTATTTCATGTTGGATCTGTTACAAGGGGAAGGATAGGAGGATTCAGAGCCTAGTTAAAAATCTAGATTAAAAACATAGTTTAGCACAGTTAAAATCAGAATGACACAGACTATGACCACTCACTGCAAAGGCAACAGAGGGCAAAACAGTAAACAATGGAAAAAAAAAAAAAAAAAAGAATATTTAACGTATCACACGTGGCAGGAAAAAAAAAGTACAACTAGAGTGGTTAAGAATAATTTGCAGTCAGAAACTAAAATAAAATATTGAAGTAGGAGAAGACTAAAGGTCTGGAACTGCCTTCTAGTGAGAATACTTAGATGATAACTGAATAATACATAGTTTGAAAATATGGTTGTATTTAAGGGGGAATCTAAACCTCTACAATGAATTTACAAGACATGTCTTCCTGCAGTGGCAAGTAATTGATTTCATGACACAGAATTATTTTCTAGCTCCATATACCTGGAGTTTTCTTGAACTCTACAAGTAGCTAAGGAGTGTTGATCATTTGTATAAAATGGTACCTATGGTCTCATATTAATGTTTGTTAGATGACAACTCAACTTTATGGATACATAAACTCCAAAGAATATATACATGATTCCTTCTTAAGGACTCCTTACTCCTGAGCCCATTTCTTACTACACCTTGGCCAGGCCCTCAATTATCCTGGGAGAATTCTTATCACCTTGCATCTTTGAAAAGTAAATGATCAGAATGGGAGGTCCCTAAAGCTTATGTTATTTACATACTGTGAAATTAAATCTTAAATTAACAAGATATCAGCTTTTCTAGTAATGTTTAAAAAAATATCCATTGTCCTCTTCTTTTTTCACAGCAACCTATTAATTCTGCATGAAAAAGAAAGAAAAAAAGGAAGGAAGGAAGGAAGGAAGGAAGGAAGGAAGGAAGGAAGGAAGGAAGGAAGGAAGGAAGGAAGGAAGGAAGGAAGGAAGGAAGGAAGGAAAGGCAATATTTTGATCCACAAATTTTTGTGGCCTAATAACGGAAATAAATGATATATTGTGAATTCATGATACTCTTTTTGTAACCTCAGTTTTAAATTTTACATTTACTACATCCATCAACATTTCAGTTTGTGCACAAACTATGATTAGGGGATTATACACAACACAACCTCCACATTGCTGCAAATGTATCATTAGACAGCAAAGTATGAAAGCTTCATTGGGCCAGAGTACAAGCATAAGTGTGAGAATTAAGATGATTTTCTAATCTATTAATCTGGGCATTCATCATGAGAAATTTCTGTTTTGGCTCTGCATAAGATGTTTTATAGATTACATCATGCATTTTATGGTCCATTTATATTAAAATATTATTAGGTGATGCAAACATCAATGAAATTAAGTTCTGAACCCACAACTTCTCATTTTCAGCATTTTCTCTCAGATAATTTAGGTCATTCTCACTTGCACTTGTACTGATTGTTTCTGTACATTGAAATAATGATTTATATTTCAGATCCTGGGCAGTTGCAGGTGAATTAGCTTATATGTAGATCTAACATGTCAGATATATTCTTGCTTTAACTTTTCCATGATATTTCTCAGTAAAAAACAAAACAGAGAAACAAAATCCCACAGTTCTGCACTTGATCAGAGGAAGTTCATGTATACCTAATACATATTCTGTAAATATACTTTTAACAATACATATATCCAGGAAAAAAATATACATTCCTCACTATAGATAAAGATTTTAAAGTTAAAATAGTATTAAGTTGCCTGGCAATTTCATAAGTAGTTGAGCAAAGTGAAAATATCAGTTAAGCAAAAGAAACCATGTTCTGAGTGTAAATAAATTTCCAAGAATGCCACAATTTCATTAAAACTATGAAGGTAAGAAAGTATTTTGCTCTGAGTCAAATACTCAAGGTTTTAGGCACCCAGGAAAGTGGTAAAACTCTGAAGCAAAGAAAGATTGCTTGAACTAAAAACCTAGGTAGCAAGTTTAAAAAAAAATGCAATGAAAACAGAAGTTATTCATTTCCTTGTATCAAAAGCTGTGATGTCACTCCTATAATGGAGGCCTGTGACCCTCAGTAAGTCAGTGGGCTAAATGGCTGTGGGAGTTATTTTTGATATGGTGCTATATTCTGTACAGCATAACTACCTACATTCCTCATGCATGGAGGTGTTACTAGCATTGTTTTCAGAACATACCCACTATGGTGGATTTCTTCTAATTTCTTTGCCTTTTTTACTTATTATTTTGCAAGTGAAAGACCTTCATTGTGCAGTCAAGCATAAGACATAGGCTGTCTGACCACAAGCAAAATAGTGTTCCAGAGCCTGACAGGTTTCTTAATCTGATGTCTGGCACATTGCACCAAAAAATACATTTGCAGGATAAATTATAATGTAGTCAAAGTTCAAGCTCCATCAAACTGCTTTTGAAGGGTTTGAGGAATCCTATGGTTATAGAGAAACAGAATAGTGACTGCTAAAAAGTCAGAATTGATCAGTATGAAGGCAGGTAGGTGTCTAGACCTTTACTAAGAAGCAGCCCAGGCTACTTCTTAGTAAACAAGCACTTTACATTATTGAACAAGCACTTTACAATTGAACAAGCACTTCACAATAAACATCAGAGGATATCTGTTACTGATAGAATATCTGTGTTATTGATAAAATACAGTGATGACTTAATTGCCTTTACAATGGCTCCAGTGTGTGAGGTGAAAAGGAGGGCTTCCTATTGTGTAGGAAAGAAAAATATAGGTTGGATTAGAGAACACAGTTGGAAACATACAAACACAGGTCTTCCTGCAAATACATTTTTTAAAATGTATACAAGTCTCAAATTTTATCTTTGACTATTGACTGCTAGCAGCAGCTTCAGAAAAGAACAAGGTGTAGTAAGAAAAAACAAATGATATTTCCTTGTCCTCTCAACTTCTTTTGATTTTATGACACTTATTATTTTACATTATTCACTATCTTTCATTGAAGCTATCTTTTTCCAAGTTAGAGAGAGCTATTTTCATTGTAGAGAAGCCATTTTGCAACTCCAGGTATCTTTGTCAGCTTTTTAACTATTTTTTTTTTTTCTTCTAAGGATGTTTAATAATATGTTAGAAATCTTAGCTCTTGAGTTGTCCTCAGTATCCAATATTTAACTATGTCCTGGAGGTACACAGTGGCAACAGAATTTCAACTATTTTCTCCCTTATTTTATTATTAAGCTATAGCATACTTACCTCTTGATTGTGGCTGCACACTGTGATGCTCCTTCTACAGAGATATTTATAAAGAATACAAGCTCTCTTTCCTAAGAACACCTAATACATACACTTTTATTTTTATGTGTAATCAAAGCCATTTTTTTTTGCACAAGCATTTTATATATTGAACTTAATTTTATCTATCACAGGCTTTAATTTTACCATCCAATATATATATTTGTCCTGGTTTCAGTTAGCACAGAATTAATTTTCTTCCTAGTAGCTGGTGGAATGCTGTGTTTTGGCTTAGAATGAGAAGAGTGCTGATAACACCCCGATGCTTTAATTGTTGCAGAGCAGTGCTTATACTAAGCCAAGGACATCTCAGCCTTTGCTCTGTCCTGCCAACGGGCAGGCTGGGGGGTGTAGTAAGAGCTGGGAGGGGACAGACCCAGGACAGGTGACCCAAACTAGCCAAAGGGGTATTCCATACCATCTGACGTCATGCTAAACAATATATAGGGGTGGCTAGCCGGGGGGAGGGGGCCGGACTGCTCGGGGTTAGGCTGGGCATCGGTCAGCGGGTGGTGAGCAATTGCATTGTGCATCACTTGTTTGTACATACTATTATTACTTTCGTATTATCCCCATTGTATCATCATTATTATTATTGTTATTATTATTTTTGTTATTTTTTTTTTTTCCTGTCTTATTAAACTGTCTTTATCTCAACTCACGGGCTTCACTTTCCATTTCTCTCCCCCGTCCCAGAGAGGGAGGGGGGAGGGTGAGCGAACGGCTGCGTGGTGTTTAGCTGCCGGTCGGGTTAAACCACGACAGTCTTTTTGGCGCCCAACGTGGGGCCCGAAAGGTTGAGATAACGGCAGATCTGATCAGAGTGTGTTAAACTAAAATTGGTGTAAGGATTAGACCTGCTTAATAGTCACTTGTCATGATGCTGATTGCTTTAATCACAACTCTGCTGCGCCTGTTTTCCAAATTGAGTATTATAGTACATTATTTTCCGTATTTGCTCTCTGTAGTGTTGTTTCTCCTCTCCGGGCCCTGGTTTCAGACCATTATGGTACTAAGTGTTATAGCAATGGCTTATGAGACGATAAGATATCTGGTCATGACTCTAACTTGGTATTTATACTCAGTAACATCGTGGACTCTGTACTTTGGAAACAGCATCTTGGGAACTATTAGCAATTATACCTATTGTTTTTCTCCATTAGAGAGTCAATCTGTGGAGGGGAAAGGGGAGGATATTTTTCCTTACTTGCTTACTCTCCCTTTCTCCTTCACCACCCCTGTATCCTCCTGGGTCACTCTGCCTTCCTCCTTCACCACTCTCTTATCCCCTGAGCTTGTTACAATAGCTCTCCAAGATATTGAATATTTCTGGAATACTCAGAATACCATAGTCTTGTTGTTCTGCCTCATGAATGCACTTCAGATTCTGCTTAAAGTTAAACAACTACTTATGAAGCTCATCCGGAGATCTGCCCGGAGGCAGTATAGTTGTGGGTGGCAGGGAGTATGGGTGGATATGGGCAGGCATCTAGAGCAGTTGGCACCCCCAGTGTGTTGGAAATTCACCCCTGAACAATGGCAAAATCCTCAAAAACTGGCAGAATGCTTGAAAAAAAGGTGTAATGATTCTGGCAGTTCCAAAGTAACACAAATCATTGTAACGTGCTGGGGCCTGGCTCATGCCTATCGAGCTGCCATTGATACTGCTGTCAACTTAGTGACAGACCCTGCGGCCACTCCAAACCCTGTGACAGATCCAACGGCCACTGTGACCCCTACGGTGGATTCTGCAGCCGCTCCAGTCCCAGCTCCTGCAGCCGCTCCAGTCCCAGCTCCTGCAGCCGCTCCAGTCCCAGCTCCTGCAGCCGCTCCAGTCCCAGCTCCTGCAGCCGCTCCAGCTCCAGCTCCTGCAGCCGCTCCAGCTCCAGCTCCTGCAGCCGCTCCAGTCCCAGCTCCTGCAGCCGCTCCAGTCCCAGCTCCTGCAGCTGCTCCAGTCCCAGTTCCTGCAGTCGCTCCAGTTCCAGCTCCGGCCGCTACTCCAGTCCCAGTTCCTGCAACTGCTCCAGCTCCAGCTCCTGAAGCCGCTCCAGCTCCAGCTCCTGCAGCTGCTCCAGTCCCAGTTCCTGCAGTCGCTCCAGTTCCAGCTCCGGCCGCTACTCCAGTCCCAGTTCCTGCAACTGCTCCAGTCCCAGCTTCTGAAGCCGCTCCAGCTCCAGCTCCTGAAGCCGCTCCAGCTCCAGCTCCTACTGCTGCTCCAGTCCCAGCTCCTGCAACTGCTCCAGCTCCAGCTCCAGCTCCTGTAGCCGCTACAGCTCCGGTTCCTGCAACTGCTCCAGCTCCTGTAGCCGCTCCAGCTCCTGTGGCCGTGTCAGAGAAACGAGCTGTAGCAGTGCAAGTTGACCCTGCAGAGGGCATTCCAACCCCTGTGGCAGACCCTGTAACAAAGTCAGAGAAACGAGCAGTAGCAGTGCAAGCTGCCCCTGTAGAGAAGGTGAAAATATGGTACAGAAATTCAAGTCGTTTAGAACGCAGAGAGTCTTCTGCCAATCCAGGTAAGGCTTCTGCCAAAACTAAGTATAGAGATGACGAAGATGATGACGACGCTGGGCCGTCAAGGATTCAGGAGGAGGAAGATGAGGATGCCGAAAGAGCAACAGTAACTACCCGAAGCCTAAACGAGCGTGAGTTACGAGATGTGCGAAAAGATTTTGGTCGCTGTATAGGTGAGCAGCTTGTCACCTGGCTGCTCCGGTGCTGGGACTCTGGAGCCAATTGTGTGGAATTAGACGGCAGGGAAGCCAAGCGGCTGGGATCCCTTGCTCGAGACGCCGGCATTGACAAAGCAATTGCAGATGGAGCACGACCCACCAGCCTCTGGAGGCGTCTCCTCTCAGCTGTGAGGGAAAGGTATCCCTTCAAGGAAGATATTTTATGTCTACCAGGCAAGTGGACCACTATGGAGAAGGGAATCCAGTACCTGAGGGAATTAGCCGTACGGGAAGTGATTTATGAGGATCCAGACCTCAATCAAACATCCACAGATCCAGATGAAGTCAAGTGTACACGACCCATGTGGCGGAAGTTTGTACGGAGTGCACCATCATCATATGCCAGCTCATTGGCAATAATGGCCTGGAAAGAGGATGAGGAACCCACAGTGGGTGAAGCGGCTAAACAACTCCGGCAGTACGAAGAAAGTCTCTCCTCTTCCTTACAGGCCTGCGTCTCAGCTGTGGAGAAACTTTCTGAAAAGGTTCACCAACTTGAAGAGAATCTATTGTCCTCCCCACCTGAACCAACCAGTGCCCACCGACCAAAGGAGAACACTTGGGAGAAACTTTCTGAAAAGGTTCACCAACTTGAAGAGAGATTATTCTCCTTCGCACCTGTACAAAGCAGTGTCTCAGCTGTCAGGGGTAGGCGTTCACCCACACAAGGAAGACGATATGGTGGGTACTCACCCCGTGCCACCCTGTGGTTTTACTTACGAGACCATGGAGAGGACATGAGAAAGTGGGATGGAAAATCTACCGCGACCCTAGAGGCACGGGTACGTGAGTTGCAAAAGAAAACAATCAGGAAAAAGGGATTCTCCGAAAAGTTTGCTGCTCCAACTTCCAGCAGACAGTCCTTCAAACACAGAAACGAGGAAGATTCTGACCAGGATTAGGGGGGCCCTGCCTCCAGCCAGGGGGAGGAAAGGGACAATCGAGTTTATTGGACTGTGTGGATTCGATGGCCTGGCACATCACGCGCACAGAAGTATAAGGCTTTAGTAGACACCGGTGCACAATGTACTATAATGCCATCGAGCTATAAAGGACCAGAGCCCATCTATATTTGTGGAGTGACAGGGGGATCTCAGCAGTTGACTGTATTGGAGGCTGAAGTGAGTCTGACTGGGAATGAGTGGGAAAAGCACCGCATTGTGACTGGTCCGGATGCTCCATGTATCCTTGGCATAGACTATCTTAGAAGAGGATACTGCAAGGACCCAAAAGGGTTCCGGTGGGCTTTTGGTATTGCTGCCTTAGAGACAGAGGGCATTAAACAATTATCTACCTTGCCTGGTCTCTCAGAGGACCCCTCTGTTGTGGGGTTGCTGAGGGTCGAAGAACAGCAAGTGCCAATTGCTACCACAACTGTGCACCGGCGGCAATATCGCACCAACCGAGACTCCCTGATTCCCATCCATAAGCTAATTCGTCAATTGGAGAGCCAAGGAGTGATCAGCAAGACTCATTCACCTTTCAATAGTCCCATATGGCCAGTGCGAAAGTCTAATGGCGAGTGGAGACTAACAGTGGACTATCGCGGCTTGAACGAAGTCACGCCACCACTGAGTGCTGCAGTGCCGGACATGCTGGAACTTCAGTATGAACTTGAATCGAAGGCAGCCAAGTGGTACGCCACAATTGATATCGCTAATGCATTTTTCTCCATCCCTCTAGCAGCAGAGTGCAGGCCACAATTTGCCTTCACTTGGAGGGGAGTCCAATATACTTGGAATAGGCTGCCCCAGGGGTGGAAACACAGCCCTACCATTTGCCATGGGCTGATCCAGTCTGCACTAGAGCAGGGGGAAGCTCCTGAACACCTGCAGTACATCGATGACATTATTGTGTGGGGTGACACAGCAGAGGAAGTTTTCGAGAAAGGGAAGAAAATAGTCCAAATCCTTCTGAAAGCCGGTTTTGCCATAAAACAAAATAAAGTCAAAGGACCTGCACGGGAGATCCAGTTTTTAGGAATAAAATGGCAAGATGGACGTCGTCAAATCCCAATGGATGTGATCAACAAAATAACAGCTATGTCTCCACCAACTAACAAAAAAGAAACACAGACTTTCCTAGGTGTTGTGGGGTTTTGGAGAATGCACATCCCAAATTACAGTCTGATTGTAAACCCACTCTACCAAGTAACTCGCAAGAAGAATGAGTTTGAATGGGGCCCTGAACAACGACAAGCCTTTGAACAAATCAAGCAGGAAATAGTCCATGCAGTAGCCCTTGGGCCAGTTCGAACAGGACCAGATGTAAAGAATGTGCTCTACACTGCAGCCGGGGAGAACGGCCCCACCTGGAGCCTCTGGCAGAAAGAACCTGGGGAAACTCGAGGTCGGCCTCTGGGGTTTTGGAGTCGGGGATACAGAGGATCTGAGGCCCGCTATACTCCAACTGAAAAGGAGATATTGGCAGCATATGAAGGAGTTCGATCTGCTTCGGAGGTGGTCGGTACTGAAGCGCAGCTCCTCCTAGCACCCCGATTACCGGTACTAGGCTGGATGTTCAAGGGAAGGGTCCCCTCTACGCATCATGCAACTGATGCTACATGGAGCAAGTGGGTTGCACTGATTACTCAGCGGGCTCGAATAGGAAACCCCAGTCGCCCAGGAATATTGGAAGTGATCATGGACTGGCCAGAAGGCAAATACTTTGGGATATCATCAGAGGAGGAGGTGGGTCGTGCTGAAGAAGCCCCACTGTACAACCAGTTGCCAGAGAATGAAAAGAAATATGCCCTGTTCACTGATGGGTCCTGTCGTATTGTGGGGAAGCATCGGAGATGGAAGGCTGCTGTATGGAGTCCTACGCGACGAGTTGCAGAAGCTGCTGAGGGAGAAGGTGAATCGAGTCAGTTTGCAGAAGTGAATGCCATTCAGCTGGCTTTAGACATTGCTGAACGAGAAAAATGGCCAGTTCTCTATCTCTACACCGATTCATGGATGGTAGTAAATGCCCTGTGGGGATGGTTACAGCAATGGAAGCAAAACAACTGGCAGCGTAGGGGCAAACCTATCTGGGCTGCTGCATTGTGGCAAGATATTGCTGCTCGGGTAGAGAACCTGGCTGTGAAAGTACGCCACGTAGATGCTCATGTGCCCAAGAATCGGGCTACTGAAGAACATCAAAACAACCAGCAGGTGGATCAGGCTGCTAAGATTGAAGTAGCTCAGGTGGACCTGGATTGGCAGCATAAAGGTGAATTATTTATAGCCCGATGGGCCCATGACACCTCAGGCCATCAAGGTAGAGATGCAACATACAGATGGGCTCGTGATCGAGGGGTGGACTTGACCATGGACGCTATAGCACAGGTTATTCATGACTGTGAAACATGTGCTGCAATCAAGCAAGCCAAACGGTCAAAGCCTCTTTGGTATGGAGGACGATGGCTGAAATATAAATATGGAGAGGCCTGGCAGATTGATTACATCACACTCCCTCAAACTCGCAATGGCAAGCGCCACGTACTTACAATGGTGGAAGCAACCACCGGATGGCTGGAAACATATCCTGTGCCTCATGCTACCGCCCGGAACACCATCCTGGGCCTTGAAAAGCAAGTCCTATGGCGACATGGCACCCCAGAAAGAATAGAATCAGATAATGGGACTCACTTCCGAAACAACCTTATAGACACTTGGGCCAAAGAACATGGTATTGAATGGGTGTATCACATCCCCTATCATGCACCAGCCTCCGGGAAAGTTGAACGATACAATGGCCTGTTAAAGACTACCTTGAAAGCAATGGGCGCTGGGACGTTCAAAAACTGGGATACGCATTTGGCAAAGGCCACCTGGTTAGTCAATACTAGGGGATCTACCAACCGAGCTGGACCTGCCCAATCAAACCTGTTACGTACTGTAGATGGGGATAAAGTTCCTGTAGTGCATGTAAAAAATATGCTGGGTAAAACAGTCTGGGCTACTCCTGCCTCAGGAAAAGGCAAACCTATTCGTGGAATTGTTTTCGCTCAGGGACCTGGATATACTTGGTGGGTGATGCAAAAGAACGGAGAGGTCCGGTGTGTACCTCAAGGAGATTTAATACTGGGTGAGAATAGCCCATGAACTGAATTGCACCATGTTAAATAGTATATTATACTGTATGTTATCACTACCATGATTACTATAGGTGACTAATTAGAATGTATGGAAAAGAGTGTAACCTGAGCATGACATAAATGGTATGGAATAAGGGGTGGATAGATGTCCTGGTTTCAGTTAGCACAGAATTAATTTTCTTCCTAGTAGCTGGTGGAATGCTGTGTTTTGGCTTAGAATGAGAAGAGTGCTGATAACACCCCGATGCTTTAATTGTTGCAGAGCAGTGCTTATACTAAGCCAAGGACATCTCAGCCTTTGCTCTGTCCTGCCAACGGGCAGGCTGGGGGGTGTAGTAAGAGCTGGGAGGGGACAGACCCAGGACAGGTGACCCAAACTAGCCAAAGGGGTATTCCATACCATCTGACGTCATGCTAAACAATATATAGGGGTGGCTAGCCGGGGGGAGGGGGCCGGACTGCTCGGGGTTAGGCTGGGCATCGGTCAGCGGGTGGTGAGCAATTGCATTGTGCATCACTTGTTTGTACATACTATTATTACTTTCGTATTATCCCCATTGTATCATCATTATTATTATTGTTATTATTATTTTTGTTATTTTTTTTTTTCCTGTCTTATTAAACTGTCTTTATCTCAACTCACGGGCTTCACTTTCCATTTCTCTCCCCCGTCCCAGAGAGGGAGGGGGGAGGGTGAGCGAACGGCTGCGTGGTGTTTAGCTGCCGGTCGGGTTAAACCACGACAATATTTTTTTTCAGTTGCAAACAGCATTGTCCTTCATCCATTTTCTAGTTCTCTGACAGGGTTTTATTTTTATCCCATGAGAGTTTAGTTTCTTTAATTTTTATAACTACCTCAAAAGATTTTGGAAATCTAGATACACTTTATCAAAGACATCTTTCAGAGATTTCTAATTGATTTGCCTAGTATGACTTCCTTTAACAGAAATCATGTCGGTTCTTCCTCATTTTCCTTTAATCTAATAATTTAATTCTTTAGTACAATTTCTACCAATCTCAATTATTTAAAATAAGACATTCTGATTTACAGATACTCACATATTCCAAAAGCTTTTATTAACCACTTTATTTTCTACACATCATTCCCCATAGTCAATTAAAGCACTAAACCGGAAGTCAGACAGTATTTCAGCAATTTTGTATCTGGCATCCTTTAACCTGCTGGGGTATAATCACTTACTTATGGAAATTGGAGTAGTTTATTCTAGTGATTTATACTTAGTCAGTTTTAGTAGCACTTGTCTTTAATGATGGTTCCTTTCCAGTAAAGGAAGAATTCAATGTGGAAAATTTGTAGAACTCCTTCACAGCAAATGTAACACACTGAAATAATTCACTATTCTCCTTTTTTCCCCCTCTGTATTTTCTTTTAATCTGCCCACTCAACAAATACTTCTAAGCATTTTTAGTGCATTCTACCAGATTCTGAGATGTTTAAGTTTGTTTTCATTAGTAGTTTTTAATTTTCAGCAAATACTTTCTCAAAATCTCTTTTGGCCAATTTTATTACAGGGTTATATTTAATTATCTCTTTCTCTCCCTCTCTCTCTTCCCCTCCCTCTCTCTTTCTCTGTTTGTTCCACTATATACTTTACCATTTGAAGATTTATTTTACTTCACATACATCTTTTATTCTTTTGTTTAGAGTTTTTGAGGTGTTTTTGATGGATGGCATACATCTCATTTGAGACTTTAGTATGGTAGTTCTAATAATACAATTTCACGTGCTAATATTTTATCATTTTGGTTACTCCATTTTTCTTTGTTCTATTTTCTCTTGCTTTTTTTTTTTTTTTTTTTTTTTTTTTTTTCCTTTCATATTTCAGGCATTTATTTTTTTCTTCAGAGGATGGCGTGCATGTGTGTCTGTTTCTCAGTGATAACATTTTATGAGGTCATTTGAAAGTTTGAGTGCTTTTCTCATTCTGCCACAAAGTGTTGATAGATGATTTGTATATTCATTTCTTGAGATTTACTCAACATGATGTTAACAGTGAAGTCATAATGGAGTGTTTGTGTCCATATTAATCATAGAATCATAGAATTATTTAGGTTGGAAAAAACTTCTAAGATCATCCAGTCCAATAATTAACCTAGCACTGCCAAGTCTAGGTTACTAAACCATGTCACTAATCACGGTATTTACACGCCTTTTAAATACCTCTTATTAATGCTTTTCCTTTTCTCTTGAATTGAGTAAAATTCTCCTATATCACTGAGAAGATATTTGTTGGTTCATGTTGGCATGATACACTTCAAAAAATGTTGTATATTTCAATTAAATCATATTTTACACTTGGACTTTATTTTCAAAAATACTATATGTGGTAAAACATGTATAAATTGAACTGCAATTACATTAATCTAGCAATAGCTACTGCCATTTCAAAGAAAACAAAAAAAGTATTTTCAGTGGTGGGTCAAATGCATGTTGATTTGAAAAGACAGAACATTGTGATGGTCACAATGTCTTCATAAACTAGTACATATGAAAGAAGAGGGTATTGCACTTCATTTAAGCAGAAATTATAAAAAATGTGCCAACAATGTAAGGTGAAAAGGCAGAAATCTTTTGAACCCCAACACAAGAGAAATAATATGACATAGTTACAAAAATCTTTTCTGTCAAAGTCAATAATAACTGTTGAAAAGGTTTACAATGCATGAAATACATGATAAATGGAATTTTTATCTCACTTCAGTCAATTAATTTGAATCAATAAAATTAAAAGATAACTTGAGTAAGACAAGCTCACTACTTATCCAGTAAATCAATATGAGCTTGATGATAACTTTGATCAGAATCCTTTTAATAATTATGCTTCTCTAAAAAAATGTAAGTCCGTAAAGATGAGTTTTTGTTTTCAGAACTTCATGTCCGGTTTCTTAAAATGAATAGCAAACTATCAGATACAGATACATTTGGTACTAACAGAATAAATAAATAGATAAATTAAAAAAAAAAAAAAAAAAAAAAAAAGGAGTCAAATGGCTCACGTTCTTGTCCTGGGCTGATTAAACTGAAGTTAGAACAGTTACTAGACACTTTTGCAGACACTATAAAAAAACTCAGAAAACCAAAAGTCTTTCCACATGATTTTTCTTAAGATTATCGGAGTCTCCCTGAAATGTATCATATACATGTATATATATATATGATAGTATATAGAGAAAACTTTAAAGGAGTTTGTGGTGGCTTTACCTTGCTAGGCAGCTGAACTTCACCACAATCGCTCTCTCACTCCCTCTCCTCAGAAGAGGAGGGGAAGAAGAAAAGAAACAACTCATGGGTTGAGCTAAAGATGATTTAATTAAAGTAAAAAATAATTAGTAAGGAAAAATTATTATTAATTAAAAAAATACCTAAAGGAAGGAAGGAAGGAAGGAAGGAAGGAAGGAAGGAAGGAAGGAAGGAAGGAAGGAAGGAAGGAAGGAAGGAAGGAAGGAAGGAAGGATGGATTTTGATTCACAAACAAGTGATGCTTGACCTCATCTTTGAACTACTTGACCACTACCTTGAGTAGTTCAGGAGGACAAATGTTTTCACAACGAGAACCCACTCCCTCCCCTCATCTTCTTTTTTCCACCTTTTATTGCTGAATGTGACATCATATGGTATGGAATATCCCTTTGGTTGGTTTAGATCAGCTGCCCTGGTGATGTTCCTTTCTCATTTTTTGCCCACCCCCAGACTGCTGGCTCTGGGGGGGTTAGAGAGAGTCCTGATGCTGTGCCAGCACTGCTCAGTAGTAGACACAACACTGGTGTGATACCAGTGCTGTTCTAGCTACAAGTGCAGAGCACAGCACTGTATGGGCTGCTGCAGGGAAAGTTAACATTCTAGCCAGACCCAGTACAGAGTTAAAATGGGCCAACAGGAAATGTGGTTCTTTTACGTAGTTATGCATTAAGCAATATATACATGTATATATGGATATTATTTTTTTTAACACTTTTTTGTGGAACTAAAAATAGCAAAATATTAAGAAAAATGTTGACATTACATGTTGGTTATTCAGTCATGGCTTATATATAAAAGAGTTTTGAGGATTTAATATAATAAAACATTTCAAAATATAAATGAAAAATGGTGTTGCTATGTTTGCTACAAATTATGGTGTCTTCTGACATTCCATATTCCACAATAACTCTCTCTTGTTTCCTTGTTCCTTTCTCTAGTGCTTCATGTTAATTCACATCATATGCCATATTTTATTTTCTTAATGTTAAGGCATGGAGGGAAACTGTGTTCTTCAGTGCAAACTTCTGTTTTAGGCTGACAAGGGAGATAAAAGAATCTTTCATAGAATCTAGACACATCTCCATGTCTGAAGACTGATTGTGGTTTGTTTCTTCAGGTGAATTAATTTAGATAGTTAGGAAGAGATTAATAATATCAGAATTTCTTACTCTTTACTGTCCATTAAGGGAGCTTAATTAAATATCTCAGACACACAGAGCTGTGTAGCAGAAAACTAAACTTAGGTGAAATGAATACTGCATGAAATGTTGACTTTTATTTTATTTAAAACAATTTGGTGGCTATCTTTAATAATTAAATCTATTACATTTGATGGCAAATCTCTTCACTCAGAACAGCTTCTGATTTCAGAATCATTTACAGTGATAAAACCTGACAGCCATAAAATCAGTCACCAGAAATTTATATAAAGTATGATAATGAGAATTGGAAACTTCTGTGCAATGATCTGTAAACTCATGGTTTTGTAATTATATAACTTGTACCCAATATTTCTTTGTCCTTAATATTATTTCCTTTTCCAAGCAACTAATGGCTCAGCTGCTTCATTTGGAGGGCAAGTACTCTGAAGCAAAAGAATTGTCATAGCAACAAAGTTTACTACTTGACAATGGAGTTTTTAAAATAGTAGACATATACCTTAAAAATAAAAATAAAACATATTATCATACTTTTCCATAATAGTGCTCTTGGGGTTATCATGTTGTATTTTTTCATTAGGGAAGGGGTCAAAACTTTTTTTCATGCTCTAAGAGAGACAGAAGAAGGTAGACTGTTTTATGGAAAAACTCTGCATTGGTAGAGACAGTCATGCCAGGAACAGAAATTAATCCCATAGGGAGAAAAAAGGAAATGATGACGATTAGGACTTGCAAGGGAAAAGTCACACATATATTCTGAAGAAGCTGGTTATTATTATTTCACTCACTGAGAGACTATTTGGAAACTAACTCAAAATTCGTCACTCTTTGGAGTGTAATTTAGACTATGTTTACCATAGATTAAATTTTCACTTGGAGAATTAAGCTGACAACCAGCAGGGCAGAATTTAAAGTATGGTTACCTATCCAGAACACTGAAATGAGAAAGGTGTTGTGTGAAGCTGTCTGAAAAGAAGACACATAACTTCTATACTGCTCCTGTGATAGTGTCAAGTGTTATTCCCACTGCTGTAATACCATGGAGACTCACAAGACCAGATCCCTGAATAACACGTGCCTCTCCTTAATATGCCTTAGTTGGACCTTGAAGTATTGATCAGATGATCACTGAAAATGTCAGAACTGGTGTTACTTCAGACACTAGTCTAGAATAATTTGTGGTTTGCTGAAACCCAGACTAACTGCAGGATGTTAGGATGAAAATAGAGAAACAATTTGTTTGCTGATATAAGTCCCACCTTTACTGTATATATCTACAAAATATTTAAATGACACTTTTATAGACGAATGTCTGTTTTATACAGACTGTTCTTTTAACTACTTTTTATACAAATGTATAAGTAAGAAGCTGGATGATACTTATTGCAAGCTGACAGCTGAAGCTGGAATAGCTGCAGAGGTAGTCCCAAAGTTGTCGTGCACGACTCCTTGTGTCAGCCCTGAGGGATACCATGCATTAATATATGTCACATGATGACTATGTCCATAAAACTGCCCCAGTTAGTTTGTTATGTCTCCTAATAGGTATCTGTACAAGACCTAGCTCAAGAAGTCAAATATTTAAAAACAGATGCACTGTGACTTTTTCTTACAATTTCTGTAAATGTCTATGCAAGTTCCATTAAGATAGAGTCAATGCTTATATAAGAATTAATTCTATGTAAAATCCTGTTTTATTGAGTTCATTCCCAGAAACTATTGGACACAATTCTTTGGAAGATATTCTGAAGCCTTGCTTAACTGGGAAAAATTATCGGTTCCAATTCTATGATACAAGGCGTCACTTAAAGATAGAATTTTTCTTCTTAACCTTATGTTTGGTAAATAAACTGGCAGATTAACATCTACTATGGAAAACACATATTTACAGTTCTTTCAAGACTTTAAACTATTTAACTAAAATATCGTATTCAAAAGGTACACAATAAGTGAAACTATTTTTACATGCCAAATCCAATCTTCTGGATTCATATAAAGAACATAGTCCAATTAATCTGGCAACTGGCTTGCAACTCTTATCCTCCTTCTGCACTGACCTTGGGGTCTGCAGGGCTGGTTCTCACTCCTCACTCTCCCAGCTGCTGTAGTCAGCAGTTGAGACAAAGACAGAATAATAAGACAGAAAGGAAAATGAAATAGTAGTAATGGTAATAGTAGTGATAACAATATGTACAAAGCAAGTGATGCACTGTCGTGGTTTAACCCGGCTGGCAGCTAAACACCACGCAGCCGTTCGCTCACCCTCCCCCCTCCCTCTCTGGGACGGGGGAGAGAAATGGAAAGTGAAGCCTGTGAGTTGAGATAAAGACAGTTTAATAAGACAGGAAAATAATAATAATAATAATAATAATACAATGATGATAATAGTACTACTACTAATAATATGTACAAACAAGTGATGCACAATGCAATTGCTCACCACCCGCTGACCGATGCCCAGCTTAACCCCGAGCAGTCCGGCCCCCTCCCCCGGCTAGCCACCCCTATATATTGTTTAGCATGACGTCAGATGATATGGAATACCCCTTTGGCTAGTTCGGGTCACCTGTCCTGGGTCTGTCCCCTCCCAGCTCTTACTGCACCCCCAGCCTGCCTGTTGGCAGGACAGAGCGAAAGGCTGAGATGTCCTTGGCTTGATATAAGCACTGCTCTGCAACAACTAAAACATCGGGGTGTTATCAGCACTCTTCTCATCCTAAGCCAAAACACAGCATTCCACCAGCTACTAGGAAGAAAATTAATTCTGTTCTAACTGAAACCAGGACATCTATCCACCCCTTATTCCATACCATTTATGTCATGCTCAGGTTACACTCTTTTCCATACATTCTAATTAGTCACCTATAGTAGTCATGGTAGTGGTAACATACAGTATTATATAGTAATTAACATGGTACAATTCAGTTCATGGGCTATTCTCACCCAGTATTAAATCTCCTTGAGGTACACACCGGACCTCTCCGTTCTTTTGCATCACCCACCAAGTGTATCCAGGTCCCTGAGCGAAAACAATTCCACGAATGGGTTTGCCTTTTCCTGAGGCAGGAGTAGCCCAGACTGTTTTACTCAGCATACTTTTTACATGCACTACAGGAACTTTATCCCCATCTACAGTACGTAACAGGTTTGATTGGGCAGGTCCAGCTCGGTTGGCAGATCCCCTAGTATTGACTAACCAGGTGGCCTTTGCCAAATGCGTATCCCAGTTTTTGAATGTCCCAGCGCCCATTGCTTTCAATGCAGTCTTTAACAGTCCATTGTATCGTTCAACTTTCCCGGATGCTGGTGCATGATAGGGGATGTGATACACCCACTCAATACCATGTTCTTTGGCCCAAGTGTCTATAAGGTTGTTTCGGAAATGAGTTCCATTGTCTGACTCTATTCTTTCTGGGGTACCATGTCGCCATAGGACTTGCTTTTCAAGGCCCAGGATAGTGTTCCGGGCAGTGGCATGAGGCACAGGATATGTTTCCAGCCATCCGGTGGTTGCTTCCACCATTGTAAGTACGTGGCGCTTGCCATTGCGAGTTTGAGGGAGTGTGATGTAATCAATCTGCCAGGCCTCTCCATATTTATATTTCAGCCATCGTCCTCCATACCAAAGAGGCTTTGACCGTTTGGCTTGCTTGATTGCAGCGCATGTTTCACAGTCATGAATAACCTGTGCTATAGCGTCCATGGTCAGGTCCACCCCTCGATCACGAGCCCATCTGTATGTTGCATCTCTACCTTGATGGCCTGAGGTGTCATGGGCCCATCGGGCTATAAATAATTCACCTTTATGCTGCCAATCCAGGTCCACCTGAGCTACTTCAATCTTAGCAGCCTGATCCACCTGCTGGTTGTTCTGATGTTCTTCAGTAGCCCAATTCTTGGGCACATGAGCATCTACGTGGTGTACTTTCACAGCCAGGTTCTCTACCCGAGCAGCAATATCTTGCCACAATGCAGCAGCCCAGATGGGTTTGCCCCTACGCTGCCAGTTGTTTTGCTTCCATTGCTGTAACCATCCCCACAGGGCATTTACTACCATCCATGAATCGGTGTAGAGATAGAGAACTGGCCGTTTTTCTCGTTCAACAATGTCTAAAGCCAGCTGAATGGCCTTCACTTCTGCAAACTGACTCGATTCACCTTCTCCCTCAGCAGCTTCTGCAACTCGTCGTGTAGGACTCCATACAGCAGCCTTCCATCTCCGATGCTTCCCCACAATACGACAGGACCCATCAGTGAACAGGGCATATTTCTTTTCATTTTCTGGTAACTGGTTGTACAGTGGGGCTTCTTCAGCGCGACCCACCTCCTCCTCTGATGATATCCCAAAGTATTTACCTTCTGGCCAGTCCATAATCACTTCCAATATTCCTGGGCGACTGGGGTTTCCTATTCGAGCCCTCTGAGTAATCAGTGCAACCCACTTGCTCCATGTAGCATCAGTTGCATGATGCGTAGAAGAGACCCTTCCCTTGAACATCTAGCCTAGTACCGGCAATCGGGGTGCTAGGAGGAGCTGCGCTTCAGTACCGACCACCTCTGAAGCAGATCGAACTCCTTCATATGCTGCCAGTATCTCCTTTTCAGTTGGAGTATAGCGGGCCTCAGATCCTCTGTATCCCCGACTCCAAAACCCCAGGGGCCGACCTCGAGTTTCCCCAGGTTCTTTCTGCCAGAGGCTCCAAGTGGGGCCGTTCTCCCCGGCTGCAGTGTAGAGCACATTCTTTACATCTGGTCCTGTTCGAACTGGCCCAAGGGCTACTGCATGGACTATTTCCTGCTTAATTTGTTCAAAGGCTTGTCGTTGTTCAGGGCCCCATTCAAACTCATTCTTCTTACGGGTTACTTGGTATAGCGGGTTTACAATCAGACTGTAATTTGGGATGTGCATTCTCCAAAACCCCACAACACCTAGGAAAGTCTGTGTTTCTTTTTTGTTAGTTGGTGGAGACATAGCTGTTATTTTGTTGATCACATCCATTGGGATTTGACGACATCCATCTTGCCATTTTATTCCTAAAAACTGGATCTCTCATGCAGGTCCTTTGACTTTATTTTGTTTTATGGCAAAACCGGCTTTCAGAAGGATTTGGACTATTTTCTTCCCTTTCTCGAAAACTTCCTCTGCTGTGTCACCCCACACAATAATGTCATCGATGTACTGCAGGTGTTCAGGAGCTTCCCCCTGCTCCAGTGCAGACTGGATCAGTCCATGGCAAATGGTAGGGCTGTGTTTCCACCCCTGGGGCAGTCGATTCCAAGTATATTGGACTCCCCTCCAAGTGAAAGCAAACTGTGGCCTGCACTCTGCTGCTAGAGGGATGGAGAAAAATGCATTAGCGATATCAATTGTGGCGTACCACTTGGCTGCCTTCGATTCAAGTTCGTACTGAAGTTCCAGCATGTCCGGCACTGCAGCACTCAGTGGTGGTGTGACTTCATTCAGGCCACGATAGTCCACTGTTAGTGTCCACTCGCCATTAGACTTTCGCACTGGCCATATGGGACTATTGAAAGGTGAATGAGTCTTGCTGATCACTCCTTGGCTCTCCAATTGACGAATTAGCTTATGGATGGGAATCAGGGAGTCCCGGTTAGTGCGATATTGCCGCCGGTGCACAGTTGTGGTAGCGATTGGCACTTGCTGTTCTTCGACCCTCAGCAACCCCACAACAGAGGGGTCCTCTGAGAGACCAGGCAAGGTAAATAATTGTTTAATGCCCTCTGTCTCTAAGGCAGCTATACCAAAAGCCCACCTGAACCCTTTTGGGTCCTTGAAATATCCTCTTCTAAGATAGTCTATGCCAAGGATACATGGAGCATCCGGGCCAGTCACAATACGGTGCTTTTCCCACTCATTCCCAGTCAGACTCACTTCAGCCTCCAATACAGTCAACTGCTGAGATCCCCCTGTCACTCCACAAATATAGATGGGCTCTGGTCCTTTATAGCTCGATGGCATTATAGTGCATTGTGCACCGGTGTCTACTAAAGCCTTATACTTCTGTGCGTCTGATGTGCCAGGCCATCGAATCCACACAGTCCAATAAACTCGATTATCCCTCTCCTCCTGCTGGCTGGAGGCAGGGCCTCCCTAATCCTGGTTGGAATCTTCTTCGTTTCTGTGTTTGAAGGACTGTCTGCTGGAAGTTGGAGCAGCAAACTTTTCAGAGAACCCCTTTTTCCTGATTGTTTTCTTTTGCAACTCACGTACCCGTGCCTCTAGGGTCGCGGTAGATTTTCCATCCCATTTTCTCATGTCCTCTCCATGATCTCGTAAGTAAAACCACAGGGTGGCACGGGGTGAGTACCCACCATATCGTCTTCCTTGTGTGGATGAACGCCTACCCCTGATAGCTGAGACACTGCTCTGTACAGGTATGGAGGAGAATAATCTCTCTTCAAGTTGGTGAACCTTTTCAGAAAGTTTCTCCACAGTGTTCTCTTTTGGTCGTTGGACACTGGTTGGTTCAGGTGGGGATGAAGATAGATTCTCTTTAAGTTGGTGGAACTCTTCAGAAAGTTTCTCCACAGCTGAGACGCAGGCCTGTAAGGAAGAGGAGAAGAGGAGAGACTTTCTTTGTACTGCCGGAGTTGTTTAGCCACTTCATCCACTGTGGGTTCCTCATCCTCTTTCCAGGCCATTATTGCCAATGAGCTGGCATATGATGATGGTGCACTCCGTACAAACTTCCGCCACATGGGTCGTGTACACCTGACTTCATCTGGATCTTTGGATGTTTGTCTGAGGTCTGGATCCTCATAAATCACTTCCCGTACGGCTAATTCCCTCAGGTACTGGATTCCCTTCTCCATAGTGGTCCACTTGCCTGGTAGACATAAAAGTTCTTCCTTGAAGGGATACCTTTCCCTCACAGCTGAGAGGAGATGCCTCCAGAGGCTGTGAGATTGTGCTCCATCTGCAATTGCTTTGTCAATGCCTGCATCTCTAGCAAGGGATCCCAGTCGCTTGGCTTCCCTGCCGTCTAATTCCACACAATTGGCTCCAGAGTCCCAGCATCGGAGCAGCCAGGTGACAAGCTGCTCACCTATACAGCGACCAAAATCTTTTCGCACATCTCGTAACTCACGCTCGTTTAGGCTTCGGGTAGTTACTGTTGATTTTTCGGCATCCTCATCTTCCTCCTCCTGGACCCTTGATGGCCCAGCGTCGTCGTCGTCTCCGTCGTCTCTATACCTAGATTTGGCAGAAGATTCTCTGCGTTCTAAACGACCTGAATCTCTATACCATTTTTTCACCTTCTCTACAGGAGCAGCTTGCACTGCTACTGCTCGTTTCTCTGACCTTGTTACAGGGTCTGCCACAGAGGTTGGAATACCCTCCGCAGGGTCAACTTGCACTGCTACAGCTCTTTTCTCTGACCCAGCTACAGGAGCTGGAGCGGCTGCAGGAGCTGGAGGAGCTGCAGGAACCGGAGCTGGAGCAGCTGCAGAAGCTGGAACTGGTGCGGCTGCAGGAGCTGGAACTGGAGCGGCTGCAGGAACTGGAGCTGGAGCGGCTGCAGGAACCGGAGCTGGAGCGGCTGCAGGAGCTGGAACTGGAGCAGCTGCAGGAGCTGGGACTGGAGCGGCTGCAGGAACTGTGACTGGAGCGGCTTCAGGAGCTGGAACTGGTGCGGCTGCAGGAGCTGGGACTGGAGCGGCTGCAGGAGCTGGGACTGGAGCAGCTTCAGGAGCTGGGACTGGAGCGGCTGCAGGAACTGGGACTGGAGCGGCTGCAGGAACTGGGACTGGAGTGGCTGCAGGAGTTGGAACCGGAGTGGCTGCAGGAGCTGGGATTGGAGCATCTGCAGAAGCTGGGACTGGAGCGGCTGCAGAGTCCACCGTAGGGGTCACAGTGACCGTTGGATCTGTCACGGGACTTGGAGTGGCCGCAGGGTCTGTCACTAAGTTGATAGCAGTATCCATGGCAGCTCGATAGGCATGAGCCAGGCCCCAGCATGTTACGATGATTTGTGTTACTTTGGAACTTCCCGAATTGCGACACCTTTTTTTCAAGCATTCTGCCAGTTTTTGAGGATTTTGCACTTGTTCAGGGGTGAATTTCCAAAACACTGGGGGTGCCAACTGGTCTAGATGCCTGCCCATATCCTCCCATACTCCCTGCCACCCACAACTATACTGCCTCCGGGCAGATCTCCGGATGAGCTTCATAAGTAGTTGTTTAACTTTAAGCAGAACCTGAAGCGCATTCAGGAGGCAGAACAACAGGACTATGCTGGTCTGAGTATCCCAAGGATATTCAATATCTTGGAGAGCTATTGTAATAAACTCAGAGGATAAGAGGGTGGTGAAGGAGGAAGGGAGAGTGATCAAGGAGGGTACAGGGGTGGTGAAGGAGAAAGGGAGAGTGATCAAGTAAGAAAAATTATCTTCCCCTTTCCCCTCCACAGATTGACTCCCTAATGAAAAAAGGCAACAGATACAATTGCTAATAGTTTCCAAAATACAGTTTCCAAAGTACAGAATCGAAGATGTTACTGAGTACAAATACCAGGTTAGAGTCATGGCCAGATATTTCATCATCTCATAAGCCACTGATACAACACACAGTACCATAATGGTCTGAAACCAGGGCCCGGAGAGGATAAACAACATGACAGAGAGCACATACGGAAAATAACGTGCTATAATACTGAATTTGGAAAACAGGCGCAG
The DNA here is from genome assembly GCF_964035555.1 of Netta rufina. Classification (NCBI taxonomy): domain Eukaryota; kingdom Metazoa; phylum Chordata; class Aves; order Anseriformes; family Anatidae; genus Netta; species Netta rufina. The sequence goes on along the minus strand of NC_140123.1, from coordinate 40,947,468 downwards.
CACAGTTGAGATTAAAGCAATCAGCATTATGACAAGTGACTATTAAGCAGGTCTAATACTTACACCAATTTTAGTTTAACACACTCTGGTCAGATCTGCCGTTATCTCAACCTTTCGAGCCCCACGTTGGGCGCCAAAAAGACTGTCGTGGTTTAACCCGGCTGGCAGCTAAACACCACGCAGCCGTTCGCTCACCCTCCCCCCTCCCTCTCTGGGACGGGGGAGAGAAATGGAAAGTGAAGCCTGTGAGTTGAGATAAAGACAGTTTAATAAGACAGGAAAATAATAATAATAATAATAATAATAATAATAATAATAATAATAATAATAATAATAATAATAATAATAATACAATGATGATAATAGTACTACTACTAATAATATGTACAAACAAGTGATGCACAATGCAATTGCTCACCACCCGCTGACCGATGCCCAGCTTAACCCCGAGCAGTCCGGCCCCCTCCCCCGGCTAGCCACCCCTATATATTGTTTAGCATGACGTCAGATGATATGGAATACCCCTTTGGCTAGTTCGGGTCACCTGTCCTGGGTCTGTCCCCTCCCAGCTCTTACTGCACCCCCAGCCTGCCTGTTGGCAGGACAGAGCGAAAGGCTGAGATGTCCTTGGCTTGGTATAAGCACTGCTCTGCAACAACTAAAACATCGGGGTGTTATCAGCACTCTTCTCATCCTAAGCCAAAACACAGCATTCCACCAGCTACTAGGAAGAAAATTAATTCTGTTCTAACTGAAACCAGGACATGCACACAATGCAATTCCTCACCATCCACCGACTGATGCCCAGCCTGTCCCTGAGCACCAGCCCTACATCCCACTCCCACACCCCCCAGATAGCCACATCTATATTAATTGTTCAGCATGATACCATATGGTATGGAATATCCCTTTGGCCAGTCCTGGTTCTGTCCCCTCCCAGCTCCTCAGGCATTCTGGCAGGGCAGCATGGGAAATTGAAAAGTTCTTGGCTCTGTGCAAGCACTGCTCTGCAGCAAATAAAACATCAGTGTGTTATCAGCATTGTGCTCATCCTAAATCCAAAACACAGCACAGCACCATACCAGCTACTAGACGGAAAATAAACTCTATCCTAGCCAAAATCATGATAACTTCCCATCTGCATGCCACTTCCAGGAAAGTAGGGCTTCATCACACTTAACAGTTTCTTGGGAAGGAAAAAAACATTAATTCAAACATTCACACCTCCTCATTTTTTACCCCAGCTCTTATTAATGACCATGATGTCGTATGGTATGAAATACCCCTTTGGTCAGTCAGGGTCAGCTGTCCTGGCTGTGTCCCTTCCCATTTTCTTATGCACCCCCAGCCTCCTCATTGGCAGGGCAGCATGAGAAGTAGGAAAGTCCTTGACCCTGTGCAAGTGCTATTTGGCAGCAACAGAAAGCACTACTGAGTTATCAACATTATTTTATTCAAAAATCCAAAACACAGCATCACAACAGCCTCTGCAAAAAAAAAACTAACGCTATACCAGAAAACAAACAAACAAACAAACAAACAAACACGACAGGATTCCAAAAGTGAACTTGAACTTCAAAGTGGAAAACGACAATCAAAAATCAATTTCTGAAGAGATCAATCACCCCCACGAATGGGTCCAGAAGAAAAAACAAAGTAACAGATAGAGTCTTGCTTCAAAGTTGATTTGCATCACAGTGTGTGGAGCATTGCAGAGTTTAGGAATCAATGTCATAGTATCACAGAGTTAACCTGATGTTCCAGCAAAGTTTCAGCCTGTTTAAGGAGGGAAAAGAAACAAAACATACAATAGAGAGAAAGGAATGTGCAGCATGGGATGTTTTTTCAGAGAGCAAACCTCCAACTTGGGTAAAATCAAGCCCTTTTTGTACCATCGAGACAGGAGAGAGCATGAGAGACACCACCACTTATGTAACCAATGGGTGCTGTCAACTTTGGCCTTCTTCCTGAGACCACCAATAGTTGTGGTGGTCTTGCCACCAACAAGTAGACATTTATTGTTTTCCTTTATTTTCTTCAAACTGGAATTTTATTTCTTACATTGATTCCTACTTTCTCAGGTGATAAGTCTTTCCTCAATTTCTTGTTTTATTTTTATCAGTGGTATTTTCAGGATGCATCTGATATGAATTATTCAGCCACACTTCAAGGATCCTACATGTAGGTTCCTAGGCTAAGTTCCTAGGCTGAAGGCCAAGTTATCAGGCCTGGTTTCCAAGCTGCTTTTCCAGACTGGCAGACGCATTCTTCTCTCTCTGTTTAGAAAAGTTCATGTCAGAACTTTTCTCATTCCAGCAAGGTTATCTCTATATCTACTCCCATCAGATAATTACACTGAAGAGGGTCTACACGTCATGCAAAAGTTATACTGAAAACAAGTTAGGCAAATACTAGTTTCTCAAAATGGATATTTGATCTTTGTTTATGACAATGTTTATTTTACATATTTTCTTCTCACTTCTGTATGTATTACATTTAGTAAGTGCTTAGAAAGAATTGCACTCCATAAGGGAACAGATCATGAATAGATCATATTTTCAAAGTCAGAAGTATTGAAACCAGTGCAACTACAGTAGGACTCCCTGCACCTCTGTCCTCATAACCCTTCATTTGCTTCCATATACATTTTCTTCATTCTAATACCTTTGTCCTTCAGACCTTCTCTCTGTAAAGGAGCTCATTTTCCTTTAATAAGGGGTAAAAATTGAATATAGTCCCTGTGACTTCCTGATCATCTTGGGCATAGCCCTACATATAAATGTGGATTTTATGCTGCTGCAGTTCACTGAACATCTGAAAAGAAAAGATAAATGTTCCCTGTGTGGTGAACTGTGGTGACTTTGATATTACTGGACATATATTTCCCCAACAGTGACATTCACTGAGGAGACAAAAGAAGGATTAAACATTATAATTGTACTTTGACAAGAACATATGACTTCTTGGATGGATTAATACTCCTGCAGAGGATTTTACTACTATGTCTGACAATACTTTGTCGTGAATGTTTCTTTTGGATGCCTTTTTTCTTTAGCAGTAAAATGATAAACAGAGTGGTCTGAATAGATATTTATCTCTAATCAAAATTAAAATGTGTTCAAAATTAAAATGTGTAAGTTCATGAAAGTTTATCCAGACTATTCCACTACCCAACAGAATTTGGTCATCTCAGCTGACCTTACAGCAGGTCCAACTTTCTTACATTTGACCCTCAGTGACATCTTCTGACTATAATCTGAAACTTTAACTTTTTCCTGCTATACAAATATGAATCACAGAAATCTATGACAGGGTATATTTAGATGACTGGCTGTCCTGGTTTTAGAGTAGATGGTATGGTGATGTGTTTTGGATTTAGGATGAGCAAAATGCTGGTAACACACTGATGGTTGCAGAGCAGTGCTTGCACAGAGCCAAGGACTTTTCAGCTTCTCACACTGCCCTGGCAGCAAGGAGGTTGAGGGTGCCTGAGGAGCTGGGAGGGGTCAGAACCAGGACAGCTGACCCCAACTGGCCTAAGAAATATTCTATACCGTATAGTGCAATCAATAAGGGGTGGCTGGGTGGGGCAGGGATGGCAGGGACAGGACACCACTGCTAAGAGATGAGATTTCTATATTTACTATACAAGTAGATCTCAGGGATGAGACCCTGTTATTGCTAGATTACCATAATTACTACAAAATCTTTTAAAGAATCTTTAAAATTTTAACAAGGTTAATTTGGTTAAATTTTTCTAAATTAATTACATTTCTGAAATTATCACTCTTCTTTCATTAAAGTTATTCAAGCTCCTATAAAATTTAAAAAAATAAATAAAAAAAAATCAGCATTCCAGACTGTGGATCTATTAGTACTAGAATTTCTCAACAGATAGTGCATCAAAGCATTCACTCAGGGTAGCTGGAAAAGAAATCTGAGATCACAGAGGAATACACCCCCGCCTATGCCTCAGGTCTGTTTCAAGGAGTTACTTTAAAAGTCACAAAGTAAAAGAAAAAAAAAATCATTTCAGCTGTACAGCTTCAAAGTTTCTCTAACATAAAATAGACCTTCACAAAACCTGAAGTCCCAGAAGGCAGAAAATGCCTATTTAAAAGGGAAATTATAACTCTGCCATGACAAATGCAACTAGAAATCAGTCTTTTTCTTTTTTTTTTTTTTTTTTTTTAAGTGCAAATATTATAGCAGTGGTTCTCCCTATCATTATTTATTTTCTTAATATTTGTATATAGATTGATGCTATATTGAAAATAAATAATTTTATTGAAAATAAGTAATTTCAAAATCCAAGTAAATAGTAGATATATATGCATAATTACCACTTCAATTCTTAGGAGCTAATTATGTTATCATGTGATTATAAGCATAGTCAATACACTCAGTTATCTAGTAAACCTATAAACACATTATTTTTCTGGAGTATTGCTGCAGTTTAAGATCCAAGAAAATTTCTAGCAAGTTCAAAATCTTAAAACTTAAACTTAAAACATTGAAAAAAAATGCCACATCATACAATATATTATAGAATACTCATGTTTAAAGATCTTCTTTTTTCAGTCCATGAGACTGAAGAAAATGGGAAAGCCAGCAGGTCGGTAAGCTTTTCTTTGAAGTAAAAAATAAACGAATTTGAAAATAATATACCTATGTTTTATCCATACTACCAAGGGGGGAACTGAATGGAAAAGAAGTTAGATATTTTCTTAAGATAATCTGAAGACATCAGTACTGTGAACCTCTAAGACTGTGAAGCCCTTCCTAGCACCTGGAGTCCAAAAACTCACTTCCAGCTCACACAGTGAAGGAGATCTGTGTGGTTATTATTTGCCCTGATTTTCATTGCTGGGAAATGGGCAGAAAGAAAGATTGGGATTGCCCTGACCCAGATGCAGGACCTTGCACTTGGTCTTGTTGAACTTCACTAGGCTTGCACAGGCCCACCTCTGAAGCCTGTCCATGTCCTTCTGATCACTCACTAATCACTCACTGCTGTAACAGAAGTGAATGAAATCTACAGTACTATTATGTTTGCTACTAAATGATTACAAATGTTCAGAGAAAAATAATATCATGTTTGTCTCAAGTTTTGTATCCAAAGTGAGAGGCATAGAACCTTTCTGCACTTTATTTTCCACTTTGTAAAATGAGAACAATGGTGTTTTGAGGGCATGCATGAGTATTAAGATATACATGTATTATTAGATTCTAACCATATGACAATGAAGGCCACAGGGGAAAAAAAAAAGGTTAAAAAAGCAAACAATTGGAGTTTAGTTTTAGAACAATTTCTAAAGATAAGCAAAGATATAGTTTTAATGAAAACACAGAAGAATACTAAAACAGTGAATTAAAGTTTCAAAGGCTTTCACAGTTCACATTCATTTTGGTATTTTGTGTATATTTAGCACTTGACTCTACAAAGTCACTTCATGTTGACTGAATGCTTTTCTAAAACCTTGTATACAATCTGAAGCAAACCTACTTCATTATGTTACTTCTGGTGTTTTGTAACCATTTCTAAACAATTTGGAAAATGTGTCTTATTACTTGCTTTGATATTAGACTGAATTTTCTTCTTCTTCACCAGTTATTTCTTTAGCTTGGGATTGGGATGTGATTTATTATTTTTTTTTGAACTTTTGTTTGTTTTTCCTGAAGCATATACCATGTTTGTATCTCACAATAATTATTGGCTAATCTTTGCATCTCCAGTAAATCAGAAATGAACTTAAGTAGGCTATCACATGAAAATAAGTATTTGTTTCCTCAAATTCTTCAGATCTTATAAAATAACTGGAAAGAAAAAGACTGATACTTTCTTTATATGAAATCTTCCTAGCTTTGGAAACCTAGCGTTTAAATCCACAAATCTATTTTTGCCATTTCTAAAACTTGTCTATTTGGCTCATAGGAACAGGATCTTATCTTCATTTAAAACTGGATTTCTTTCTTTTTCCAAGTAATAGTAGTAAGAAATTTTATTATTACTGAATGCAGAGGATACAGATCACAAAGTATACGTATTTCTTTTTTAGATATAAATATACAAACACACATAAATCAATCATATACAAATGGTTAACAAAGTATATGGCCCTAATTTTTCTACAAATGGTCAGCAAATTTTATAGCCCCAGTTCTTTTCCTTAATTGTTTATGTGGAAACAGTATTTCAATGAAAGCTGGTGGTAGATGCAGAAAGGAAATCTTAGGACACAAGAGACTTGCTATTAAAGTGTGGTATAAAAAATTATGCTATTTTATTTTATAACTCTGTGCTGTGACTTGCAAACTTGTGGACTATCAGGACTTTATCAGCTACTTACAAAAGGCATATGAAAGATTATTAATAAAGACAAGTCTACCACTTGTCTAAGAAAAGTCTAAGGTAGGCTTAAATAGTGTATATAAGGTTTGAATTTCCACTTATTTTTTCTATTCATATTTACTTTGGTGTCTTAAAAAAATCAGACCCCTATTATATCTCACCATGCTCTGTTTAGCTGAATGCACACTTATATATGAATGTTTTTGCATTTCTGAAAGCAACTGGAATGTCAGCTTCACAGGGCTTTTTTGTACATTTAAGAAAAAAAGCATTTAGATTAAAAAAGGGAGATATAATTTAGGCAAAAGATATCATAAAATGCCATTACTAGTTGTTATTATTAATATATTGGGAAAGCCATAGAAATTTACAATGTAGGACAATATATAAGAAGAAATTAGAAATTAATTCACACAGACAATTAATCATGAAATACTACTCAGCATAGAATGGAAAAGCTACACAGAAATAACTTCTGAGAAACAATAGGAAATATTTAGGGGGGGGATAAAACATATTTCTGTGGTGTAACATTAAAGAATTTCAAACAGCTGCATAACCACAAATGGATTTGTGTTGCTTTTAAGATGCAAACAAATAAGACAAAACATTGTTTCCAGTTTCTAATACATTGTGAACTGATGTATTTATTTTAATATATTTGTTCATATAATATATCAAATATTTCTGTAATGATGCATGATTCTCTAATCACAGAGATTATAATCTAAGTAGCTACATATTTTTATATATATACTGATGTGTCAATTTCTTTATGTGAAGAAAAGCCCCAGATAAGTCATGCCTTCAGGGACTCCTTTTTTCTTCAAATCATTTTCCCTTTCTTTGTTCTTTTAGAAAATCGAACTTCCTCTCACAAATCACCACCTTGCAAAAAAAAAATCCCTCCAAAACAAAACCAAAAAACCCTTTTTGTTCAATGTTACAGGTCTTCAGGATCATCAGTTAATTAAAACTTCATTCCTAGCTCTATTTGCATTGGAAATTGAGCTGAAAATATAACCAGGGTAAGCCATCGAAAAGATATCTTGCAATTCATAAAAAGGAGAGGATTTACTATCCATTTTAAATATTTAGCATAAAGTTTGGTGCAAACAAAGTTAAACTCTATACTGATAAAAGTAAACTGTCATTCTTTTCTCCTGTTCTGTACAAGAGACTGACTTTAAACTGTATGATGACACCATACAATTGATAATGATAATTAATACTTAAGATTAAGATCTTTTTGCTGCTATTTAAGTAGAATTATTTGAGTCTAAATTTCTGATTAAAAAGATAATTATTTCTATGTTGGAAATGACTAATTTTCTTTGAAGCTCACTCTCATTATTTCTCCCAAGAATGTTGTGTACAATTGTGTCATATCATCTAGCTGAAAAGAATCAATTCAGTGGGAATCACTACAGAAGCTGACAGTTACACAAGAGAAAACAACAGAGGCTTATTTGAAAAAGTTATCAAATCCAAACAGCAGAAAATATAAGCTGCAAAAAGAGTGGAGATGTGTTCATAAGCTTGCCTCAGGCAAACCATATGTTCAGTTCATATTTACTCCTTATGTGGCACAGAAAGGAACTATAAAAGCTAGAAAAAAAAATTAAAATAAAATCTTTGGTTGTATTTTATGCCTATGGGAAAACTATAGCTAAAGTAATATGATCTCTACTATTTCTGATGTGGAGAATGAACTGTGGAAAGCATCAAGTCCATTCAAACGTCATGAAATAACATTTTATAATACAGTAGTTTGAAGATACAGCACAATCAAAAATACTTGTACCCTTGTGGTACAAGTAAGACTTAGCTACTCCTTTTTTTTATTATTATTATTATTATTTAGCTGGCTTTAATATGCTTCAGATGCTACTGGGCAGGGGGCAAAACAATTTGTTATTAACAATGTGTCTTCAGAATTGCTCTCATTGATTCTTGGGAGGAGTTAGTACCAGCTAACAGTTAGAAGCTATCTACTATATTGATTGAAATAAAGAAGAGATACAGAAAAAAAGGAACATCAAAAAAAAATAAATCTTATTTTACAAATCTACTCAAAAGTAAGTCACAAAATAACAAACGTGTGATTTGAAATATGTAATAAATAGACATGAACCATCTGTGGAGTCAACCTTGTTATGATTTTCCGTACTTTTTTTTGCAGTGCAGGCAGACAGAGAAGATGCTCAAGTGCACAATTGGTATTTAATCTCTTCTACTGTCCATTTTGCCAGTGAGACAACGGGTTATAACAAGCAGCACATGGAATGGAAAGGGGATATGACAGGTGAAGATAACATTTTTAGATGTAGCTGTTGAATTGAAGCTTGCCCTGTGACAGAAGACTTTGAAAGAGTGAAACACAACAAAAAGCATATTACAAAGACAAGGACTCCTAGAGACCTAGACCCTCTAATAACCTTGTATGCAAGTCAGACTGTGGCTGCCCAGCTCAGAGTATATGCCCAGAGTTCACTGGCAGGAGCAATGCTGACAGAAGAATATATGATAACCAAGTCTGAATAGTAGATAGGGCAGCAAAATGGAGTTCTGGTGAGATACCTGTATCTATAGTGAGATCCCTTCAACAGCTGGTGGGTCTGGCTACATTTATGGGCCTGTCTGATTTACAGGATGACTATAAGATGGTAATAGGATTTATAGGATGGATAAGAATTAGTGGAAATGGGAATCATTTGAAGAACATTTCTGAGATTAAATGCTTCTTCATGTATTTGAACATGGTCTGTCTCTAATGTTGGTAAATGAACTGTCTCTTTGCTTCACCAGAAGTATGAACTGATGCCATATGTTTGGTGGCACAGACATAAGAGAGGGCTAATTCTCCCAAGGCTGAGGTGTCTGAACTGTTAGAGAGAGCAGAGTAGTATATAGGGGTCTGAGGGGTGGATACTGGAGGGGCTAGAGGTACAAGCCAGCCACTGGCAGGACCCATGTTCATGCATGTAGGTGACTAGTAGGCTTTGACCAGAGAGCAAGTAAGAGCAGTGTCAGGTCATATCTGTTCAAGTTTACATTAGTGTGGTTTTTTTTTTGTTTTTTTTTTTTTTTTTTTTTTTTTGTGTAGATGTCTGTAAAGGCACTGCTCTTTGTTAATCAACTGGCAGTTGATTGTGTCTGTGGGAAGTGTGTATTTGTGTGTGTGCATATGTGTGATAGCACAACAGGAAGAACACTTTCCTCTGATCATGCAGTTTGTTGCATTCAGTCAGACCATAAGGATTTACACAAGCATTGCAGTCTGCATAACTAGGACAATGAGTCTGTCCTGGTTTTGGCTAGGACAGAGTTAATTTTCCTCATAGTAGCTGGCATAGTGCTGTGTTCTGGATTTAGGTTGAGAATAATGCTGATAACACACTGATGTTTTAATTGCAGTGATTGCACAGAGACACGGACTTTTCAGCTTCTTACATTGCCCTGCCAGTGAGGAGGCTGGGGGTGCATCAGGTGCTGGAAGGAGACAGAAGCAGGACAGCTGATCACAACTGGCCAGAGGGATATTCCAGTCCTTTTGTTATCTTGCTGAACGATTTAGAAGGGGTGGCTGGCCACGGTGGAGGGTGGGGGGACTGCTGCTTAGGCATGGGCTGAGTGGTGAGCGGGTGGTGAGCAGGTCAGCAGGTGGTGAGCAATGGCATTGTGCATCACTTGCTTTGTACACATTATTATTATTATTACTATTATTATATCATTATTATTGCCCTTCCTTTTCTGTCCTGTTAAACTGTCTTTATCTCAGCCCACTTTTTTTTTTTTTTTTTTCCTAGTTCTCTTCCCCAGTCCTACTGGGGGGGGGGGCACTGCATGAATGGGTTAAATCACAATGGAGTCATAAGCTAATTTCAACATCAGCAGCTACTGCAATCCACAGAGACAAGCAGAGCAGTTAGGTAGTATGTCAATATCTGGAAAGTATTTTAATAGGGCAAAAGAGCTATAAATTGAAGATAAAAATATTGGAATTAGTAATGTATTTCCAGCAACACATACAGACCCTTACAGCTCCAACAGTGGCACTACAAATTAAATCTTATGACAAAGCGCTTTCATGGGATTAATACACAATGCAGTAAATAAAAATAGTACCATTTTCATTGGGCATTCATTTTTCATTTATACTAATCAGATATAGAAGTACATTATGTAGAAATACAATCTGGAAAACCAATTTCGCTGTGAAAACAGTGTGTTCAAATGCTATTGTGGCTTTTATATATTCTGTGCTTTAAGAGGATACTGTGTCAAGATTTTCTATAATTATTCTTTGGGTTTTCAGGTGTGGAAGTTATTTTAGTCTCGGCTCACTAGTGATGAATCCTAAGCCAAACATATTAAATATTTTGCTTTTGTTCCTGAGGAAGGTAATATTAGTCTCATTTACTAGATGAATTTGGAAACTAAGTGTATTACTAACAGTTGTTCCTGTCAAGCATGATTAATTCTCTCAAACAAATAACTAGCTATTACCATTTCTGTAGAGATGTCACATACAGAATGCACTCAGTTCATTTTAATTCAGTGTTCTCATCTCATTCTATTCAGTATTCACTATATTTCAAGTATCTCAAATGAAGAAAATAGAATATTTTAGCAGAGAAAACCCACCTGTGGTAAAATGTGTTTGAGAGTACCTTGGCATTCCAATATTACTTCTATATAGCACAGAAGAGCTGACAGTACTGGTGGCACCTAGATTTATTTTATTTTATTTTATTTTATTTTATTTTATTTTATTTTATTTTATTTTATTTATTTTATTTTATTTTATTTTATTTTATTTTATTTTATTTTATTTTATTTTATTTTATTTTATTTTATTTTTTATGTAGTTATAGTTATCAGGTAAAACAGCAGATCAAGATGAAGTATATATGGTTCAACATCAAATATATATATGCAAATTTTTATTAGTTATTGTAAAAGATATTTTGATGTCTTAAAACATAATAGATTTAAACCAAAGAACATTACTAGGAATTAATATAATATTAAATTGTATGTCAGAAAATTTAAATAAAAAAAAATCTTTACTAAAATCAGATACTCCAAAACTGTGCTGATGAATCTAATCTCTTAATTAGACAAGTCCTGTCAATACTCTGTAAATACACTTATTTTCTTACTAACATCAGCTACTTGATATCAAGACTCCGACACAGAAAATATTTTTGCTTTTTAGATTGCATGCTTCCTTGTTTCTAACCAGTGTTACTGAAAACAGTAATTGCTGTTTTGGAATGACAGGGGTCATCAGATCAGGCTTGCTCAGCAAATAAAAAATATTGCATTTCAGTTTCATTCAGATATATTTCCTTTGTTCTTTGAGAAGAGACATTTCAACCCTGGAACAATTTGAGGATTTTGGATACATATCTTGTTACACCATAAAATAAAACTAGTTGGCTGCAGTTCAGATGCCAGCTATTTCACAGTTTATTTTTTAATGACATAAGTTTAGGTACTAAATTTCCAAAGCAATCCAAAGGTAATTAGAGGTAGTATTAATAGAGTTAAAAACAAACAAACAAAAAAGTCAGGGGGTTAATCCCTATGTACTTCACTGTAAAAAAAAAATTAGAAAAATAAACACAATTACAATGTACTATTCTCAGTAAGGAACAGAATGCTGAGGTAAGAAAATTTAACCTCGAAAGAAAATAGATCAGTCCAGTCTTTTGTGTGTTTGTGTGTGTGTTTGTTATTTTAGCAATATATCTAGAATATATCTAAAAGACTTTAAAATTCAAAATTTAAGCCCAATTTTTCTTCTGCTGCTGGAAAAAAAATAAAAAAAATACAATGAAAAAAAAGGCCCCATGAAAAATTTAGTGAAAAATATTTAGAAATGGAAGCACTTTTGTATTTGTCTTCCTTTTGGCAACATACTTTCCACCATTCTAAGTAGGTGAGTTTCAGTTTGAATTGGATTGAATACTTCGGTTCCTCAAAGACAGATAATGCATTTGTTTTGCAGATGTTTCTAGACAGTGCATGGAAGCTGTGATGGACAGAAAGAAAGCCCTGAAAACATCATTGCAAACTGAAGCATTATTGATAAGGTCAGTGTCATGGGCAGCTCAAAGGTAAAGTCCTCTGAGAATAACAAACATAGTGTTCTCAGGTAATGAATACATAAGTTATGAATAAGTTATGAAAACATAAGTTACATAAGTTATGAAAAATTGAAAGAATTGAGTTAAAGAAAGAGATCTGAAAGTTATAGTCTCAGTAAGCTGACAATCATATCTATGCTTAGTTGGAACCAGCTTAGTTCAGTTTCTACATGGTTGTTCTCAAAAGGAAAAATATTTAAATTACATACTTCCTACACAAAGGGTTAAATGTTTCCTGGAATTTAGTGGACCCCTGCTGTCTCCATTGTTTAAAATCAGTTAATATTTTCACTGCTGCAGTCTGCACTTATATTTGATGATGATGAATCCATTGTATTTTGTACAACCTGATTGTAATCCTATAGATTCTGATTTTCTTTTTTTGTCTTTTTTGTCTATTCTATTCATGACAAAAAAATAAATATGCATATTTAACTTGTAAAGCCGTTGCAGTCTAAGATTTTACATCAGTGATTCTAAACTGCTGAATGAGCAATATTTCAAAAGGGCCTGGTCTAAGTGTGCTTGATGCAGGCAGAAAAATACTCAATTTACATAAACTAAATCCATTTTGGTTTGTTTGTTTGTTTGTAGGATCAATGTCACCAATACAACAGATAAACTGCAATAACAGACACTTAAAAATGTCAACACTCACACAAAATCCTTTTTAATACCCTTCTATAACTATTCTCCAAACTTATAATGCCTCCCCACACACAGATATTCTTCATGCCCAACCTGAAGAATTACCTGTCACCAGCCCGCTGCTCCCCTGGGAGCATGGGGAGTTCCCCTCCATGTACAACCTACTTGTAGGAGATGCAGTTGCTCTGGCTCTGAGTGTACACCTTCTGCTCCCAAACCCCTGGTGATCCACACGCTGCTGAGAAAGCACTTGATGGGCTCATGCTCATACATCTAAGGCATGGTCCCTGCACTGTCATCCTGCATATTGCAGCTCACAGTACAACCCCACTGCCAGAAATGCAGTTGCTCATGACAACCCAGGAAAGCTGCTTTGTCCTGCCTGGGCAGGGCTTGGGATTCTGCAGGGTGCTTTCAGCAAATGTCAAGCCATGTGTGACTGACACTGCTTCCTCCACAAGGTCTCTTCTCTCTTAGAATCACAGAATCACAGAACAGTTGAGGTTGGATAGGACCTCTGAAAATCATCTAGGCCAACCTCCCTGCCAAGCAGGTTCACCCAGCGCAAGTTACACAGGATGGCATCCAGATGGGTTTTGAACATTTCCAAAAAAAGACACTTCACAGCTTCTCTGGGTGACCTGTTCCAGTGCTCTGTCACCCTCAGTAAAGAAATGTTTCCTTATATTCAGCTGGAACTTCCCATGTTTCAGTTTGTGCCCATTACCTCTTATCCTGTCGCTGGGCACCACTGAAGAGTCCAGCCCCATCCTCTTGACACCCTCTCTTCAGATATTTGTACACATTGATAAGATCCCCTCTCAGTCTTTTCTCCAAGCTAAACAGGCCCAGCTCTTTCAGCCACTCCTTGTATTAGAGCTGCTCCAGTCACTTAATCATCTTCATAGCCCTCTGCTGAATTTGTTCCAGGAGCTCTATGTACCTCTTGTACTGGGGAGCCCAGAACTTCACACAACATTCCAGGTGAGGCCTCACCAGGACTGAGTTGAGGGGGAGAATCACCTCCCTTGACCTGCCAGCAACACTATTCTAAATGCAGTCCACGATACCATTGGCCTTCTTGGCCACAAGGGCACATTGCTGCCTCATGGTCAGCCTGCTGTCTACCAGGACTCCTAGGTCCTTCTCTTCAGGGCTGCTTTCCAGCAGGTCAGCTCCCAACCTGTACTGGTATATGGGGTTGTTCTGCACCAGGTGCAAGACCCTACATTTGCCTTTGTTGAACTTCACGAGGCTCCTTGCCACACAATGCTCCAGCCTGTCCAGGTCCCTCTGAATGGCAGCACAGCCTTCTGGTGTATCAGCCACTCCTCCCTTATGTCACTTGCAAACTTGCTGAGGGAGCACTCTATTTCATCACCCAGGTTGTTGATGAATAAGTTGATGAATAACATCACTGTACATATCACAGTACAGACCTCTGGAGGAAATTGCTAGCTGCAGGCCTCCAACTAGACTGATCACAACCCTCTGAACTCTGCCATCCAGCCTGTTCTCAGTCCACCTTACTGACCACTCATCTATCCCACACTTCCTGAGCTTGCCTATGAGGATGTTATGGGAGGCAGTATTGAAAGCCTTGCTGAAGTCAAGGTAGATGACATCTACTGCTCTCCCCTCATCCACCCAGCTAGTCATTCCACAACAGAAATCTATCAGGTTGGTCAAGTGCAATTTCCCCTTGGTGAACCCATGCTGATTACTCCTGACTGACTGGACTTCTTGACTTTTTTGAAGACTGGAGTGACCTGAGCTTTCTTCCAGTCCTCAGGTACCTCTCCTGTTCTCCATGACCTTTCAAAGATGATGGAGAGTGGGCTAGCAATAACATCTGCCAGCTCCCTCAGCACTTGTTCAGGCATCCCATCTGGGCCCATGGATTTGTGGGTGTCAAGTTTGGCTAAGAGACCTCTGATCTGAGGATACTCTTTGACTAATGGAAAGTCCTCCTTTACCCAGACTTCCTCTCTTGTTTCTAGGTTCAGAGATTCCTGAGGGCTGCTCTTGGCAGCAAAGACTGAAGAAAAGAAGGCATTCAGTAGTTCTGCCTTCTTTGTATCCTTTGTCACAAGTGCACCCACTTCATTAAGCAGTGACTCACATTTTCCTTAGTCTTCCTTCTGCAATTGATACGTTTGAAAAAAAACCCTTCTTGTTGTCCTTGACACACCTTGCCAAAGGGACCTTGACCTTCCTTGTCACATCCCTGCAGCCTCTGACAATGTCCCTATATTCTTCCCAAGTGCCCTGTCCCCTTTTCCACATTCCTTTTCAAGATGCCTCCTTCTTTCTTTGAAAAGTCTCTTTGTAATTCCCTGGTTATTGTTTAATCCTGTGGATGGGTCACCTTCCCCTGTTACATGATCATGTTTGGTCTGACTCCTTCTAGGCAGTTTAGGATGCTCCATTCACACACACCCCCTTTTTTTTTTTGCCCCCATTTCTCCCTTAAGACCAGTTACTACAGTAATACCAATGAAAATATATTAAAGCTTAATTATTCATCTTTGTTTAACAATCACTTAACATTTTGGAAACTGTCTTCCATAAGATCATTAGACCATGTATAGGCGTGTTTTGAAATAATATTCTGAGAAACAATAGTTTAATATTTCTCTCTTTTTTTTTTTTTTTTTTTTTTTTTTTGGAGTATTCTAAAATAAAAATACTTATTTTAGAATACAATCAAACTGTGGTTTGTATGTTCTCATTTTAACTGTAGTTTCAATAGGTATAGAAAAGACATTTTTAGTAAAAAGAATAACAGTAGTTAAGCTTCATAAAGATCTTTATTTATATCTGAAAAACATGTCAAGAAATTTTATATTTTTATATTTCTACATGCAGAAATAAACCTGCGCTAAATTTTGACCACAGATGAAATGTTGCTTCAATTTATCTCCACATGTAATTCCCACATATAATTACCCAACATGTATGCTTTTTGGATATGCTTTTTTACCATAAAACCATTCTCTCTTTCTCCCCCCCCCCTTTTTGTTATTTCTCAGCATAAAATAAATAAAAAAATGAATGAATGGTAACAGTTGTAATGAGACATGTTTGGAAAACAAACGAACTGTTGTGTTTTAACTCCAGTAGGTAGTTCAGCCTCATACATCTGAGTACCCTTGCTTCACCCCAGAAAGATGGGGAAGAGAATCAAAAGGGTAAAAGAAAGAAAACTCATAGGTTGAGATACAAACAGTTCAGTAGGTAAAGTAGAAGCTGCACACACTGGCAAAGAAAAGCAAGGAAATTATTCACTGCTTCCCATTGGCAGGCTGATCCTTAGCCACTTCCAGGAAAGCAGAAGCAGGTGACCTGTGCTTTCCAGGAAAGCATAGGTGATGGTTTCTTGGGAAGGCATATGCCATGACCCCGATCATGGCATTGATGGCATCACTACTCCTCCTTCTTTCCCTCATTTTTTATCCCCCAGTCTTTGTGTGGAATGAAATATTGAATTTCATTCAATATTTATATGGAATATTCAATATTTATATGGAATATATTCAATATTTATATGGAATATCCCTTTGGCCAGTTTGGTTCGGCTGTCCTGGTTCTGTACCCTGCCAGCCCCTTGTGCATCACCAGCCTACTCTCTGGCAGGGCAGCACAAGAAGCTAAAAAGTCCTTGACTCAGTGTAAGCACTGCTCTGCAATAACAAAAAATGTTGGTATGCTATCCCCACTATTTTCATCACAAATCCAAAGCATAGCACAGTATGAAGAAAATTAACACTATCCCAGCTAAAACCAGGACACAAACATAAAAACAAACAAAAGATGTTAAAGTGCCATGAAAGAAATAACATAAATATTACAATCTATTTGGGGATTTTATGTGTAGACACAATTACATAAAAGTAATTTACAATACTGAAAGCATAAACTCTGTAAGATTATCTCTCATCCATTTAAATATCTGAATGTCATTTTGACAACTCTTAGATTTACTTTTGTCTCAAAATCAACTCAGCTTCTAAAACTGTTAGCCATTTCAATAGGCGTTGGTTTAGGTCATTACTTCAGCTTGCAGCTATTCCCTTCACTTCTTCACTTCATGTCTCAGTTCAATCAGAAGTCTTTTGTCCCTTCTAGGACTCTCTTACCCTGATCAAAAGATTTTATGGTGTGAAAGAAATCTTAAAAAGATATTTTAGGGAACTCCAAGAGGTTTTCATTCTGTTACAAGACTAATTCTGAAGTATATATTCAAAGCATTCAATATGTGACAACGTGTTGGATAATAGGTCTTCCTGGAGTTCCTTTCAGTGCTGGGAAGGGATATGTACATATCTTACTGTAGTATTTGACAGTATAAAATTAACTTCTTCATAAGCCTCTGAGCCACCAAAATAAGAGGGGAGGTGTTGTGATTTCTTGTCTTACAAACCTATTCCAAGAGAGAAGTGAGAAACAAAGGAAAGAAACCAAAAATGCCTTCAGACCATCCTCCCTCTTCCACCTCCTCCCCTCAAGCAGTGCACAGGGATGCGGGAATGGGGGTTGTGTTCAGTTTGTAGCACTTCGTCTCTGCCACTCCTTCTCGGTCACCCTCTGCCCCTGCTTCAACGTGGGCTCCCTCCCACAGGATGTCGTCCTTCCCAAAATGATTCTGTGTGGGCTTCCCACAGGCAGCAGCTCTTCAAGAACAGCTCCAGATATGGGTCTGTACCACAAGGTCCATCCATCAGGAGCACACTGATCCAACCTGGGTCCCCCACAGGCAGCAGCTCCTTGCAAGTCACCTGCTTCTGCATGGGCTCCTCTCCACAGGCTACAGGTCTGGCCTAGAATCTGTTCCTGTGGAGGTCCTCCACAGGCCGCATCCTCCATCAGTACAGGTCCACCTGCTCCACCATGGTCTCCTCCAAGGGCTGCAGTGCGTTACCCTGCTCCACTGTGGTACTCCATGGTGTACAACACTCCTTTCTCTCTCCCAATTGCTGTTGCACAGCAGTTTTTTTTTTTTTTTTTTTTTTCTCCCCTTTCTTAAATCTGTTCTCACAGAGGTGCAAATAACATCGCTTATTATCTCAGCTCTGGTCAGCAGCAGGGCCCTTATCTAACATGGGTCAGCTTCTGGATTCTTCTCATAGAAGCTACCCTTATGGCCCCCCTGCTACCAAAACCTTGCCATGTAAACCCACTACAGGAGTAAATCTTTCCTATCACACAGAGTTTCACATGATTTGTATTACAGATTGTAACATTCATACCATTTAATTTTAATCATCTAATTGTAGTATTCTAAAGTTACCTTTTGTTGGTAATTATCTTTTATTATATTAACTACATAGGGAATTAAGAGCTAATTTCAAAATTTCAGTCACACCTCAGTTGCATGTTTGAAGTAATCGAGAGCAGACTGTGAATAACTCCCTCAGTTACCTGTTTCTGCTGCCATTTAAGACATGAGCTATCACAAGATGACATTTGCTGCTCTCCTTGGTGCAACTTTAAGAACAACATAAGTGCTCAAACACTGAGGAATTATTGACCTTCTCTTTCAAGCTGGTGCTTTCAGGAAGACTTTTTAAAGTCTTGGGTCTCTGGGATAATATCAAATTCTGATATTTTACTAGTACCGTGGGGAAGATAAAGTATACAGACAACTAATAAAATTTAGGTATGGATTGTGCTCTTAAATGACTAATCCAAAATAGATGATGATTTTTTTTAATTGAAGAAAAATACACTTTCTTCCATACTTTCTTCCATGTGTGTGACATTGAACAAACTTTTGCATATTGCCACACATATTGTCCTTGCATATTAACTGGACTATAGTCATAGAATCATAGAATATTCCGTGTTGGAAAGGACCCATAAGGATCAACAAGTCCAACTCCTGCCTCCACACGGGTCTACCCAAAAATTCAGACCATATGACTAAGAGCACAGTTCAAACAGTTCTTAAACTACAACAAGCTTGGTGCAGTGACTACGTCCCTGGGGAGTCTATTCCAGTGCACAACCCTCTCGGTGAAGAACCTCTTCCTCCTCCAAGTTAAGTGTCATCAGCAAATTTGCTCAAAACACCTTCTAGCCCTACATCCAAATAATTTATAAAAACATTGAAGAGGACTGGCCCTAAAATGGAGCCTTAGAGAACCCCACTAGACTGTCCGCCAGCCTGATGCAGACCCATTTACCACAACCTTCTGAGCCCTACCCATCAACCAATTGTTCACCTATCATGTGATGTTTTTGTTTAGCTGTATGCTGGACATTTTGTCCAGTAGAAACATTGTTGCGTATTTACTGGACTAACCTTGACCTATCCTTGCATATTAACTGGACTATAGTAATCAACATCTTCCAAACAAGCAAACAAAAAAGCAAACATAAACCTCATATAAACCTCTTCTTTTAGGCACAAATCTGCTTTGTTAATACATTAATCAGAGATGGGGAACATTTCCGGAAATAAAATTTGGTCACTATATTTGACTACATTGTCACTATACTTGAGGGAGGTCTGGCAATGGAACAGGCTTCCTAGGGAAGTGGTCTCAGCACCAAGATTGATGAAATTCAAGAAGACACTATTAGAAAGATGTCCTACCATGTGGAGGCACGATCCTTGTGTGTCCTTTCCAGCTCAGGACATTCTATGATTTTAAGGGAAAAGGGAAAATGAAAGGGGAAGGAAAAAATAAATTAAAAAAAAAAAAAAAAAGAAGAACAAGAAAAAGAAAAAGAAAAAGGAAAAGGAAAAGAACAAGAAAAAGAAAAAGAACAAGAAAAAGAACAAGAAAAAGAACAAGAAAAAGAACAAGAACAAGAACAAGAACAAGAACAGGAAAAAGAAAAAGAAAAAGAAAAAGAACAAGAACAAGAACAAGAACAAGAACAAGAACAAGAACAAGAACAAGAACAAGAACAAGAACAAGAAAAAGAAAAAGAAAAAGAAAAAGAAAAAGAAAAAGAAAAAGAAAAAGAAAAAGAAAAAGAAAAAGAAAAAGAAATGCGATTTTTGGACTGGAGTAATAAACACTCCCCTTGACAGTTCCTGGACTGAGCTCAGGAGCTATTACGGGTCAGGATATTCCTCCAGATTCAGTTTATATATTGCCAAATTGTTTCTGAGGTGAAGACGATTTAATAGTATAGATATCAGAAGTTGATGTCAGTGCAAGAATACAGTTCTGGGCACATTTCAGTTATTGACAGCTGAAGTACTAATTTTGGTAGACTAAATCACCCTCTGGAGATCTTCAAACATCTCTCTTTCTCATAACCTCACTATAGATGTATGCACATGTATATAAGGAATGTTGCTGAAGGATACCCTGAAAACCATGTAGGAAGTTGCACAGTAATCAACAGCTTGTAAGTAGAAAAAAAGATGAAGATACCATTTTACATTGGAAAATCAAAGCTGCAGAAGTCAGAAATCATAGAAAGGTTAGTAGTAATCTCCTATAGTTACAGACTTAGAACTATCAGAAATGGATAATCTACATCTGGAAAAGCCAATGGAGATTGAAGCTTGTATTACTGTCATGCAGTGGCTATTCAGAGTGAATTAGGAACACTCGGAATCATTGCAAAATTTGTGTAGACCTTGCTGGTGTATTATGTGTGTGGCTTATGTGGCAAGGAATGGTAGGAGGAAGCTTCGGGGGTGGCTTTAATGAGAAGAGTCCAGAAGTTACCCCATGTTAGATAAAAGCCAATCCTAGTTCTTTTTCCACTGGTCAGAGCTGAGATGGTGAGCGACATTGGTTGTGCCTTTGAGAGAACAGATGAAAGAAAGGGAAAAAACCTGCTGTGCAACAGAAGCTGGGAGAGAGGAGTGAGAGTCCGCCCTACAGACCCCAAGGTCAGTGCAGAAGGAGGACAGGAGGTGCTCCAGGCCCGCAGCAGCAGTTTCCCTGCAGCCTGTGGAGAGGCCCCTGGTGGAGCAGACTGTCCCCCGGCATCCCATGGGTCCCACATGGAGCAGATTTCCACACTGCAGCCCATGGAGGAGCCCCCGGTGGAGCAGGTGGATGTGGCCTGGAGGAGGCTGTGGCCATGGAGAGCCCTCACAGGAGCAGGCCCCGTGCTGGAGCTCCAGCCCATGGAGAGGAGCCCACGCAGGAGCAGGAAGCCTGGGGGGAGCTGCTGCCCATGGGGGACCTGTTCTGGAGCATCCTGATGGATGGATGCTGTGGTACAGACCCATATCTGGAGCAGTTCTTGAAGAGCTGCTGCCTGTAGGAAGCCCCTGCAGGATCATTTTCGGAAGGACGGCATCCCATGGGAGGGACCCCATGTTGAAGCAGGGGCAGAGAGTGATGACCATGAAGGAGCGGTGGAAACGAAGCATTAGGGACTGACCACAGCCCCCATTCCCGGTTCCCCTGTGCCACTCAGGGGGGAAACATAGAAGAGGGTGAAACATGACATAAATATATATAGAGAGAAGTAAACAGGAGGGCCAATTCTTCCATTAAGTGCCACAAAGGACACCTGGACTTGCTTCTCTGAAAATCTCTGAAAAGTCTCTGAAAATCAGCATTTCTGTAAGCAATGAAAGAGGAAGTTGAGAGAGGTACTTTTCTGTAACTTTGCAGCAATCTTTGCATTATTAAACACTCTGTCAAAGACACAATAATATCCAAATTCGTTCACAAAGATCCAATTTTTGCGTAGTGGTTAATGTGTAATTTGCATTAATCTAAACAACAACAAAAAATAAATACAAGTTATTACTGAATAATAATGATATGTTTCATACATGGACATACCTTTTAACCAGTACAGTTATTCACTTCTTTCATATTTATGTTTTTTTTTTTTTAATTAAATAACACATGACAAATAATAAAACGGTCTTTTTTTTTTTTTTTTTTTTTTCATTTTTTGGTCTTTTCTTGATCTCATTTATTCCCACTCATTGGAGAAAAAAAATGTATATATACATTCATTTTAAAAAAATATTGATACTTTAAAAAATGCTGAAAAATAACATCAAGATTATTGCTTATAACTATAGCATATTGTGCTTGAACTTTGACATTTGTACAGAAAGACTATTTTGCATACAGCTCACTTAAAGATGCTGTTTGTGGCTGATTTATAAGATTTTGTCTTAAAGAATTAAACTAGGCCAGTGCTACTTATCAAATATCTAATCAAATACGAATATTCTAATTGCTTTTTTGAGTGGATGGAATGATTGCTCACAATAAGATGGCAATTATAACCAAATGCAAGTCTTAACCAGACATGGGAAAGGTCTTGGTAGTTAAGCATCAATTCAAATAGAAATAATAATATATTAAGTACATTATACTTCATGAATGCTTGATTCTCTACCTTAAGAAGACAATAGAAAATTCAAATATACCTAGAGTGTATTTAGGGGATATTAACTTCGAAATTTTTCAACATTCAAGATGACAAATTACTTGTGTAAAGAAGGGACCCCTTTCATATAAATGTATATACATCCTCCCTCCCCCCCCCAAAAAAAAATAAAAAAATAGTTCTGTCTCACAATGGGAAAAAAGAATTACTAACTGCTCCACTGTTCCTGCTTAAATATGCCTTGAATTTCCAGATTTTTACTAGATACCTAACCTTTAAACAGTAACAAAATATTTTTTTTAAAGATTATGCAAGAAACTCCCAAAGAATAAGAAAATAACAAAATAAGCTAATAAGAAAAACAGAAGCTTACTGGAAGACTAAACAAAAAGCTCTGAGTGACACTGCATGGCGATCTTTCTCTGAAGAATGGTGGCTCAGGTTAAGTTCTTGAGAACTCTTCAGCCTTCTACATTATAACTCAGGTTATATTAAAACATCATTTTCTGTATCTTAATCTACTTCATTTTCTGTATCTTAATCTGTATGTCCAGAATAAAAGGCCAGATTTTTTTTTCTATTAGCAGCCTATAGCAATATCATCTGACCTACAACCAAAACTGAACTTGTGAATGGGGCATTAATTACATGGTTGCATATTACATGTTATGTTCCCTTTCTGTGAATGCTGTCTCTACCTTTTGTGGAAAAGACCTGTTCTAACCCTCATTGCAGGGTGGGAAGGAAATGAAATGGAAAATAGAAAATTCTGTTTTTCCAGAGAAATGAATAACAAGAAATGAGGATACTGAAGAGTACTGTAATGCAAATAGCTTGTGCTGAAGCTATTATACATGTACCATTTCTTCCTGTTGTATTGAAAAACTGTGAAGAGGACCTGATACTCTGCTTCCTTTAGCTGTTTCAATTGAGCCTGCTGCTGGGAGTTCTAGTAAGAGAATCTTAAGCCCATTGGGTACAATAAGACCTTGAACAAAATACTGGTCACCTATGAAGGAGCATCAGAGAATTTCCAGTCATGGAAAAATGCAAATATGGAGTGAATAGGGAAAAAATTAATATAGCAATAAGTCTCCAAGATCTTACAAGACATTCCTCCTTGCCATGCTGACCCTAAAAGCACTAGTGTATTAGACTTGAAGAATGCAACATAAGGAAAAGATCACATACCTATTAAGTATAAATTAGATATGTTAAGTACATACCTGTTTTCATTTTTCTCCCTGGTGAAGACAAATTATGGTATTACTAGAAAACTACCTTTGTATTTCCACTCAGGGTGCCAAAGATACTTCCTCATAAAGAATGTATTCTCAGAAGGAATTCTTCTATGTACAAACATATTTGGTAATTAGATTAGTAGGGACAGAAGATGAAATTGGTAAGTGAAAAACCTCTGCAAAATACTGAGAAAATAATAGGCTAACTATATGTAGTGTGAAGAGGATGCAAGGCCAAAAGAAGCCAATAGGAATCAGAGACATGATGTGAGCCAAGTTTGAGTAAAATAAAACAACAAGAGACAAACTGAGGAAATGAGAGAACTCATCTATACATAATTATTTCTTCAATGAGACAAAAATAGATGAGCTGTTTTGAGTTCCACCACTTCCTCTTTAATTTCAAAAACATCAGTGGACTAATTTAGCAGAAAGCAAAACAAATTAATATAACTTTCTTCTTATAAATGATGATGCACTATTTGTATATTCCCTTTTAATTAAATGCAATTCAATTTGAAGAAGGAAAATAAATATTTTGAAAACACAATCAGACAGAATTCATCAAACCAGTTTTGATAACATTAGATGAACGATATGTTGAAAGAAAATAAATAAATAATAAGTCCTAGAAAGATGTGAAAATGATTGGTACTTCCTTTCTGAAACATATATGTCATCTTTCATAGCAATGACTTCACTCTGAATAGGTATGCCATATTTTGACCCTTCCATTATTTAACATATCTCCTTTTTCCAGACAGTAGTATATTTTCTCAGCCAAAGCTAAGCAAATATTTCATCATTTTTGTGTGATAATGCTCTGAACACAAAGTACTTTGGATGACGAAGTCCTAAAACTCAAGATGGTACTTTGTTTTCATGCAGAGTTCACTGGAAAACCACTTACAGTTTTAACTAACTACATGAGTACGTGACAGAAGAATGAATGATATACAACACAGAACCAAAGCTTAAACACATCACTGTCAGAAGCTGCAGTCATGGTCTTTTAAAACACAAAAGGAAAGGGGAGCAGAGCTGTCTCCTTTATTCCATTTATCATTGAGATGCTTTTCTAATTTATCAACATTTTGTTAAGGGTAGCTATTTGTACATACATTTCTATATGTGTTTCCCCCATAACTCTGAATGCATCATACCTTCAGAATCTTTAAGAAGGTTACAGTGCATACAGACTGCACTTTAAATACCTTTAGATAGACAAAGGAATTGGTTGGTAGGATTTTTATATTCAAAAATGTCTTAAATTGCTGTTGTCTTCATGGTTGGAAGAATTCCCTATAGCATGTATTTTACTGAAGAGTTTTTTATTATCATTTTGTGAATAGTTTTAGCTTTCTTTATATAACTTGCAGGGGTCTATCTTTTCCAGGTGATTTGACACAGTTCCCATTTTTTTTTTTTTTTTAAATAAATTCAGTCACATTCAGTCCACTCACATCTTGTAGGATTTTATTACCCTTTTTTTGAAGACTTTTGAAATATAATGACAAGCAATGTGTCAAAAATCCAGACATATCTTTAGTACATTACAATCTATGTAGAATTTAATTAAATATAAACATAGGACATATTTTGTCTACTTTAATTTGGATGAATTATGACTATAATAAATGAAACAAAACGAAAATGCTGTGTGCCATTACCATTTTAATTACCTCTTCCAGGAGAAAACCAGCACTTTAGTAAGCTGTTTTCACTATGACTTCTCACAAGTATTTGAACTGGAGCATTTAAGGTGACCCTAACTGTCTCTAAAACTCAAGACTCAAAGAAAATAGGTAATAAGTAAACACGAAGTCTAATTCTCCCATTAAATGCCATAAAAGATACCTAGCTCTTTTATCTGACTACATAGGCAGATTAAATAATTTTCAACAGACTAAAGGTCCAAAATTAAGTCAGTAATACTGAATTCCATCGTGTTTTTTCCTAGGAATTTCATGAATTTTCTAATTATTTTGTTTGGTGTTTGTGTTACAATTAAAATGTATTATGAAATTGCACCTGTCAAATAAGTATGACAAAATATAATTTTGAGGGACCAGAGAAGAATCTTGCTTGCAGTTTGTTTAAAATCTGAAATAACAGAAGTTAATAATCTCTCCCAGATTCCGTAAACAAATCTGAAAATGTAACATCTCTTTAATACAGTTTTTTTAGATCATATTCATAGTTCATAGATAAACAAGCAATGGGTTGAATCCTCAAATAAAACATGACCCTGCAAATCAGATCAAAACTCTGACTGACAGTCAAGATTTAATACTCAGCTGAGAATAATAATGTTTATGATATCTTCATGTGAACTGTCTGTGTTGTAATTTAACAATGTATTTGAAAAAAAAAAAAAACCAAAAAACCTGCCCTGCAATATAAATTTCAGTCATCTGGTGAGGTACAATAATCTAAATAGTCTAATTAAAAATTAATTCTTTTTCAAATAAAATGTCTTTATGGTGACACTTTCACCCCTTTTCAGGTTGAGTATAGTATTTCAGAAAGGATGAGGATAAATTTATAGGATATAAATAAAAGTTCTTAAAAAATCTTAATATTCCTAACAAAATAAAACAAAAGAAAATCAAAAGATAACATTTTTTTACTTTTAAAAATTCTTACAGCTAGTTGTAATAGATGCTTGATCTTCTTACTTAAATAATCTATAAGGCTTACAACAGAAGCATTAAAAAGTTGACTTTTCATCCTTCCTCTTAACATGTAGCTAAAAGTATTAGAACACTATCATATCTGAAGGTATAAACTGAAATAATGAAGTTACTGGTTTATCCTGGTTTCAGTTAGGATAGACTAATTTTTCCTCCTAGTAGCTTTTATGGTGGGTGTCATGGTTTAACCCGGCCAGCAGCTAAACACCACACAGCTGTTCGCTCACCCTCTCCCCTCCCTCTCTGAGAGGGGGGAGAGAAATGGAAAGTAAAGCCCGTGAGTTGAGATAAAGACAGTTTAATAAGACAGGAAAATAATAATAATAATAATAATAATAATAATAATAATAATAATAATAATAATAATAATAATAATAATAATAATAATAATACAATGATGATAATAGTACTACTAATAATAATGTGTACAAACAAGTGATGCACAATGCAATTGCTCACCACCCGCTGACCGATCCCCAGCCTAACCCCGAGCAGTCTGGCGCCCCTCCCCTGGCTAGCCACCCCTATATATTGTTTAGCATGACATCAGATGGCATGGAATACCCCTTTGGCTAGTTTGGGTCACCTGTCCTGTTTGGGTCACCTGTCCTGTTTGGGTCTGTCCTCTCCCAGCTCTTACTGCACCCCCAGCCTGCCTGTTGGCAGGACAGAGCAAGAAGCTTAGGTGTCCTTGGCTTGGTATAAGCACTGCTCTGCAACAATTAAAACATCGGGGTGTTATCAGCACTCTTCTCATCCTAAGCCAAAACATAGCATTCTACCAGCTACTAGGAAGAAAATTAACTCTGTTCTAACTGAAACCAGGACAGTGGGATTTTAATTTTGGATGAGAATAATATTGATAACACACTGATGTTTTATTTTTTGCTGAGCAGTGCTTATACCAAGTGAAGAACTTTTCAGCCTTTCCTACTTGCTGCTAGCAAAGAGGTCTGAGGGTGCACAGGAAGCTGAGATGACAACTGATCCAAGCTGCCCAAAGGGATATTCCATGATACTATATGATATCATGCTGAACAACAACAATGGAGGGAGTTAGCTATTTTTTGTTGTTTGTTTTGTTTGTTTGTTTTTTCTGGAGAAAAAACATCTGTGTTTAACAGTCCTATAACAGTCCTGCATATATGCATCCCAGCTTCTTCATAGATTCAGTGACAAAGTAGTTCTTTTCTATATACTTAATTATTCTTTTTCCTAGTGACACACAAAGAGGAATAAAGGTGAGTTTTTAAAGTAAAATTTAAAAAATAAAATTAAAAAATCAATGGTTACTTCCATAAAAGTCATGCAGGCAAACAGAAAATTAGAATACTTTGTGAGAGTGACTGTACATCAGATGGCAGAAATCAATAGTTTCCGTAAAGAAAGTATCCTTAGGGATAGAAAGCTTCAAGGTATGAATATAACACTATCTTCAGTGTCAGGCATCTGCAGAGCTGATAATACAGCTTCTAATCCCTTCCCAAGAGTGGGTAAAAAAAATACACTCTTTCCAAAGTTTTAATGATCCAGGGTGAATATATTACACTATCTTTCCTGCTGAGCTGCTTGAGCCCTTCATTACGTGAGGGACATGTTAAAAGACCAATCAAATAATTCAGAAAACCATGAAGCTTAACCAGCAATACTGGAATTATGTTTACCCTTCCTTCTGAGTCCCTTAACAGCTGCTGACATCTCAAATACTTAGCTCAGATGGTAGCTTCATTTCTTCAGCAGCAAAGGTTATACTGCTGTGGAGGAAGAAAAGGGTTTTATGTACTTCTTTAAAAAATCAGTTTTATGCATTAAGATCACCTTAGAGCACAGAAAAAAAAATATTAAAAATTAAACATAGGGTTTCCTAGTTTCTGGGAATTGTTGCCATTCCCTAGTAGTGTCCTGACTCCATAAATCATTTTCCTTTTCCCATGTTCCAGGTACCATGTAGTGGAAAACTGAATTTTCAGAGTAATAGTTTGCTCTGGCTGACAATATCATACTCTGCTGAAATTGTTTATGAAAGGGCACTAAGTGGAAATGTCTTTAGATACATCTTAACCACCAAACAATTTTGTGGTGATTGTCTTTCAGATTCTTGTCAACTTACATATACTGTGCACATTAGTTTGCTTCTGGAGTCTTTTATTGGAGTGAGCTAACTAACTTTCAATAAAGCGAATCCCAAGAAGGTGACTTTGAGAGCATGTTTCACAACAAAAATAATTCTCTAAAAGCAGTTAAAAACAAGTTCAAGTTTCCACTCTACAGTACTAGCTGCAAATTACTAGAAATAAAGGAAAAACAGTCATTAAGAAAAGAAACAGACAGCAAGACATTAAACACATGCTTTCCTTCTCAGGCAATAGTGTTATACAGAAAGAAAAGAAAGAAGAATTGAAGAAAGGGGAAAAGGGGAGGAAGTGTCATATGTAGGCAGATGAAGAAAGAAAGAAAGAAGGACAAGAAAGTCAAAGAAAAACAGATGGACAGAAATACAGAAGAACAGATGGAGAGGAAGGAAGGTAGGAAGGTAAGACAGGAGGGAAAAAAAGGAGAGACGGAGAAAATTTGATACATTTTTGCAGATATTTTTAGTTGAAGAGATTTAAAGGCCTTAGGGTCCCAGACTTGCCATGAGGGCTTCCAGGGGGCTCAGAACCAAGTGCTCTGTAGTCTGGTGATCTGATCTTCGAGATTAAACCTGAGAAATATGTCTGGAAACCATTCTGCTCTGTCAAACTTTGAGGGTAGGGTGTGCTCTGTGGGTTCCTTGCATTTATTAGTACAGAAGCGGCTATATTACACTGCACAGGGAAAACTATTAGCAACCAAAAACATTTCAAGAGAGTATTTAAAGAAATTAATTCAAGACTTGCCTCAATGGTTTATAGATTTCAGCTTTTTTAAAGTAGTGAAGACAGAGACGATCTTTGAGGGGAATAGGTAATCAGCCCTTCAGATGTATTTATTTCAGCTTGGGAAGACAGAGGAAATCTTCTGTCACTGAGTTTTAAGGAAGCTATAGTCTGAAAAGTCTATTAGATATACAGAGACATTGTCTGTTCAACCTGAGTCTTTCATCATGCCTAAATCAAAAACATTGAAGAAGTTCCTTACATTTCTGAGAGGCTCCCTGTTGATATGAGAATCCCAAGGAGCTGCAGGTGTCAAACAGCATGGTTAAGAGCTCCACAGCATTTTAACTTTCAAGTTTGTTGAGGGATTTCTTGAAACAGCAAAAATCCCATGGCTTGCTGTAGCTGAGCAAACCAAGCTACCAGGGCAACTATGAGAAGTTCCCATGACAGTGTTCCCACATCGCCCAATTGAGGAATTCAGGAAAATATTGTTACCAGTAGCTGGCCTCAAGGACAAGGTCTATGTGACTGCTAATCACAAGGGCGTTGTTTTCTTGCAGGTGGGGTTGTTTTCTTGTAGCTGTTTGTCTGAGTGCTTTTGACCAATAATCTTGTGTGAAACACTGTCCACCCCTGTTAAGTTCTCTATAAAAGTTAGGCTATTCGGGCAATAAAATGGAGCATGATCTGACTCTACTGTGTGTCTGTCGTGCTTTCGGCCGTGCTTCCTGCAACATATGGCGCCCGAACAGGCTGAGACCCGAACAGGCTGAGACCTGAACAGGACCCGAACGGAACATCGCAGCTTCGCCGGGACAAACATCGCAGCGCAGCGGGACACCAGCGGCGCCGGCACATCCGAACGCAGGTAGACCAGGAGACCAGCGGCGCCGGGACCAGCGGCGCCGCGACCTCGCCGCGCCGTCGGGACTTCGGAGCGCCCATCCGACCGGCGCTTGAGCGGACCGGACACCGGCCCAGAAACACGGTACACAGGACTCACGGTGAGGCGTGGTATTCCCGCTGAGACACGCGGAAAACCGCGGGAAACGGAGTTGCGGCGGGACGTGGAATTTGCGGAGGGCCGCGGGAAACGGAGTTGCGGCGGGACGTGGAATTTGCGGAGGGCCGCGGGAAACGGAGTTGCGGCGGGACGTGGAATTTGCGGAGGGCCGCGGGAAACGGAGTTGCGGCGGGACGTGGAATTTGCGGAGGGCCGCGGGAAACGGAGTTGCGGCGGGACGTGGAATTTGCGGAAAACCGCGGGAAACGGAGTTGCGGCGGGACGTGGAATTTGCGGAGGGCCGCGGGAATTACAGTTGCGGCGGGACGTGGAATTTGCGGAGGGCCGCGGGAAACGGAGTTGCGGCGGGACGTGGAATTTGCGGAGGGCCGCGGGAAACGGAGTTGCGGCGGGACGTGGAATTTGCGGAGGGCCGCGGGAATTAGAGTTGCGGCGGGACGTGGAATTTGCGGAGGGCCGCGGGAAATTGACGTGATCACACTGCGGCGCAGGCCGTCCGGAGTCGAGTTGCTACGGGCGATAAGAGGCGTCAGTGGACAATGGCGGCCGACCCTCACCGTGTGGCCAGTCGGCACAGAGCAGAGGGGCGGAGATCAGGACCCTGCAGCCTGTCTGACGTAACCATGGAGACAGCGGCAGCAGCGGCTGTGCTGCTTCTCTCTGGCATTCTTTTTATAAGAAGTTATCTTGCAATGCAAAAAAAAAGACTATTCGTCCCCAGATCGGTGTTATAACTATGTTTCTGGATAAGATTCCGTGGGGTTGCCACATTCTACAGATTACTAGTGACAATTTAGCTCTATTGCGGGGCAGGAGTGCAGAGACGCAGATTACACTGCCAAATGACCACCGGCAGGCTCGTTCACAAACAGCTTCTAGGGTTGCAGCTGGCACGGCCTGCAGCCGTATAGCAGACGTTACACTCTCTTTCCTAACTAGTAATCATGTGTCTCATCCATTTGTGGTGAATGGTCAGTGGCAAAAAGAAAAGGGGGAGAGTAAGGGGCGACAAAGACGGAAACGGTGCCAGGAGGATGCCACTGACACTAACAGCACGGGTAATAGGAGTAGTATAAGTGACACAGGTGCAGGGCGGCGGTGGGTGCTGCCGCGCTGCGGGGCACTCTGCCTGCTGCTCGCCCTCGCCTGCCTGTGCACTGCTGCCGACGGTGCTAGAGCAAAATGTGAAGATTGCTCAGATGGCAGTGATGAGAGTGCTTGTGTGAAGATGTGTGCTGAATCTGACTTTGTGTGCAACAGTGGTCAGTGTGTGCCAAATAGATGGCAGTGTGATGGGGATCCGGACTGTGAAAATGGGTCTGATGAGAGTGCTGAGCTGTGTCATATGAGAGCATGCCGGGTAAATGAAATCAGCTGTGGTCCTCAGTCAACCCAGTGTATCCCAGTGTCCTGGAAATGTGATGGTGAAAAGGATTGTGACAGTGGAGAAGATGAAGAGAATTGTGGCATTGTGACTTGTAGTGCAGCAGAATTCACATGCAGTAGTGGGCAATGTATCTCCAAAAGCTTTGTCTGCAATGTTCAAGATGACTGCAGTGATGGTAGCGATGAGTTGGAGTGTGCACCTCCTACCTGTGGTGTTCATGAGTTTCAGTGCAAGAGTTCTACCTGCATCCCTATCAGCTGGGTGTGTGATGATGATGCTGACTGCTCCAACCACTCGGATGAATCTTTGGAGCAGTGTGGCCGCCAGCCTGCACCTCCAGTGAAGTGTGCTACGAGTGAGGTGCAGTGCAGCTCAGGTGAATGTATCCACAAGAAGTGGCGATGTGATGGAGATCCTGATTGCAAGGATGGAAGTGATGAAATTAACTGCCCTTCTCGGACCTGCAGGCCAGACCAGTTCAGATGTGAAGATGGGAACTGTGTCCATGGGAGTAGGCAGTGCAGTGGTGTGAGAGACTGTCTGTATGGCACTGATGAAGCAAACTGTAACAATGTTATTCAGTGCTCTGGATCTGGCAAATTCAAAGTGCAGAAGTGGAGAATGCATAGATATCAATAAAGTGTGTAACCAGCAGAGAGACTGCAAGGACTGGGGTGATGAGCCCCTGGAGGAATGCATCATAAATGAGTGTGACTGTCCAGCTGGGTTTGAGTTTATAGACAAGAGAAACTGTGGAGACATTGATGAATGTCAAAACCTTGGTATCTGTAGTCAAATGTGTATCAACCTGAAAGGTGGCTACAAAAGTGAATGTAGCCGTGGATATCAGATGATTCCTGCTACAGGAACCTGGAAAAGGCCATACTGGTACAAAGACACAAATAACACCTGTGATTACAATGACACTGCTAAGCAGGGTTTAGGGGTTTATAGCATGGAGACAAGGGGTAACAACTACAGTGTTTGGAACAATTGTACAGCTTTGGCCTTACCTCCTGATGTGCTTCTGAATTGTGGGGATGGCCTGGCAGGGTATCCCTGCAAATGCTATCAGATGTCCATGTTACATAGATAAACTCATTGTATTTGCTCCTAGCTTGTTACAGTTGCGTGAGATCACCAGACATAAATGGACATTGCTTGCATTGGATTGCAATGATAATGTTGAATTGTGTGGGGTTGCAGCTAGAGCGGCATTAGCAATTTCAGTGCCTGGAGTGGCATCTGCGGCCACACGTAACAACTTAGAAAAATTGGTATGCTGGGCCGAGAGGCAAGCCTATGCCACGACAGAGATACTTGAGGAGATGTTACCAGATCAAAATAGTCTGCGACATCTGCTTTTACAGGATCAAGCTGCTATTGACATCTTGCTTTTGGCTCAAAGGAATGGGTGTGAGGACTTTAAGGGAATGTACTGTTTAAACCTTTCTGATCATAATGAGTCAATTCACAAATCCATTACTTTCCTGAAAGAGCACATGAGAAAGATTCAATATGGTATCAATCCTTTCAATCAATGGTTCACTGACTTGTTTGAAACAAAGTGTAGATGGTTGCTGGGTTTAATCACAAGGGGATTAAGGATTTGGTTTATGGTGGTGGTAATCATCGTTGTGTGTTGTAAGTATAGCTAAAAAGTTACTTGTAAAACTGCTGTGTCAGGCTTGGTTTGCTCAAAAGAAGAAGGGGGAATTGTTGAGGGATTTCTTGAAACAGCAAAAATCCCATGGCTTGCTGTAGCTGAGCAAACCAAGCTACCAGGGCAACTATGAGAAGTTCCCATGACAGTGTTCCCACATCGCCCAATTGAGGAATTCAGGAAAATATTGTTACCAGTAGCTGGCCTCAAGGACAAGGTCTATGTGACTGCTAATCACAAGGGCGTTGTTTTCTTGCAGGTGGGGTTGTTTTCTTGTAGCTGTTTGTCTGAGTGCTTTTGACCAATAATCTTGTGTGAAACACTGTCCACCCCTGTTAAGTTCTCTATAAAAGTTAGGCTATTCGGGCAATAAAATGGAGCATGATCTGACTCTACTGTGTGTCTGTCGTGCTTTCGGCCGTGCTTCCTGCAACACAAGTTTGTTTGTTTTTTGTTTTTTGTTTTTTTCTTCCATCAGTGTGAATTGTTTCATACTATTCATTTCTTACTTGTGCTTAGGGAAAAAAGAATATTTATCACATTGCAAGTAAATATATGCCTGAAGCTATATTATATATATTTATATAATATATATAATACACACATTATATGTATGATATAATGATATATATATGATACATATATATATATACATATATATATGTATTAATATATAAATTATTAAATTATATATAAATTATTAAAATATATTAATATACATATATATATATATATATGTATCATATATATACCATTTAAAAAACAAGAAAGATCTTGGGGTTACACCATAAAGATTAATTGAATTATCTTTAGTGTCATCACGCGGCACTTACAGGGCAACCAGGTGACCAGGCCCAGTCAGCATGGGTTTATGAAAGGCAGGTCCTGCTTGATGAACCTGATCTGCTTCTATGACAAAGTGACGCGCTTGGTGGATGAGGGAAAGACTGTGGATGTGGTCTACCTTGACTTCAGCAAGGCTTTTGACACTGTTTCCCACAGCATTCTCCTCAAGAAACTGGCTGCTCGTGGCTTGGACTGGCATACGCTTCACTGGGTTAGAAACTGCTGGATAGCCGGGCCCAAAGAGTTGTGAATGGAGCCAAATCCAGTTGGAGGCCGCTCACTAGTGGTGTTCCCCAGGGCTCAGTACTGGGGCCGGTCCTCTTTAATATCTTTATCGATGATCTGGATGAGGGGATCGAGTGTATCCTCAGTAAGTTCGCAGATGACACCAAGTTAGATGCGTGTGTCAATCTGCTCGAGGGTAGGAAGGCTCTGCAGGAGGATCTGGATAGGCTGGACCAATGGGCTGAGTTCAGCTGTATGAAGTTCAACAAGGCCAAGTGCCGGGTCCTCCACCTGGGGTGCAATAACCCCAAGCAGAGCTACAGGCTAGGAAATGAGTGGCTGGAAAGCTGCCTGGTGGAGAAGGACCTGGGAGTATTGGTGGATAGTCAGCTGAATATGAGCCAGCAGTGTGCTCAGGTGTTCAAGAAGGCTAACAGCATCCTGGCTTGTATAAGAAGCAGTGTGGCCAGCAGGGCTAGGGAAGTGATTGTCCCCCTGTACTCGGCTCTGGTGAGGCCACACCTCGAGCACTGTGTTCAGTTTTGGGCCCCTCACTACAAGAAGGACATTGAGGTGCTCGAAATAGTTTAGAGGAGGGCGACGAAGCTGGTGAGGGGTCTGGAGAACAAGTCCTATGAGGAGTGGCTGAGGGAGCTGGGTTTGTTCAGCCTGGAGAAAAGGAGGCGTAGGGGCGACCTTATCGCTCTTTATAAATACATTTATGTTACATCTCTGCCCAGAGAAGTGGTGGAGTCACCATCCCTGGAGGTCTTTAAAAGACGTTTAGATGTTGAGCTTAGTGATATGGTTTAGTGGAGGACTTGTTAGTGTTAGGTCAGAGGTTGGACTCCATGATCTTGAGGTCTTTTCCAACATAGACAATTCTGTGTTTCTGTGATTCTGAGATTTCTGATGTATTTCACACTACCCTTTTCAATGTAGTTTGTCTAAACTCACTGCTAAGGTTTGTTTGAGGTATGATTTTTCATCTAGACAGGAAACCAGACTATGTTAAAACACTGCTAACACTGCATTTTCACTTTGTGTTTCTGAGGTACCACTTCCTCTCTTTTCAAAATACATTTGATAATATTGCTAGCACTTTAACTGACTAAGTGACTGCAAGGCATGCTGAATGTTTGTCATCCTTTTAGGCAAAACCTTCAGAAGTTTTCCTGGTCTACACCTCCCGCTGTGGAAGATAATGATATGACTTTGCCAAATAAGGGTGATAATGATGAAACTTAACTTTTTGAAATTCCTTATGTCTGATTATTTAAGGAAATGGAGGAGAAAATCCCTATGGCTATTTAAAATTTTAATATTATATTGTCAGAAGAACTACTGACATAATTAAAACAATAAATTATGTCTAAGTTTAGAATGTAAAAGTTTGCTAAAATTCACATTTTTAAAAAACAAATTTTAATGTCATAGTATAATATAGCAATTTCTGTTCAGTTTTTCATAATACAATGCTGAAATTAGAATGAAATTTTTGTTTTCTGGCATCCTGAGTATTAATCTCTAAAATATATATTTTTTCAAGTAGAAAATATTAAACCCACCAATTAGTCTCAGGATAGTTTGAAACAATATTACTGTATAGTAAACTCTAAAGACTGGAATAGTACAGGAAAAAGTGGAAAAAAATAATAGTCTACTTAAATTAACTGAAATTATGCATGATTTCATAATGTTTAAAGGAAACTGATAGCACTTCTAAAGATTTCTCATTATTTGAACATTTATAAAAAAAAACACAGCACAACAGTCTGGATGTGTCTATACCATCAGACAACTTGATTCTACAGCCCTTATCTTCTGATCAGCTGCAGTGTAAACTTCTTTTCTCCAAAGCTGTTCTTTGAACTAAAGCAAAAAATTACCTTTAAGACATAACACAGTTACAGTTCTCAGGAAAGTTCACTTCACATGAACTCCCCATATACATCACATAGATGTTAGCCCTGAATCACTCTCTTTACCATACAGATTAGGAAGTCATATACCCTTGAGAACCACTATATGCTCTCAAATGTCACCTTAGAACACGGAATATTATTCCAAAAATGTAATTGTTATATAATCTTCATATTTTCCAGGTACTCTGATCTGAAAAAGTCCTACACAAAACTTAGTTGTGCAGAAAGAGAGAATTCTTAAGTCTCAATAAAACCTGAGATAATGTCAAGATGCAGCTATTCTCAGGCATGGAAGCTCACAATACACACAGATTCATCTGATTAGATGATATTTCAAGACAAAATGCATTCTCTCTCTTTTACATTACATAAATTATATAAATCTCTAAAATGCCAATTGAAATACATGTTTATAATACCCCTGTTTCTGTTTGAAGTGAATGAGAGTTTTGGGGTATATGTTTTCAAGACAAAAACTCCTGTCATGTTTTGTATCCTTTACCCTAAGACTTTGCTTTCTGATTTCTTTGGAACTTAATGTCACTGGTGAGAGAGAAAAGCAGTGTATCAGCAAATTATATATATATATGTAGCTGAGCACCAGCACAACTGCTCACTCATTTCCTCCTTAAAGGGAAAGGGGGAAAAAAATACAAAAGTGTTCAAGGGTTAAGATAAAGACAGGGAGATCAATCAACTGCTATCATCACAAACAAAACAGATTCAGCATGAACTTTTTTTTTTTTTTTTTTTAATTTTTTATTTTTATTTTGCCTGATTACTAAAAAGCTAAAGTAATTAGAAACTGAAAGCAAACTAAAACCACCTTCCCCCTCATCGACCCTCTAACACCTCCTCCCCCCGCGTGGTGCATAGGGGAACAGGGAATGGGGGCTGCAGTCAGTTCCTAATGCTTTGTGTCTGCCACTTCTTCATGGTCACTCTTTGCCCCTACTCCACGTGGGGTCCCTCCCACAGGATGCTGTCCTTCCTGAACTGAGCATTGCAGGGGCTTCCTAGAGGCAGCAGCTTGTCAAGAACTGCTCCAGCATGGGTTCCCCATGGGTGGCAGCTCCCTGCAGGCCCCCTGCTCCTCTCCTGAGTGGGCTGCACGGGCTGCAGCTCTGGCCCGGGGCCTGCTCCATGGGGGGCTCTCCATGGGCCGCAGTGTAGAGATCTGCTCTGCTCTAGGACTGTTGTGGTTTAACCTGGCCAGTAGCTGTTTGCTCACCCTCCCTCCTCCATCTCTGGAATGGGGGGGAGAATCAGAAAAAAATGAAGATTGTGGGTTGAGATAAAAACAGTTTATTAGGATGGAAAGGAAAGGAAAATAAAAATAATAATGATAATAGTACTACTAATAATAATGTGTACAAAACAAGTGATGCACAATGCAATTGCTCACCACCTGCTGACCAATGCCCAGCCTATCCCTGAGCATCTAACCCCCCCTCCCCGGCCAGCCACCAGAGATAATCTGACATTTGTGAAGTGCAACATTGCTCACTGCAATGTGGATGAGTCCTAAAAGGACATAAAAATGACAGCATAATCTGAGAGACTTCAGAAACGGATCAATTATGTGCAAGTAAAAAATATACACACCATATGATCACTGGAATTTCAGTGATCATACTCAGATTTGCAACCTGAGTAGTTACCTCCCTTTGGTATCCCGTAAGTTAACAATCTATATGTATACTGAGTTGTCTTCTACCACAGTATGCTGCATTCTCAAACTATCCATCAACAGATATATAATTTTCTATATCAGAAATGATTCAGCACTTTTCAGCTCACCATCGTTACCAAAATGATTTATAGAAAAATACTTAAAATAAGATGAAGACATTAAATCTATGTCTTCAAACAGATTGGATTCCCTTTAGAGTTTAAGTATTTAGCAGTTCTAGTATTTGACCTAAAATTTAACCTGCTCATCTGTAGACCCTAAGTATATAGTGGTCTTTCTGCTAGAATTAATATTGAAGTATGCCTTTAAATTACAATGTTGAACACTGATCCATACAGAATTCCTGAAAGTGAATGTACCTGAAACCTCTGAGAGTAGCCCAGACAACAGGTTTTTTCTTGTGTGGAGGACTGTAAAATGCTAGATAAATTAATTTTCATTGTCAATCAGAACAAACCTCCCAGACAGAGATTTCATATGAATATTAGATATTATTCTTACTTCTGTTCTACTTACAGTCTTTTCTGCAGATCAGTGCCCCTAATGAACTACATCCAGTGGAATTTCAGAGTGATGAAAAATTATATTCATACTAATAAACTACAAAGTGTCAGGGAAAAGATTTGACAAAGGACCTAAAGCCATCTATACTAATTATCTCCAGCACTGTGAGGCTTCAGATCAGTTTAAGGGACTATGCAGGACTGGCACTACTACCAAGAGGTAATAGGAGAAAAGTCTAAGTGCGGATAAGAGAGTTTAAATGTATAGGTTTGAGACACCCAGTGCGACTTGCCTTCAACCTGGAGAATAAGCCATGGAACATTTTATTTATTGAATTGATGTGTCTTGGGATTCTAGGTATCTAAGAAAGTGTAGGTCATCTTAATATGCAGTCACATTATAAAACCAAGGATGGTTCAGCAAGGTCAGTGAAGTTCAGTGAAAAAGGAGGAGGAGGGCGTGCTCTGGACACTTGGAACAGAAGTTCTCCTTCAGCCCATCGAGGGGTCCGTAGTGGAGCAGGCTGTCCCTCTGCAGCACATGGGTCCCACATGGAGCAGATCGCCATGCTGCAGCCCCTGGTGGAGCAGGTGGATGTGGCCTGGAGGAGGCTGTGGCCCATGGAGAGCCCCCGGTGGAGCAGGCCCCGGACTGGAGCTGCAGCCAATGGAGAGGAGCCCATGCAGGAGCAGGGAGTCTGCAGGAAAAGCTTCAGCCTGTGGAAGATCCATGCTGGAGCAGTTTGCTCCTGAATGATGGACCCCATGGTACAGACCCATATTTTGGAACAGTTGTTGAAGAGCTGC
Organism: Netta rufina; assembly: GCF_964035555.1. Lineage (NCBI taxonomy): Eukaryota > Metazoa > Chordata > Aves > Anseriformes > Anatidae > Netta > Netta rufina. The sequence goes on along the minus strand of NC_140123.1, from coordinate 40,908,115 downwards.
TGCCTGTGGGAAGCCCCCACAGAATCACTTCGGGAAGGATGGCATCCCATGGGAAGGACCCCATGTGGAGCAGGGGCAGAGAGTGACCAGGAAGGAAAAGCAGAAATGAAGTATTATAGGCTGACTCAAACACCCATTCCCATGCACTACTCTAGAGGAGGAAGTAGAAGAGGGTGGATGAAGGGGAAGGTGTTTTTAGTTTGCTTTTGGTTCTCACTGCTCTAGTCTGTTATTATTAGGCAATAAATTACATTATTTTCCCTTATGCTGAATCTGTTCTGCCAATGACAGTAATTGGTGGATTATTTCCCTGTCCTTGTCTCATCCCATGAGCTTTTTTCCATTGTATTTTCTCCCCTTGTCCTTTTAAGGAGCTGGAGTGAGAGAACAACACTGTGGTGCTTAGCTACCTACTGGTATGAAACCACCACAGCAGCAGGGTCCAAGTGAGTCCCAGTTTGGTCCTTTGCATAAGGAAGAAGTAAGGTGAAGAACTTTTTCTCAAGTTGAACATTTTATGATTTCTATTATCTTCAGAGGTAAGTCATGGTCAGATTTGTTGAATGGTGATGTGGGACATATATGGCCCTATGGTACTGTAAGGTTGGGATACATCTGCTTTAACATAGGTCAACGTTAGGGATTGGATGTAGCTTCAGATTTCAGAAACTTAAATGTCATTGTCTACTTACAGAATTCTACTTTTAAGTTTAAATTAATGCCCCCTGGACCTCTTCACTGTTGATTAGTGGCTCATTCAGTTGCCCACACTCTGGTATTTAGTGCTATTTGAGATACCTTTGGGTATGCTGCCCGGTCTTCAATTGCCACTTGAGAAGAATACGAATAAAAAAAAAACTCCTATAAGTCCTGCATTACAGGTGGTTATGGATATCTCAGATACCCTAGGGCATCTTAAATGTCAATACACCTCTATATGAAGACAGGCAGAATGAATATTAAAGTTTTCATTGACCATACTCAGAGATGCAGTCTTACATCTGACAGCTAATTTATGAGCTGAATCCCACCCTAGCTGCCTAACACAGAAAACATAAAGTCATTTTATACTAAATGGAACAAAAACCTCTGGAGGGCAGTTAATCTCATTCTAAGGCATCATAGAAAAAATAATCATCTGGAGTTTCTATTTCTTGATTATAAAGGTTATTAGATCAAACTTAGTTATGCAACTTTGAGACATCTAAAGCTAGGGTATATAAATCTATCTTCCGCACAGAGGTAAGTTTCCCTCTGTATGAACTGTATCAGTTAATTCCACTTTCCTGCTTATTCTTACTCCCCTCTTTGTAGCCTCACTTTGTTGCCTGAAAAGACTTGTGGAACAAATTCTCTTCAGACACCCTTTGGGGATAATGAAGGAGAAAATAATTTGGAACAATTAGCATGGATTTACCAACAATAAATCTGACCAACCTGATTGCTTTTTATGACAAAGCAACTGGATTTGTGGATGAGAAGGGAGGAATAGATGCCATTGGAAAAGAAAGGCTTTTAACAGTTTCAAACAGTGTTTTGGTATTTAGGATGTTACAGTCTGGATGGATTGACAAACGGATGTATAAAAACTTGTCTGAAAAATTATACTGAAAGGGTAACAGCAATGGGTTGTATCCTTCCTGGAGGCCAGTAACTACAAGAATACAGCAGAGGTCCTGATATGGTCCTGGTCCAGTGACCTGGAAGAGATGCTTGATGGCAGGGCAGCCACTCAGGACAGACAGAAGGTGGGAACAGATCAATGAACTTCATGAAACTCAACAAGAACATAAGCAAATTAGTGCCCCTGGGAAGGTACAGGTTGGGGAAAGACTGTCTGGGGAGCAACTCTGTGGAAGAGGCACTGGGGACCAATGCAAAAGAACATTAGCCAGCTGTGTGACCTGGCAGCAGATGGCTAACAATAACTGGATCTGTATTAAGAGGAGCACAAGCCGTAGATGAAAGGAATTATTCCTCCTTACTCAGCACTCATTCAACCTGATATTGTAACTAGTTCAGGGCTCCACACTACAAGAAAGACATTGATAAAACAATGATAAACTGGAGAAAATTCTGCAGAATGGGACCAGGATGGTCAGCATTGGAGCACTTGCTCTGTAAGGAGAAGCTGTGAGAGTGGGGCTTGTTCACCTGGAGAAGAGACCGCTGTGGAGTTACCTAACAGTAGTACCTGGTGCCTAAAAGTAGCCACTTGCTACTATCTAGCAAGACTTTTGATAGCTGTGTATGGCAAGAAGGTCATCTACTTAAATATGAGAGGTTCATGCTTGTTATAAGGAGAATCTTTTTCCCCATGAGGACAGCCAGGCAGTGGAACAAGTTGCCCAAAGAGACTGTGCAGTACCGTCTTTGAAGATTTCTGGATCTGACTGGATAAAGCTCTGAGCAGCCTGGTCTGATCTGGTCTCAAAATGGACTGATTTTTATAGTCTAAGGAGTTCAATAATATTCCTTAGATCCTCAAGTAGATTAGATGAATCACTTACCCAAATGATTCCTTCTGCTCAGTAACTCTAAAGAAAGCCCAGAACAACTGGTTTAAATGCCTAATATGCACTAAAAAAAAAGTTAGGAGAGAATAATTCCTGTCCAGAATGATCTAATTTTCAGAGAGGTTGTGGATGCCCCATCTCTGGAGACATTCAAGGCCAGACTGGATGGGGCTCTGGGCAGCCTGCTCTAGTGCTTGACAACTCTGCCCAGAGCAGGGGGGTTGAAACTAGGTGATCTTTAAGGTCCTTTTCAACACAGGACTATGATCCTATGATTCTATGAAATTACCTATAAAATCGAAGGGCTAAAAAAAACGGACTAAGTGTTTGGCTGGAGTAAGTAAAAACTGATCTATTGCTCTCCATATATTGAAAGTTCAGTTTCTGAAGGACTGTCCTTTTGATGTTTTACTCAAGACTGAATCTTTCATCAAATTAATATTAGTAGTCTGATAATAAAGACTTTGTAAGAGAACAAAAAGATTTTTGTCATGAAAGTTTTGCTTATATGACTTAGAATTATTCCCAATTATATAAATAGTTAATGTATGTTTTGCAGTTTAGTAAAGTGTATAAAAGGACAAACAAAAAGAAAGGTTTTGCTTCTGTAATTCTCATTTTACTTTAGTTACAAGTATGATCGTCAAACAGCATAATTAGCAGTGGCTGCTACTGACTACATGGATGATGCAGCATTGTAAATTCTTGTTTGCTGAGTGTCTCAGAATGAATAGACTGAAAAAAAAAAGAAAGCAAAACCACCACCAACAAAAATCATTTCCAGTGATGTCCAAACACATAAATGAAAGAATGTGATTCCATGAGTAAACTCCTGACAAAAATGATTGGCATCTTCATGGTGAAAAAAACACTCACTGAAAGGAAGATTCCATCGTAGAAAAGAGGAATAACATAATTTAAGTAAGAGAATCACATAATTTAACTAGGGGAAAAGATGTATTATGACATATGGTTAATAATTATGGTGATTCATAATTGCTCCTTGTCATGTTTTTATTGTAGCATCTTCCTGTAATCGTGTATATCATTTCCTACTCTATATCAAAACCATATCATTTTTCCACATACTGTCTCAAGAGTCACTATAATAATTCAACCCAAACCTTCATTCCCTCTCATTACACAGATCCATCTAATTGTACAGTTTTTGAAATAGTGGATTCCCACCTTTCAACAGGGTGCTTATTTCAAAATTGTATCAACACAAAAGTTTAGTAGAAACCCAAGCTGAATTCTTTGTTAGCTCCAAATAAAGAGCTAAAAATAATAGTGCAAAATCTGTCCAAAAAATTACAGGTAGCTCCAAGATTTTGTCCCGTAGCTGTTCTCACTGTGTACTTCTAATGTATGCCCTATCTACTGTCCTGAAGTATTTAAAGCGTAGGAAGCAAACAGGTTGAAATCATCCCTTCTAGAGATGCTTAACTAGAAAGATCCTTTAGCAATATTTCAAATTTTGTTTCAGAAAAGCTGTGAAGTGTGAAGAGGACTATTTGGAAGCATTTGAGTAATATTGAGTAATATTGAGTCATATTATGAATGGAAATTTGGAAAGCAAAAATATTAATTTAAAAGAATCTTAAAAAACAGTAATAATAAAAGTGTCAGCCCTCAAAAATATAAAAAGATTTAAATTTGGTTCACTTATATCCTTTTTTTTTTCTGTTTTATTTTTGGAAAAAAAAAAACCCTTGTCAGCTGTGCTCAATAACTTAAGTAAGAATTCATGAGGATGGAAGATAAAGAGAGGGATCTCACCACAATTGCATATCTCTCTAGTTCTTCCCCATTTCAATCCATTAAGTTTTTGAACTACACAAACTTCATTATACAAATGTTAGTGAAGGTTAAAATCTGCATGAAGTAGATTGGGGAATACTTAGCATGAAATATTAGCACATCTGGCACCAATTAATATCCTTCATTTAGATGTGTAAGTCAGGGATCTTCTGTTACTCTTTCGATAAAGATTTGGTGGAAAATAGGAGAAAAGTATTGTATAGATTTATTATTTATTATTTACAGTATTGTATAGATTTAATTCTATAGATTGTATAAAATGATTGTATAAAGGAGAAAAGTGAATGTATAATGAGTTGTAGTTATTAATTCCAGAAGTATTGGGCATTTAAAAAAGTCTATCAAAGGCTATATCTGTGTGTTTCTGCTGTTAGATCTGTGAGATCCTTCAATCTTCACGTAATTTCTAATGTGGACCTAGTGATTTTGTTTGGGAATAAAATAGAAAAATAAATAAAGGAAGAAATAAAATCCCAACATAATGCTAGGAGGGAGGACATACAGTAGGAAATGAGAACTGAAAGTGTTTCAAAATCTGGGGGAGAGTGAAAGATTATACTATAGTTGGCTTAACCCAAGAAAATATTGCCTTCTTTTGGATAATTGCAGGATCAAATGGAAGTTGGAATTGCTGCTTTATAGCATATTACTGTTATCCAAAGAATTATCTCCTAGAGAAAGAGTTTGAGTAGAAAGCAAGATTACGTTGATAGAAGTGAAACACTGCACAAAGCTATTTTTCTCCATGTATAGAATAGTTATGATACTGTTTTATGATGGAGTCTGACTGTGTTCTGCCTACAAGGTTTGTTTGAATGATATCAATAAATGGATGAATGGGAGTTTTGTCACTATTCAGTAAAGGACTTTTGGCCTCAAGCTGCACCATGACCATGGCACTTAAAATGTCAGCTTTATATTTTTTATATTTCTAATATATATTTCTAAATATATTTCTATTTTCCTATCTGTAAAATAGGGATAATGGAACTGACCTTGTTTGGTGCCTGCTTTGAGACATCTTGATAAAAGTATGCACTTATGTTAGAGACTTACTTACCAGAATTATATATTTAAAAATATATATATATCTTTTTATCTTTTAATATATATATTATATGTATTTTATATATATATTTCATACTTCCAATATAAACATCATAAGTATATTGACTATTTTCCCGTTATGTGCTTCAGTATTGTGTCATGTTCTGACATTCACATTCAAAGAACATACCTATTACTAAACTGATTGATAGCAGCTCACCCCTTAAAAATATAAGGCAGTTCTGTGGACTGAAAAAGACTTCCTATAGAAAAATGCTTGTTGATAGAGGATTCCTTCACACTCAAGAAACTGAATGCATTACAAAAAATATTCGCCGGTTTTGGGTCAGATTCTTAGGTGACAACAACAGAATTAAATGAAATTGAGTTTGATCCATTATATGTAACATAGACTTAGGAAAATCTGAAAATATTTATTATTTCCCATGAATTTAGAAGTCCTGTCTGTATAAAGTTTTCTATTTCAGTGCTGCATTGTGAACACAAGGATTTAAGGCTCAGTGAGGCATCAGCAAAAATAAGACAAGAGTCTTTTCACTGCTGACCAATGACTAGAAGGAATAAAAGAACATTTACAAAAAATTATCTGTAATTTCTAGTGGAAAGAACAAAGCGTGACTGCTGCAAGAACATTTTTACTTGCTATAAGTAGCAGTTTGAGAACATTAAGTGAATTTCTGAATTTCTTTTTTACATTAAAAAGAACTATATTTTGAAATAGAGAGCTAAATAAGCTGTTGCCTAGAATTTGTGTTTATATTCTTTTTTTTTTTTCTAACTAAATCAATAGTCTAATATTTTTAACGTCCTGAATATCCAGCATTTCTACTGCCATCAGCCTATAGACATACACAGGTGTAATTTTCTTTAGGTTTGGTGGTGTATTTTTTGTTTGTTTCATTGGTTCGAGTTTTTTTCTGGTACTGTAATAGCATTTTCAGGCTTTTTGTGCCAACCATTTTATAATGAACAACGAAAGCCCAGGTATTCAGAAGTAATAGTCAATCTGGCGATATCAGTGGAAGCACATTTTTAGTGATATAATACTGATGATGATCGTCAGAGTTCTTATTACAAGATGTTCTCTGATAGGTAGGTGAACATTTCAAAACAGAAAAATGTTCTTATGTAAAACTATGGAGTTCAAACCACTAGATTTAGGGAACAGGAGTCAATGAGCAACATTACCACTTCCTCGTTTCCACGAGTCTCCTAGGACATCTACTGCATAGGAACTTAGAGACTGTTACAACCCCAGAGAAAGCCCTTACAAAGTCCATGAAAAAAGTGTTACTGTCTTGACCTGGGCCCCTCGCTACAAGAAGGACATCGAGGTGCTTGAGCGGGTGCAGAGAAGGGCGACGAAGCTGGTGAGGGGCCTGGAGAACAAGTCCTACGAGGAGCGGCTGAGGGAGCTGGGCTTGTTCAGCCTGGAGAAGAGGAGGCTCAGGGGTGACCTTATCGCTCTTTTTAGGTACCTCAAGGGAGGCTGTAGCGAGGTGGGGGTTGGCCTGTTCTCCCATGTGCCTGGTGACAGGACGAGGGGGAATGGGCTTAAGTTGAGCCAGGGGAGTTTTAGGTTAGATGTTAGGAAGAACTTCTTCACTGAAAGGGTTGTTAGACATTGGAACAGGCTGCCCAGGGAAGTGGTGGAGTCACCATCCCTAGAAGTCTTCAAAAGACGTTTAGATGTAGAGCTTAGGGATATGGTTTAGTGGAGGGCTGTTAGCGTTAGGTTGGAGGTTGGACTCGATGACCTTGAGGTCTCTTCCAACCTAGAAATTCTGTGATTCTGTGATTCTGTGATTCTGTGACCTGTGCTCTACTCCTGTATTTGCATATACTTATGCAAACGTCTCCTTAACTTTCTTATAGGACTAATGCTTACTAAGCCTCCTACACACTCCAGTCATTGTATAAGTAAAAACCTGAGGCCTCAGTTTTCCTACTTTCCTAACTTTCCTTTTCCAATCTTTCATCAAAATATCATATCACCTAAGGAAAGAGTAACCCACTTCAGCAGTCAGAAAGTTTCGCTTTACACTAAATGACTTCAAAATGACCAAATCATGCACCAATAATAAGTGCCTCATAATCTTCCTACAGCATGCAGACACATTTTGTTTTCCTTATGTTATAGAAAAGAGAAAAAAAAAGAGTTAACGTTATAGTGTCCTAGAATCCTTCAGATTACAATAAAATATAACAGGGTAAGCCCATTCTCATTGATTTAGCAATCATATCTTTCATAATGAATGAATTAAATAGTAAGGTTTTGTTTAGATTGCCTTTTTTATTGGGTCTCATTCATTTCACAGAAGTGCTAAGAAATGCACATGCTTATTTTTAATGACTGGGTAAACATACCTAGGTACAAGGTATCATTGAAAAGAAAAATATTCCTGGGTCTTAGACTACTTAACAGTTTAGGTGTGTTTGTAAATATAAAATTCTGTAATGTGTGTATGTATGTATGTATGCATTTATTTATTTATTGGCAGAAAATAAATATACTGTAGGTGAGATCATATTTAAATTAAATTATTAAGAGGAAAATAAAAGCCTTGTTATGTGTTAAAACTCTCTTGGAAACTGTAAAGGCAAACTTGACTGAAGTAAAAAATAAGCAGATTTTGAAGAGGGATTTCAAACATAAACTGTTATATCTCCAGGGTAAAACAAAGAAGCAGATTATGAATTGTTTATGCAGGTAAGCAGAGACAGTAAAATGGCTGTAACACTAATCATATGGGATTTCAGTTATCCTGATGCTGAAAACAATAGGAACTGGAAAACAAAGCAAAGCAAAACAACAAATAAACAAACAACATAAACAGAAAATGTGAACATCCAAGACTGCTTCTTTTGACTGCTGAAAAATCAACAAACTGGCTTTAGCTGGAATCCTGAGAAGCAGAATAACATGATAGATGAGATAAAATGGTTGTCATCTTATGCTGCACCAGTGGGGATCCATCCCTGCGGGGAAGAAGGTTCTGTTTTTGTCAGGGCACCATTCTAATACCTCTAATTTTTGCCTAAGGCATGCAAACAGAAGCTGTTAGACTGACTCAATACCTCCCTGGAGTACAGCACACTCCCTTCTCAGCCAATATAAAACATTTTCACTGCTACACTGAACAGTTCTTTTGTCTCTGTGGAGAAAATCTGTAGGGGGCATCACCATAATTGTTTACAGCCTCTATGGAGATTGCTTGGTGTCCTCAGGGATCACTATAATATGACTGTATGTCCCTTCTATGAATCACACAAATTAAATCATTATTATAAAAATAATATGCAAAATACATTTTTCAAGTATTTCTTCAAAGAATAATTAAAGTTTATCTTACATCTGAGTTAAGCTTTATTTATGACAGCCTCCTTCAGTCTTTAGGTCATACAAGACATTGATAAATATTATGGGTAAAATAAGGGTATTCATGTAAGAATGACAAAAATCAATACTTCTGTAAAAGAAATAAAAATCAACCCAAAAGTAATAAGATGGTATACACACCACTGTCTTCAAAGCCATGGTAAATAATGCATATTATCTTCTCTGTACACGTTCATTTGTACACGATGTATTGCAAGATATGTTGATTCAGCCGTTCTATGATTTTCAGAACAAAATGTCTTTGTTCACTTAAATACCCATACAGTCATTTTCATTTAAATCTTATTCAACCTTTTTTTTTTTTTTTTTATAAACATTTCTTGTTACATTTGGTGAAAATGTTTAAGGTAAGTAGTAACTTTTTTTTTTTTTTTAAATAATATTTCCATGTATATGCTCATAAACTCTACAGACAAGATGCATCCTGAAACTACTTTCTGACTGAAGTCAAACTTCAGTTCCTTCTAACTGAAGTCATAGTTAAAAACCACTGGACTTATGTAGCCTATTTGATACTATGTCAAGAAATACCATTGAAACAGAGCTGTCAGCTGTATAATGAAATAGAATCAAATATCTATGTTTCAAAAGCTAAACTGTCACTGAGGAGGGTTTCATTGATACTGATTTTTTATGTGGAGATACCTCATACAAAGAACTACAGAAAATCACTGAAGCATTTTAGTCCAGATTTCAACTGCCTTGCAGAAGAGAAATATCTGACTGTGATAGGCAGGAGGCTTATTTGGATATTTTTATAAACTAGCTTTTTTTTTAGTTTTGTTTTTAATAAACTGGGTTTAAAGGGTTCGATTTTCTGCCTTATGTTTTTCAATTAGAGCAAATAAACAAAAAAAAAAATTTTAATGTTATTGATCAGGCTTAAAAGGCAAGGGACACTGATATCTTTGCTTCTGAAAAATAGCATGTAAATATACATTATTTCTTCATGAACACTTAAAAAAGTCTTATTTAGTCTTATCTTACTGAGTCTCAGTCTTATCTACCTAAAGGCAGATACAGAAGTCTTGATTAGGACTGGTGTCCCTTGCAATAAACAAACATGATGCCATATACAGTTCCTATACCGAAAAAAAAACAGACATTATTATCATCAAAGTAGCCATTAAAAGCATTGCTAACTTTAAGGTTAACAAGTGGTCTACATACTATGAACTAGACTCATACAACATTTTGGTGCAGTTAGTGCTTGGAATAGAATATTAAGGCCTACTTCATCAGATTAGTTACCCTCCTTTTTAGCAATTTGAAGATATTTAAATCATTTCTTGCTTTAGATGTAACACTAGAAAACCATACTTCTCAAATAATTTGAACTGAAAAACAAGCAAAAGCTTAAGTATCAAAATTTCCATGAACATGAAATAGTCATTAATCTAGCAAAATAACCCTGATTGTGACTTCACATCATTGTAGAAGTGACAGGTAAATTAGACTATATGAGTACAACTCCTTTGCCTATAGATAAGTGGTCAGTGCCAATTAGTAAAACGTCTGGTACTTGGCCAGGCCTACATGACTCTTCCAAAGGGCACAAATACACACAGGTCTTCTGTATGTCCTGTATTGCATTTACCAGTCCTACAGTAATTTGGTGTGGCTAAAATGGTTGCTCAAACAGAGTCACTTTATGCTAACTTTGGTTGAAGAGGATCAGGTGAGGGAATACTTAAGCAACTGGACATTCATAAGTCCATAGGCTCTGATGGGATGCTGAGGGAGCTGGCAGATGTGACTGTGAGGTAACTTTTGATAATCTTCGTTCAGTCACAGCAACTGGGAAAAGTGCTTGAAGACTGAAGGAAAGCAAATGTCATGCTAGTCTTCAAAAAGGTCAAGAAGCAGGACCCGGCATACAACATGCTGGTAAGTCTCACCTCAATCCCTGGGAAAGTGATGGAACAGCTAAACCTAGAAACCATTTCCAGGCACATGAAGAAGAAGATCATTAGGAGTACTCAGTATGGATTCACCAAGTCATGCCTGACCAACCTGGTTAGTTTCTATAATGAAATCATGAGCCTGATGGACGAGCAGGGAGCAGTAGGTATTGTCTTCCTGGACTTTTGTGAGGCATTTGATGCTGTCCCCTGTTAAGATTGTTACAGAGAAGCTGTTGAAGTATGGGCTGGATGAGCAGATGGTGGGGTAGATTAAAAACTGGCTGAATGGATGAACCCTGAGGGTAGTGGTCAGTGGTGCAAAGTTTGTTGGAGGCCAGTAACAAGAGGAGTACTCCAGGTGTCAATACTGGGTCCAGTCCTGTTTAACATCTTAATTAGTGATATGGACAATGGGGTAGAGCACACCCTCAGTAAGTTCGCAAAATGACCCAAAACTGGTATGAGCGCCTGATTCACTGGAGGACTACACAGCTATCCAGGGACCTTGACAGACTGTAGAAATGGGCTGATAGGAATCTCATGAAGTTCAACAAGGAGAAGTGCCAAGTCCTACACCTGGAGAGGAACTCAGGAACTCCAGAGGAACCTCAGGCACTAGTACACACTGGGGCCTCCCAGCTGACAAGCAGCTCTGCAGAAAAGGACATAGGAGTCCTGGTGGCAGAAAACAATCTAGGAATCATGGTGGACACCAAGTTAAATATGAGACAGCCATGTGCCCCTGCCAATAAGAAGGTTAACAGTATTCTTGGCTGCATTAGCGAAAGTAGCAGGTCAATGGAGGTGATCCTTGCCTTCTACTCAGTGTTGGTGAGGCCACACCTGGAGTACTGCATCCAGTTCTGGAGCCCCGAGTACATGAGAGAGACCTAGATATACTGGAAAGAGTCCAATGGAAGGCAACAAAATGATTAAGGATTTGGAGCGCCTCTCCTATGATGAGAGGCTGAGAAAGTTGGGACTGTTCAGCCCGGAGGAGAGAAGGCTTAGAAGGGATCTTACCAATGTTTAGAAATACCTGAATTTAAAGTGCAAAGAAGATGAAGACAGGTGTTTTCAGTGGTGCCCTGTGTCAGGACCATTGGCAAAGGGCACAGACTGAAACACAGGACAGTTGTTCCATCTGAACATGAAACACTTTTACTGTGCACTGGAACAGTGTGCACAGAGAGGTAATGTAATCTCTCTCCTTTGAGATCTTTAAGATCCATTTGGACATAGTCCTGGGCAACCTTCTCTAGGTGACCCAGCTTGAGCAGGGTGGTTGGATCAGATGACCTCCAGAGGACCAACCTTAACCATGTTGTGTAATTCCGTGTGTGAAGCAAATTGTATGCTAGGGATCCAGGTTGAATAAAACTCCATATACAGACACTTAAATTGAGGCACTAACAATGCTAGTGAAGTCTATTATGCTAATTCTTTGGTCAGCAGATTGGAGCCTGATGACATTTTAAGTGCCTTAAGGTATCCTGCTTCTATGATAGCTGGAATATTACTGAAATGAAACCAGAGGGGACAACTGGAGGTCATTTGGCCCATAACCTGTTTGACCAACTTTGAAACTCAATACTAACTTTGGAGTTTGATGAGGTTTCTCATGGTCTGGTTGAGTTCTGAATATCTCTGAAGACAGAGATTCCACATACTTTTGGGCAACCCTACATCTGATTATCTTTTTTTTCTCTGTAATATCAAATAAGAATTTTCCTCATTGCATCTTATATCCTGTACCTGCATCCTATGTCTTTCCATATCTTAGAACAGTTTGGCTGCTTCTACGGTACAACTTACCAGCTATTTGGAGTCAGCAGTAAAAATACCCCTTAGGATTCTTTCATTAAGACTGAGGAACTCTAGACCTCTTTGCCTTTCCTCTTCTCTCACATTTGAGAATCTGAATTGCATGAGTTTCTACAGTATCTATCTTTTCTGTCTTACATTTTCTGCTTTCTCAGACGAAAACTCAGAGCAGTTATAATTAGTTAGTAGCTAAATATAATGCTAGATATAGAACAATTCAGAATCAAAATCCACTTTTAAAATGTGTTATTTAAAAAGGATAATGATTTTCTTGCACTTATTTGCACTTCTTTTTGGCAATGCCATCAATGATATGCAACTTTGCACTTCTATATCATGTAACAAATATCAGATTTGAATTAGAAACAACTTCAGCTCAATTTACATGATTCTGCAAGTATGCGCTGACATCTGGTGGATGTTTAACTTAACAGTCAGAGAAAATATCACTACATATTTATGTCCTGTTCATTCAAAGAAAGTACTTACAGTGGCTTTCTTAGCTTTAGTTCTGACCCCTCCTTCCAAGAACACCTATGGGAAAAAAGAAAACCTGAGTAAATATTTCATTGACAATGTTTCTATACCAACTGATTTCTGACCAAAGTCTAACCAGTCTAATTTCCATATTGGAAGATGACAGGCGGGATATAACAGCAGTGTTCTTTCTATGAACAGAAGAGACATTAGATGGCTGGGTAGTTCGAAAGTTTTGTGGTATCTAAACACAATGAAAAAAAGAAACAAAAAATATCTTCTGAATATTTGATGGAAAGAAAACAAAACAACAACTGATAGAGGAAGGATGGTTACAAAATTGGAGGATGAACATTTTTATTTCAATATGTATGTCTTGACTGGATTTGATTTCTGGTGGTGGTTTGTCTTTCAGGATTTTAATTACTAACACCGTGTTCATGGAAAACTTTTCTTTTACCAATGTAATAGAAAAGATTCTTAGTAACTTTTAGTAGCTTTTTTTTTTTTTTCCTGAATTTTCATTTCATTTTCAAACACATAAATATCTTAAACAGGGCTACCAACAATCTGTATGTTTATTTTTGCATTTTTATTTGTTGTTTTATATGCTCAGATTATAAATGGAAATACTTGGAAGATGTAGGTCCTCTGCTGAACAGAGCTTGCAAGATAGCTGCAAATGACGCAGAAAAAGCTGAGGTATTCAGTGTCTTCTATGCTTCTGTCTTCAGTTATAAAGTCTCTCCCCCAGTATCCATCCAAGCAACAAATGTAAACATTTAAATGTAAACATTTAGAAAAGTAGTAAGAAATGACAAAACAGAATAACTACGAGGATGAAAAAAAAAAAGTGAATGAGTAATTGTTTATTTGACAGTGTCCAACAAAGTCCTTGTTGACAAGTTAGTAAAATAGGAATGGAGTGATGGACTGTAATATGAGTGGAGAACTGGATGAACTTACCAAGCTTAAACCAAACTCAAAGGGAGGTTAACAATTTAAATTTGAACTGACAGCTGGTCAAGATTGGAGTTTATTAGGAATTGATACTGATTCAATACATCTGCATGCAAGACTGAGTGGCAACAAGACTGAATGAAATTGAGATTTAACAAGTGTATGGATACTATTAAACTGAGAAGAATGGAAGACAGGCCAGAAGGAAGAACCACTATGAGAAAGATCTCAACAGACTGTTAGATTGAGTCAACAAGGGCTGCATGAGTTTTGAAAAATATAAACGTGATGTCCTTCACCTAGGACAGAGTAATACCAAACAGCAGTATGAGCTGCCGTTTAATTAGTTGAGGTGCTGCTCTTCCAAAAAAGACCTTAAGGTACTGGTGGAGAGCAAAGAGAACGTGAGTCAACAGCGCACCCTTGTGTGTCTTTGGCTGGATCAATACACATATATTGTAAGGGCATAAGACAGCTCCACTGAGTTATAGATTCAGGATATGTCAACAGATCCCAGACCAATAGGTTCAGGGATAAACAAGTCATCTCTGTATAGTAATATAGAAATGAACACATATCAGTAGTACATTTATCTAGGCTGAAGTGACAGCAAATCCAGTAATTCACCAATACTAGGCCAAACATAATATCTGGACAAGCAGACAGTAAGTTTTATCATGACAATCTTATATGCTTTTTTTTTTTTTTTTTTTTTTTTTTTTTTTGGGTAGTTCTATCTACAGAGATATAAGTGATCTACTTGTTTTAAGATTTTCATGTAGCTGGTGATTTTACTCAGGTAAGCAGCCGAATTCCACCACAACCACTCTCTCACTCCCCTTCCTCAAAGGAAAAGGGAGAGAAAGTACAATGGAAAAGGCTCAAGAGTTGAGATAAGGACAAGAAAATCTCTCAAAAATTATTGTGACGGGCAAAACAGACTCAGCATAGAGATTAATAAAATTAATTGCTTACGGCTATCAAGCTAGAGCAGTGAGAAACAAAGGAAAAAAATTAAACCACTTTCCCCCCATCCACCCTTTTCTACCTCCTTCCCCCGAGCTACATAGGGGAACAGGGAATGGGGGCTGTGGTCAGTTCCTAATGCTTCGTTTCCACCGCTCCTTCATGGTCACCCTCTGCCCCTCCTCCACATGGGGTCCCTCCCACCAGATGCCGTCCTTCCCAAAATGATCCTGAAGGGGCCCACAGGCAACTCTTCAAGAACTGCTCCAGATATGGGTCTGTACCACAGGGTCCATCTGTCAGGAGCAAACTGCTCCAGCATGAGTCCCCCACTGGCATCAGCTCCCCATAGGCTTCCGCTCCTGTGTGGGCTCCTCTCCATGGGCTGCAGCTCCAGCCCAGGGCCTGCTCCTGTGGGGGTTCTCAGCCTCCTCCAGGCCACATCCATCTGCTCCACAAGGGGCTCATCCATGGGTTGCAGCATGGAGATCTGCTCCATATGGGACCCATGGGCTGCAGGGGGACAGCCTGCTCCACCAGGGGCCTCTCCACAGGCCGCAGGGGAACTGCTGCTGCGGGCCTGGAGCACCTCTTGCCCTCCTTCTTCATGGACCTTGGTGTCTGCAGGGCTGGTTCTCAATCCTTGCTTTTCCAGATTCTGTTGCACAGCAGTTTTTTTTTGGTTTTTTTTTTTTTTTTTTTTTTTTTTTTTTTCCTTCCTTTCTTCTGTCTGCTCTAAGAGCAGTACAAATAGCATCATGTATTGGCTCAGCTCTGGCCAGTGTTAGGTCCCTTTGGAGCTGGCTGAAACTGGCCCTTATGTAACATGAGACAGCTTCTTCACTGTTCTCACAGAGGTCGTCTGTGCAGTCCTGCACTACCAAAACCTTGCCACATAAACACACTACAGTAATTTAGAAATACTTTAATATATTTGATCAATGGGAGATCTATTTATTTATTTATTTATTTTCATAAGTGATATTAATATTTTATGTATATATTTCGTTCTTATTTGGACCCACCACAATCCCTCCCCAGGATTGTGCACTGCATGGCTGGAATTGCTACTGTGACCTGCAGGATTTTTCTCCTGGTCTTTCCCACATAACAGGGAAGTTGTGTCACACTTGCACTGTCACAGTTGCATATATCTTCAGCTACATTGTTTTGGTATTTTTGATGGTGAGACACTGGAACAGGTCTCCCAGAAGAGCTGTGGATGCCTCATACCTGGAAATGTTCAAGGCCAGGCTGGATGGGGCTTTGAGCAACCTGGTCTAGTGGGAGGTGTCCCTGCCCGTAGCATGGGGGCTAGAACTGCATGATTTTTAAGGCCCCTTCCAATCTAAACCATTCTACAATTCTATGACTCTATGATATCTGAGGCAATGTAGTCTCTGCACTGATAATTTGGCCTTAAACTATGACAGGCTTGCACAAAAAAGTTTCAGATGCTAAAAAGCCAGAGATACTATTTTTGGCATCTGTTATTCATTGTTTCTAATTATATATTTTTCTACATATATATATATATTCAACTAGCATAGAAAATAGATCTTTAATTATACACTGAAATATCTTGTATGCCATAAATTTGAAAACTCTGCATTATATTTTAATAAAATTAAACTTATAAACTAATTCAGAAGTTTGAACCATCCAATTGTGCATTTAACATTTTATTCTTCTACTTTATCATTCTTGATAAAACTAATTTATTTTAAATAAAATAAAAAGTAAAGAAGTATAAATAAGTAATGATAACTAATTTGCCATCTATCAAGACCACTTTGTAAGAAGCTAATTATAGTTCTAATTAGATTATGCTGAAAATGCAGTATAGAAATGAAGGTCAGATTTGAACAGAGATAAAAGTCTCTCTAATATTGTTGAGATCGTAAATGTTGCTTGCAAGCATGTTAAGAAGTCATTATTTATGTTCCTAGTTGTACACTGATAATTTCAGAAATATTACAATTAACAGTAAAACCACGGATGTGTTGGCTCATAAATTCAGTAATCAAAGATACCTCGATCAGTGATCAAAAATTAGAGAAATAACATTTCATTTTAGATTTAGTTTGGAAAGTAAGGAGAAAACTATAGACTACAAAATAACAAAATAACTTACAAAATAACTTACAATATCTTACAAAATAACTTTGAGTATAAGTACAAGATCGTTTGCTTTAAATTGTTCCTTGAGTGTATAATTTCATTACTGAAAGATCCAGAGCAGGTTTCTGTCTCTGTGAAGAAACTCAAGACACTTTTTAAAGACTCTTCTTCAAGACTGGCTATGGCCTGTGCTTCTATTACAGCTTCTGATCCTCTGAGAAGACTTGGAAGATCATACAACATTGTCCATATGTTTCCAGTGTGTCATGTGGACAGCTTCAGTATTTCTTGCCATGGGTACTCCTCTTAAGAGAAACAAAGGTAGATTGTTTCAGCATTCAAAGTATCTGATTTGATCTGATCAGATTATCAACAAATTTCCTCATCATTATGGAGAAGTAATAGATATTGCTGAACATAATCTCATCCTAAAATGAAAAAAAAAAAAGGCCAAATGAATCCTATGCTAAAGGAGGATGACTGCTGACCACCCTGACTTAACATCTCAGCATGTTTCACATTAGTGCACCTTTGTCACTAATAGATACATCTTCTCAATACCATCTTCTCCAGCCTTTTTGACTTGTGTATGTCCAGTTTATTTAAATATTCCCCAGTTTAATCCGCCTCCATCAAAGGTAAGTCTTCTCTGGACTTCATATTTTTCATGGAATAAGCATAGTTTAAAATAAATAGCTGTAAGAAACCTTTGTCCTGTGTAGAATTAAATATTAATGTTTTAAGCCAGTAGACATATACCTCAGAAACTACTCTTTTAAATAAGTCTGTTGACTACTTGTCATTATTTATTGTCAAATCACAAGTTACTTTGAGAATAAAGGTACTCATTTTTAAGTTGTTTATTTGGCTTAGTTTCATTAGTTTGTTTATTTCATGTAGTTGTATCTATATTGGGAAACTTAACAGTAGTTAGGTTTGCCTTTTCTCTCCAGCTTTGATCCAGAAATTATTTTAAGAGAAGTGTGATGAAATGTATTTTCAAAATAATTTTATAAAGTTTTAGTGGCTAGAAAAAAAAAAAAATGTATCAAAAATTCCTTCAATTCCCTTGCTATGAACACTGACCTCAGTTTTTAAATCTATTCTTTACATGATCACTTCATACACTGCCTCTGTGTTACTAACCTAAAAAGAGACAGTCAATGCTCTCAGGAGTGGAATGCAGTTGTCTCTACATTTGAGCTTTTAGATCATTTTCTGGTACAATTTTGACCTAGGCCAACTAGCAAGCTGTCAAGTAATTCCTGGATATGTTTTAGGAAGTTGAGTATTCCAGCTACTGTTTGTAAATGTCAGTTGGCAGTTTGCATGAAGCCACTCTCTTTCTGTGGCTAAAAGCAGTTATTAAAAAATATGGGTTATTCTATTTGACTCCATGCCCAGGAAGGTTTCTAATTTCTGTTTAATTTATTAATATTGGCATAGTTTTATGTTCTGAGATAGGAGATCTGCATTTACCATGTTCTTCTAGTGGTATCTGGACTGCAGACTGTTGTACCTTGAAAAGAGCTTGCTTGATTTGAAATAGATTTTGGTTTCTAGTGTCAGTTGCTGCCTTTTTTTTTTTTTTTTTTAATCTATTCTATCTATTTGGGAACTTATTAGAACAACAAAAAAAAAAAACATGCAAACAATATAAAATTATGTTTGTAAGTGATTTTTGGCAAGGTGTGCCAATCTAACTAATTTCTTCAAATACTTTTAATAGGACCTGTTCTTATACAGCATCTTCCTCTGATGACCTCAAAGAATTGCTAAAACAATAAATGAGTCAGTGAAACCTTTTAACATGTCAGTGAGCTTGAGAACATTAAGAGCTGGATTTATCATTTATTATTTGTGCAACTACACAGCTCTGTGAAGCAGAGGAGCTGTGTCAGACAAAAACCTGTAGCCTGACTGAGTAGATTTTATCACCATTTGATCAGAGCAATTTAATAAAGTATTATTAATCTGCTTGCCAGACATTGGTGAGCATAAGTCCCATTAGTAGTAGACTCCAGACTGCTATTTTTTCCCTTTTAAAGTTTTCATTATTCAAATGTCCAAGTTCTATATTAAGGATGAGGTATCTAATCCTTTATAGCAATTGTAGTTCCTTTATGGCACCAGTTCCCAAATCTGCTTTGCCCTGTATCTAATGATCAGGCTTTACTATGTAAAATGGTGTATCAATACACAAAAGAAGAAGAAACAGTTGTTCTTTTGCCATTTTCCTTCAGCATTTTTAAAGAGTTTTCCAGCACTGTATGACCACAGATCAGGACCCCTGCCCATATGTTATATGATTCTGTGATTTATTCTGATTATCTTTGCTTTTGCAGAATGGTGTCCTGACTAAATTGGGTTCTTGCCATCTGTTTCAAGCTGGTTATTATTTTAAGCCTTTCTATTATATTAAAAAAAATATATATTCTCTAAAGTTTTCATACCTTGATTTTTTTGATGATTTATTCACATTTATGGTTATATTATAATAATCTGCTGCATGGCTACACAGGTTATTGCTATTCCTATTACGTTACATTGCAACATTGCAGTATAAAAATCTTTTTGAAAAGGTCCTATAAATATCTGAACTAGTTGCAATGCAGAAACAGTTATGTCCACAAGAGAGAGCTCTTGTAAAAACATAACGCTGCTTGAGAAATAAATGCATATTGCACTATAATATGAAAAATATTTTCGGTAATTAGTATTTACGTTAATTATGGTATTTCAGGATAATAAAAAGTGATGTAAAATGATCACAGTGTTCTCAATTCCATTTATAGTTACCTTAATATTTGTTTTTAATTAAAGCCAAGAACTAATAAATTACATATGTAGTTCAGTTACATTCTTTTTGGAATAATAACAATGTTTTGTTTCAGTTTCTCTACTATTTCATACCTCACTATTCACTTACATAGTGCAATGAGCCTTAGAGATATGTCATGTCAATACAAACATGAGCATCCAGCTCCAATAATGTTTGCTTCATAGAAATAAAAGTTTATACTAGGCAAACTCTTCCTCAAGTCTTTTTGAATTAAATTACAAATTTTAGATGCTTAAAGATAACGAGATAAGTTTACATTTTTATGACCTTTGGAGGACCTGTCTCTCCCTAATATTGTGGCACAGCATTCCACATTATAAATGCAGAATAGAGCATGATACATACGATTATGCAAACCAATACAATACTGTAATGTAGCAGTAATTGTGTCTTAGTGACGGATAACATATCTTGTCCAAAAATAGACAGAACTTTGTAGAGGGAACATAGGATCATAGGGGAGGTAAATCTTCCTTCTCATTTTGAGCGACATAGATTTGTTGAAGATCAAAGCAGATACGCAGATACGATGCTGTCCTAGTTTGTCAGTGAATGAACCAGTACAAATGAGTATCTGTCTCTGTCAATCTTACCATCATAAAGCTCACTGAAGTCCAAAGGGGTGAAGCCACTTCTGGTAACTTTTTTTTTTTTTTTATTTCACCAGAGAATCATTTCCCTGACTAGATGACTTGTCCAATGGCTATGTTTAGCCCTCTGAAGTCCCATTTTTTCCAGACAGCAGAAAACTGCATCAACTGGAGAATATGGTCTTTTATATTTAGATCCTTTTCTCACCACTTCTGATAACATAGTTCATTCTACTGTCATTAAAATCAATAGCAAAGCTCTGTTTATTTTAGTCACTTTAGAATCTGGCCATTAATATGTTAATTTCTAATCTTCATTTCCAAATTCTGCCATCTGTGTGTGTGTGTATTTTTAATTTATTTATTTATTCTGTTTTGAATTAAAAACATGTTTCACAGGCATATTTTCAGTTACTAATGTTAATACTTTCCTTATGTATGATTCTCTTCAATTGAACTTTCCAGATGGTATCCATGATCGAAGCATCTTTTCTTTAGATTCCTCATTTTAAAGTTGCTACCGCATGATAAATATTGAATTAGAACAGCAACCTTTCTCAGGTACCAAAATAGCTCACCCTTCTGATCTCATTATTTTCCTCCATTCTTCCTCTAAATCTAATAGCTTTCTGTCCTTCAATTGCAGTGCTTAAAATATCTATGACTCATTAATTGTAAAAAAGTTGTCTTTTTATTCATTAGTAGTAGAGATTTTCATTGAATGTCCCAGCAGTGGCCCAAGACAATTTAGATAAAAACCATTATTTCTTCTGTCTAGACAGGAATTAATTTGTAGTTTTGCCCTTTTGCATGGAAATGATGGAGAATTGTTGTCATTTGATGTAATACAGAAAAGACTTTTGCACCTTTAATCTGAAGATCAGATATTGTCAGCATTCCCGTTATGACCGAGGAGGACACAATTCAACCGAGCACTTAAACAGATGTCTTCCCTTAATGATGTAATTTCACAGTAATTAGGAATGTATTTAAAGTTACACTTGTGTTCAATACGTTGACTTCCAAGAGCTTTATTATCTGAATGGAAAGCCTTTACTTATATTTTTCTTTCTTTTAAACAAATCATCACCAGACTTCACTTTTCCTAATAGAAACTTCACACTAAATACAGATCACTAAATTCTAGAAATAAAACCCTTCACTCCATATTTAATATATTTTTTTTTTTTCACAATAGCAGAATCACAGAACCAGAGAAAGTTATGTTTTTTGACATTCAGTGATCATTGAAATCAATGAAGCAGACATTTAATTACAAACATTTGTAGAACATCCGCTGCATATTCTAAAAACAAAACAAACTGCACGATATATTGACATCAAACTTTCAGTTTCTAGAGGTTACACGAGGTGTTCTCCTTCTAAATACATGTCTAGACAGCTTAAAAACTGTCCCTATTAAAAATCACTGAGAATATGCTGCTGGCACTACAAGTAAAAGAGACTAGACACCCAATGTACCTAATTATATTACATAATTATTTGCCATGGTATGTTTTTACTGTAGCTGTAGCTACAGTATTAGCTGTCTTAGTATGTATGCCCATACATACTTGATATGATATTTTGCCCATATATGGACTGTTCTTAACCTCCACTAAGCTATATTAGAGGTTTTCTTCCCCTTCCCAGAAATTCTTTAAATTCTTTATGGTACTTTTTATACACAATTTAAAAAAAAAAATAAAAAAAAATAAAAAAGAGGTTTTTTTTTGTTGTTGTTGTTTTTTTTTTTTTTAAAAAGTTCTTTTCCTTTAAGCTTCAATTAAGGAGACATTCATTCTTCAGAAATACAATAACATATTTACTTCAATTCTCTAAAATGATAAAATGAGTATAAGCCTTCTATATATCATATACCAGGCCTTTAAAAATCTTCAAAGCTAATCAGACTAATCCATGGCAACTTCTAAAATTTGTGCAGATAATGACCAGTTACAGGATGTCTAGTTTATTTTTCCAGTCACTTATTTTGTGCCTAGCTTCATAGTACTTTTTCATCACCAGCACTTTTTACAGAGCACTGATAAGGTAGGCAGCATATGTACATACCACCAAAAAAAGCAGGTTTGGAATACTGTTTCCTCCCTGTTATTCCCATTTTGTTCTTTCTGTACAGTTAATAAATTAAAGATATTCTTAGCATATTTGGGCATGTTAACTAATAAAAACAAAGCAAAACAAACAAAAAGAAAAAAAAACAGTACAGAAAAACAAAACTGATTCTGTCAGTGTAATTTTAGTTAAAAACAAAAAGAAATTTTGAACACCCAGCTAGGTTTCCTCACAATATGACCGTGCAATACCTCATAGGGTAATGTGAACTCTCACCGTCTTTGCTCCAAATTATGTGGCCACAATTAGTGTTGTACTGAGCCAAAGCAAGTAAGGTTTCCTGAGAGACTATCTGTATCAGTTTAAGCTTTCCATAGATAATGTTAACTACAACCATTTTATTGCTGCTCACATCAGAGTATCAGTCAGACAAGCTCCTTCCTACCTACAAAATACGTGTGTAAACATACATGTTGTAATGCTAAATAACATCAGTGCATTTCAACTTCACCAATTCCTAGTCAGTTTCTGGCATTTTGATCCTTAGTAGGTGTTGGGCTCTTTTCAGATGTTTATCTTTTCAGGTTCTGTAGTTCTGCAGTAGGTATTGTAAGACAGCAGTGGTGCATTCAATGATTACTGTAATCATGACTGAAATTACTTCTGGGGAACATCGTGGACGTACCATTACCAATACAGATGAAGAATGCTCCAGTGCTTAGATCTTCTTGGATGCATCACTCATTCTTAGGACTACTACAACTGACACAGACTACGTCATTGGTAAACGTGCTACATGAGCGTATGGTCCAAAAACTGTAAGAGGTGATGTCAAATCAAGCACTGGTCCTTCCCATTTGGCAATGTAGCAGTTGGTTACATACATGGACTAAAAGAGAAGCGTGGACTAAAAGAGAAGCCAAATTATGCACCAAGATGTTAGGAATCATAATCCTCTGAATCCTGTTTAGTAATGAGAAGAATCCTAGACATTAAATGCACTGTAAATAACAAGAGCATTTACAATAAGTATACTTAAGGAAATGTGAAGCAATGAGTTCTTTGCCTCTAATTATCCTGGGTGAAGGGTCACTGAGAAATTCCAGTCCTTCTACAGTAAGAAATGCTTTTGTAAAAATCATTAGAAATTTGTTCATCAGGAGCGTGTATCTACTGATTCTGTACTTAAATATATCTTCTGTCCTGGTGTTTTCTACCCATATTATTCATATGTCTCTCAGCTTTTATTTTGCTAGACTAAAATAGCCATATAATTTTACTGTCATATAGGAAAATAAATTCTCCATTCTACTTCACTTCTTCCAGTTCAAATTTATGCTTCCTCAGCATGAGTGGCCACAACTGACTGTAACTGTACATACACTAACAATGAATTGTGCAAAAATGTTGCTAAGACTTCCATGATTTATTTTATTTATTTATTTATTGCATATATTTATTTATTTAATTTTTAACCTGGAGTTCTAGAACTTCATTGAGAAAACTGGAGCACATTGGCAGCTTGTTGTCATCATGACTTTTTTGTAATCTGTCACGGAGTCTAGAAAATAAATGTCTAGTTTAATTCAAATTGTATCACAATTTCTGTTGTATCAATTTTCAATGTTATTACTTTCTTCCAGAGTCATGATTTGGTCTCTTTAATATTGGTAAGACTCTTCAATATTGTGTTTTGCATGGATTTCATGATCTATACCTGGCAACACAGCCAATTATCAAAATATTTCTATATTATCAAAATATTGCAAGACTGAAATCTCTCTTTCATTTCAGTAGTCTTCACTTAATACTTACCAAAATGTCTCTTTATCCAATTCTTTCATTTCAAGTTGGATAATTTCCAACTTTTTGGAAATTTTTGAATAATTTCAAACTTGTTTGTTTGTTTTGTAAATATTAGCATATTCACTGCTTAGATCTCAAATATTTTTTTATTAACCTCATCTCAGAAATTATCCTATTAGGAAAGATATTTAAGGAGTCTAATGTCTAATCTAACTGATAAATTCACTGGATTTTATATCATTGTCCATTTTCTTTTGTATCTGATAAGGTTAATATTTTTGATACAAATTTTGACAAAAAGTCTTCAGGATTCATAGAAAAAAGTAACAGAATTTTACTTGTCTCGTTTTTTCTTTCTTTTTTTTTCTTTTTTTTTTTTTCTTTTTTTCCTATTTCCTCACAATTTCCTCACAATTTTGCTGGAGTCTATTAATATTTAATTTAATATGTTAGTTCTTTTAGTAGTCTGGATATAGATTCTTCAGACATCCAATATAGTCATTGAAAGCAGACCAAAGTTTACTCATATATTATATATGATATTCTAACACCCTTTGCTCACTGCCTTTAGATTACTTTTCCATTGGTGCTACATGTGTCATCATCCTTATTGAAAACAGAACATGTATTTTGTATGTACGCAACAGTTAGATCAACTTCTGATCTGCATCTTTCCCTCCCTAGATACTCTAGTCTACTTCTCTTTATATGTTTGTGGAGACTATATGTTTGTACATCCACTTTATTTTCTTTTGCTCTTCCTTTTTATTTATTGTATTGTATTGTATTGTATTGTATTGTATTGTATTGTATTGTATTGTATTGTATTATTTTTTAACTTTTGAGTTATAGGAGTCCTGATCATAGAATCACAGAATGGAACAATTGGAAGGTGGTAGGTTGGAAGGGACTTCTCAAGATCATCTTGTCCAACCTCCCCTGCTCAGCCTTACCACACTTACCACCATTTCCCTATGACCATATCCAGATGGATTTTGAATAGCTCCAAGGAGGAAGAAACCATAAACTCTGTGGACAGCCTGTGTGTTGTGTTTTAATGCCAGCAAAGTACCACACAGCCGTTCACTCACTCTGTAGGAAGGATAGGGGAGAGAATTGGAAAGGTAAAACTGTGAGAACTCATGGATTGAAATGACGATAGTTTACTGGGTAAAGCAGAAGCTGCACATACAAGCAAACCAAAACAAGGAATTTTTTCACTACTTCCCATTGGCAAGGAGATGTTCAGTCACTTCCAGGAAAGCAGGGCTCATCACACATAATGGTTTCTTGGGAAAACAGGTGCTACCACCCCATCTTTACCGCAGCTTTCACTGCTGAGCGTGATGGCATATGGTGTGGAACATGCCTTTGGCCAGCTTGGGTCAGATATCCTGGATCTGTCCCCTCCCAAATGCTTGTGCACCCCCTGACTCCTCACTGACAGGGCAATATGAGAAGCTGAAAATTCTCTGTGTAAGCACTGCTCTGCAACAACTATAAACATTAGTGTGTCATCACCACTATTTTCATCAAAAATCCAAAACACATCATCATGTGAGCCTCTACAAAGAAAGTTAACTCTGTCCCAAACAAAACCATGGCACTGCAGCAGTGCTCAGTCACCTGCACAGTAAAGAAGTGCTTCAGAGGAAACCTCTTGTGTTTCAGTTTGCACCCATTGCCTCTTTTCTAGTCCCTGGGCACTGCTGAAAAGAGCCCAGCTCTGTCCTCTTTCTTCCTCCTTTCAGGTCTTCAAAAACTGATACGGTTCCCACCCTGTGCCTTCTTTTCTCTAGGCTGAGAAGTCCCAGGTCTCTCAACCTTTCCTCATATGACACTCCAGTCCCTTCATCAGCTTCATGGCCTTTCACTGGGGCAACATAGCTCCATGTCTTTCTTGCACTGCGAACCTCATAAATGAAGACAGTACTCCGGTTGCTTTAGATGATCTCTGCCTTTTATCTCTTCACTGCAGATTGTCTACTTCATCTTAATTTCTTGTTTCAGTTGTTTATTCCTCCAAGTAATCCTGTAGACAGTAAAATCTGTACAGATACAGTAATATCTATAAACACTGGTGAACATACTAACAAAATAAACCTAAGTTAAATGCGTCTTGAAACCCTGAACAGTGTACTACAAGAAGGTCCTAGGTGTTAATCTTTTTCCTACTGTGTTGGCTCAGAATGGACATAATTTCTCACTGAATAAACCCTAATGATGCAGACTGGATGCAGACTGAGTAGTAAACTGTGTGCAGGAAGGATGTATATTTTAAATAAAATTATGTTCTATAAACTATTTAGCACCCATGACTCTCCATGACTTTTCTCAATGGTTGAATATTATCTCTTTCTTTCATTTAAATCAATGAGTTTAAAATGACCTAAAGCCCAGAAAGATCTGTTCCTGAGGGTTAACTTTTTTCTATAATTGTAAATGAATAATTATTTCACTTAGGATATAACTAGGTGTCAGAAATGTTTTATATGTCTCAAGCTTTGATATTTTCACAACTTTCATTAGGAAAAAAAAAGTCTCTAGACATATTCTAATTTGGACAGTTTCCTGGATTTTTCAGGTTCTGTTTCCCAGTACTTGGTTTAATGCCACTATTCTCAGTCTAATCGCCATGAACCAGCTTATTAAAAATTCTAGGATACACATCATTAACCTGCTATATATAAATATAATAATTCAGTGTTTGTAAGATGGCTCGTGATTATTCTCTTGGACAGCACATTGGGGAATGGATTAGATATCCTGAGAGCTAAAAGTATGAATTTTCCAATCTCACTAGTGAAGACAAAAAGAGACAATAGACCATAACCTCCATGGGTCAAATATTGAGGAAAAATGAATATGTGCTGAATACTGAATTAAAATGCAGCACAACATGGAAATGACTTTTAAACAAGTAGTACATGATCTAGAGACATTATCTGGAGAAAATCTCTAATCACTATGATCTAGAATGATCTACCACCTAAAATTTACTCCAGACTACATTATTAGTCATATTTCACCGTGGAAGATTTTGTTCCCTCTTAGAAGCTTCATAAACACTACACCTTTGTAAACAGTTTTAGGAATATCATAAATTTTGCTCCAATCTTCTACTCTGATAAACATGATGGTGCATGTTATTGGTTATCCTGTTCTGTCTTGTTCCATCCTCAGACATTCAATTTTATAGCTAGAGAGGCTGGATCTCTTGTAAAGATGTGTTATATATATTATTTAACAATCTAGCTGTCATTGTGCAGAATTGTACTTTTAAAATTTTCTGTTCTTGCACAAAAAAATTAAGAGAAAGTCTTTCCTGTATAATTATAATAATTATAATAATAATTATAATTATAATAATTCCTGTATATATTGTTCAATCAGATACCCCTAAACAATATGAACTGACTGGAACTAAACATTTTTGTGTGTGTGTGCGTGTGTTTTTCTTGACAGTTTTGTTTTTATTTTAGCCAGCTTTCTTTACTCAAAGGTGATCTGAATATTATGCTTCAGGTAAAAATAGCCAGCAAGTGGAAAAATCTACACCAGTCTATTATGCAACCTCCTTACAATTCTGCTTAAAAGTATACCTTTAATTCATGTCTATGTCTACAAACTCCTGGCTACATTGGGTTAAAACATATGCAGTATCTGCAGCTGTAGGAGAGAAACAGAAAATTTCTGACTCAGAGCACTTCTGAAACTGTAAAATTATGACAGTCAAGATATGTGCTTTCCCCAGCAAAAAGACTTAATACATTAAATTTATACATTAATAGACTTCATTCTATTGATTTTCAATATTTGACAAATAAGCATCAAAAACTTATTTTATCAACCTCCTGCACCTCCTCTTGATTCTATATATTATTTCATATTATATTCAATACTACAAATCAATGAGATAAGAAGGTTTGAATGAAATATCCACTTAGCTGAAAAAATTCCTGGAAGCATGTCACAATGTAATATTTTAAAGTTTAGAAAAAAAATGTCCGCCAAATTAAAATAAAACCATATTTTCTTAAATTTGTCTCAAGATGGCACAAAATTTCTCAAAAGATTCCTTTGTTGGAGTTGAACATAGAGGTAAACAAATTTCTACCATGTACCTTGAACTTTCCCTAACCCCTGACAATAAGAGAGGGACACATTCATAGAAGCATATAATTTTTAATCAGAAAAACATGTGCCTATATATGTTGTTATTATTATTACTATTATTATTACTATTATTATTATTATTATTATTATTATTATTGTTGTTGTTGTTGTTGTTGTTATTACAGACTCTTCTAGTAATTTTTTATCTCTTTTAGAAGATTGTTACTCTTATTAAATTCACTGCTTCAAGGCAAACACTTGATAGTGGTTAAGTCCATCCAAAGTGGGTATTTTGCTTAGTTGCTCTCATGTTGGAACCAACAGGGCATATTGATGCTAAGTAGCATGAGGCTAAAACTCACTTATATACATAGATATGGCTTTTAGGTAGGGACAATGAGACCTAGGATTTCATCCCTACAACCTCAGCTCCTGCAACATCTTATTGTACTTTTCCTGTAAGCTTCTTCCAAGGTACCTTCATGCCCTCTTCAGCATTGTACTTTAATTTTCTTTGTAGTGTTTACTCCTTCATTAAAGTCCATGAATTTGCATTCATCTGTCTGATCTTCACTATGATTCTGCTACTAGTACTACTCTTTCTGGAACTTAATGACCCTCTCACTTTCTGAAAGCCTGCTGGACAGTGAGATAATCTCTGAGCTTCTAAGACTCCTATAAAATGCATAACATTTTGGTTGATGTTTGAAATTCTGTCTACTATTACTGTCACTATTTTTCTGACAACACAATCCTCACATCTGGTGGTTTGTGTGCTACAGAAATGTTCCTCATCTGGAAGTGTTCTCTGAGGTACTTGGTAATAAAAATGAATACAAAGAGATCTGTTTGAACATGCATAAATATAATCTTCAGATTAACACTTCACATTTACTTCCAATCTCAGCATTTGATTCTGATCCTCCTGTGCTATATATCCATAGCATATCTCTCTGTTTTATGTGCCTGCAGTGTCTACAGCTAGCATCCTCTCATGCACAGGTCATACAATATGTAACCAAAAAAGAACCCACCTCTAAGTTAAAAGTGTCTATGCACATAGCTCCAAAAGTTGGTTATCACATGCTTATGAGTCACTTGCATGTGTATTAAAAGTTGAGATAGATCATCATGAAAGAAGCTGAGGGAGACATTGAGTTCACCTCCCTGAAAAGGGAAATTGAAGTACCATTACTCTGCAGTTGCTTTCCCTGTAACTGCTTGTCTATGTAAATGTGACAACGTGAATATTTTGCCTAGGTTGTTCATTTTCAGGTTTGGATTTTCCAAATTTAAAAAAATATCTGTCACAAAGATTACATTTTTGTTAGTTATCCCACTCTTAAACTTTTAACCATATTTGCAGAATAATACAGAAAATGGTAATAGGAATAAAAAGACAAGGCACAAAGGATAAAAGTATAATATGAAAAAGATTACATTAAATGATTTACATTTACAAGACTTTTTAAGACTGAACAGCTTACATACACCTTATAAGTGCATTCATAGACTTTTAGTTGTATTACTATCTTTTTTTTTTTTTCTTTGAATTTAAGACTTGCAATTTAGTCTGATCCTGTTCAGTTAGATAGGTGCTAAGTGCAAATGAAAATGATCTTCAAAAAAAAATTTTTTTTCCCTAACCTTGAGCAGAACTGTAGTATAATAGTGGTAAAAACCTCTTTCCTCTAAAGATATTTCTCTGTAATTCACTGTAAAGCTTCTATGTTCAGTGTTCCTGAGACTCTTCTGCCTAGCTTTTCTAAAGAAACACTGTAGAATGAAAAGAAACCTTGATGTAAGGTTAGAAATAGAAGGTACTTAATACTCATCAGTGAGAGATTGATGTCTAGTAGAGTAAGATGCAGAATCACAAAATGAATGAAGTTGGAAGGGACCTCTGAAGGTCAGTCTTGTCCAACTCCCTGCTCAAAGCACAATCAGTTTGAACAGGTTGCCCAAGACAGTGTCCAGTCAGGTTTTCAACTTCTCCAATGATGAAGACTACACAACTTCATCGGAAAACCTATTTCAATATTTTACCACCTTCATAATAAAAAAAGTTTTTTTGTTCTTTTTATGTTTAACTGCAATTTCCCTTGTTTTAATATTTGTCCACTACCTCTTTTCTGTTTACAAAATAACACTGAGAACAATCTGCTTCCAAGTTTACTCCTGTACCCCTTAAATCAGGCATTTAAAAACACAGAGATCCCCTTGAGCCTTTTCTTCTCCAGGGTGAAGAGTCCCAGTTCTTTCAACCTTTTGTCATAGGAGAGATGTTTCAGCCTCTTTATAATCTTAGTAGGCCTTTACTGGACTTCCTCATGCAAGTCCGTATCTCTCTTACATTGGGATGCCCAGAGCTGGATTTAGGAGTGTAGCTGTGGCCTCACCACTGCTGAGTAGAGTGCAAGGATCACTCCCTTGACCTTCTAGCACCAACCTTTCTAATGCAGCCTGGGATACTTTTAGCCTTCTATGCTACAAAGGCACATTGCTGGTTCCTGTTCAACTTACTGTCCTTTGGTACCCCAGGTCCTTTTTCCAGATGGTCATCCATGAGCATTTACTAGCTCATGAGGAATGCACATCCTCCTCAGGATGTGCATTTCACTTTATTAAATTCCTGTCTGCATAGCTCTCTATCCTGTCCCTCTGAATGGCATTCAGACACACCCATTGGGTGTGTCAGCCGCTCCTACCAGCTTTGTGTCATCTGCAAACTTGCTAACGGTGCATGCCATTCCATTGTCTGAGTAATTAACAAAGGTGTTAAACAGTATTGGCCCCAATATCAATCTTTGGCACATGCAGCTGATGACTAGTCTTCAAATAAACGTCATTCTTCTGATTACAACCCAAGACCATGGCTTCACACAATTGTCAGTGTATGGCTGCTTATATACATTTAGCCAAAGATTTATCATCAATTCTAATGCCGCAGTTTTTCACAAGAAATATGTCTAATTTAAACTACTTTAAAACACTGTTAATCATACTTGAAGTATCTAATTGCACACAATAACTTTGTAATGTTTTTAATGTAATGTATTTATGGAATAACTAATCTAATTTTATAAGTAAATTTAATCATATTAATACTATAAAGACAAATTAAAGCTCCATATCTCTTCATTATATAAATATCCAAACTCACAATGGAAATAACCCTTAATCTAATTGCAACTAAATGCAACATTTTCCAAACAGAAAATTACTATCACCAGCACATAATCTTGCCAAGTTATTATCTTAGTCTCTAGTTCTGAATAAATGTATCATAAAATTCAAGTTGTACAAGTTTTAATGTGTATCCCTTAGTTTTGAGTTTTTTAGCTGAGAGAGAGAGCCATATACACAGATTTGTGAGGCAGCAAAGTAGGTACAGGAATGCACTGGGCACAATGGGTAGGTTTGGGCTGCAGGGTTTCCTGGCCTGGGGAAGCCCTGACATGCACTGAGCCAGTCCCAGCCAGGTCTGGCAGGCTCTGACACCACTGTAAATGCACCATCTCACACCAAAACTTCAGCCAGGCACAGGACCTACCAATGTCCTGGTTTACACCTGTGTAGGACAACACAAAAGTTACTAGAGGCATGAGAAAATGGAGCAGAAAACACCTCTGGAGAAATGGAGGAAACACATGGAAGAAGATAGGGACAGAGCTGGAGTAACACTACTGAAAAGAGATACACCAGAGGTATGTCTGAAATGCTACAGCCTGCAGGAAATGCACGTCAGAACAGAGACACTACCAAGGGACTGCAAAATGTGGGCAACTCATGCACAGGAAAATGATAAAGTAAGGACCATCAGAAAAAAAAAAAAAAAAAAAAAAAAAGCATTGCTCACTGACCTCCACCCTCCCACATATCCACATAGCAGGAAAGATTCAGGAGGGAGCAGTGCAATGTGATGTAAGAACACCACACACTGTGATGTGGAAGAGAAAGAGGAGTTTGATTCGAGTTGAATCTGGGAAGGAAAGGTGTTTCCCTGCTAGTTTAATGGTTTATGTTTTCTTTTTTCCCCAATACCTGAGGATTATTATTTATTTATTTATTTTTAATTTTCCATAATTCAAATTCGGAATTAATTAGCAAT
Source organism: Netta rufina (assembly GCF_964035555.1). Lineage (NCBI taxonomy): Eukaryota > Metazoa > Chordata > Aves > Anseriformes > Anatidae > Netta > Netta rufina. The sequence goes on along the minus strand of NC_140123.1, from coordinate 40,875,517 downwards.
ATATCAAATCAAGCAAAATTCCCCATGTGGGACTGTTTTGCCCACAATAGATACTACACCATAAATGAAGTGCCTGACCTACGATGAACGCTGCAGAAGAGGAGACAAATCTGGAAACAGCTACAAGACTGTTGTTGAAAAGATGCTTAAATTACTATAAAGATAAACTGCTCATTCAGTATCAGGAAAAAAATCAGTTTGGATGAAGTCCTGAATTTTCTTCACCAGAGAGGCAAGATCAGTCAGAGTTTGAAACAGAAGTGGTCCATCAAGTGTCAGTCATTCAAGACATGGGGAACATGAGGCTGTAGAAAATGACACTATAGAACTCCGTGGGTTGCTGATCTCATAATGTCTGACTAGTCCAGAACCAGACAGATTAACTAAGCAGGGAAACTAAGCAAATATGAGACAGAGTTGTTTTCTTTACTCTATTTTAATGTAAATTTTCCTAATGTTTCCTGTTACCTAAGATAAATGGAAATCTGGCCTTGCTTTCAGTGAGTGACCAAAGGACCTCCAGAGAACACATCCAATCTAAAACATTCTCTGATTATAGAGTTATTCTTTTTTTTTTTTTTTTTGAGCTGACATCATATTCAACAACAACAGTATTATATGATCTTTACATAATCAGTCACATCACTTAGCCCCAGAAAATGTTTGTGATGAACTGTGGTCCACATTTCATCTCTTTTTAGCCCTCTCTTAGTGACCATAAAAAAAGATCTGTGTGGTAGATGTCTGTCAATAATGCTTACAACGTATAAAATATCTGAATCCAAAGGAAAGATCCAAAATCTGTAAATTAAAGGCAAGTTGCATCAGGGTCCTTAACAGGAAACCATCCATTCAAGAATAATACTTTTCATGCTTCTCCAGAACAGTATGCCTTCCAAGTAGTATCAGTTTTCTCAGGCTAGATGTACGCTAGCACAACACTATGCTTAAGTTTCCAAAGCATTTCTGGCCTTTAAGGCAGCCACACTGAGAATTTAATATAGAGTAAAACAAAACAAACATCAATTTGTTTGTCTCACGTGCTAGATACACATCCTCACAGCCTGCAATATCACTTCTCTAGAATTTTGGAAATGATAAGAAAACATTATTACTTAGTTCTGTGATTCTGCACCACTATGGTTGTTTCACATTGGTAGGTAGCTAAGCACCACCATGCCGCTTTCTCACTGCCTCTCCCCAAAAGAGGAAAGGCAGAAAATATGATGAACAAAAAAGCTCATGGGTTGAGATAAGGACAGGGACATCACTCACCAGTTACCATTATGGGCAAAACAGACTCAGAATAAGGGAGATGAATGTAATTCGTTGCTTGCTGATAACAGACTAGAGCAGTGAGAACTAAAAGCAGTCTAAATCCACCTTCCCCCCATTCACCTTTGTCTACCTCCTTCCGCCGGGCAGTTTAGGGGAATGAGGAATGGGGGCTTGTGGTCAGTCCATAACACTTCATCATCTGTTGCTCCTTCACGGTCACTCTCTGACCCTGCTGCAGCATATGTTTGCTCCTACAGAATGCTCTCCTTCCCAAACTGATTGTACATGGGCTTCCCACAGACTGCAGTTTTCAAGAACTGCAACTATATGGGTTCGTACCACAGAGTGCAGTCCTGCAGGAATGGATTGCTCCAGCAGGGGTCCATCACAGGTGGCAGTTCCCCCCAGATCCCCTGCTCCTGCATGGGCTCCATGGGCTGTAGCTCCAGCCTGGGGCCTGCTCCTGCAGGGGCTTCCCATGGGCTGCAGCCTCTCTCAGGTCAGATTCATCTGCGTTGCATCCTCCATATGCTGCTGTGTGAAGATCTGCTCTGCTGTGGTACCCATAGGTTGCAGAAGAACTTCTGCTCCAGTACCTTGAGTACCTTTAATCCTCCTTCTTCACTGACCTTGGTGTCTTTGGATTTTTTTTTTCTACATTTTATTACTCCTCTTTCTCAGCTACTGTTGTGCAGCATATTTTTCATTTTCTTAAATATGATTTCACAGAGGTGCAACCAACATTGATCACTGGCTTATCTTTGGCCAGCACTAGGTCCATTTTGGAGGCAGCTGTAACTTGCTCTTATCAAACCTGGGACAACTTCTGGACTCTTCTCACAAAGACTACCCCTGCAGCCCCCTTGCTACCAAAACCTTGTCATGAAAACCTAATACACCTACATATGTGGCTTTGAATTCCAGCCGTGCTCCATGTCTGACTGTTCAGACACAACCAGGTAGAAGCACAGAAATGCTATTGGAAGAAAACACTCAGGTATGTCGCAGCCATAGCCTTTCACTGTTGCATCCATTGTTGTGTTAATACTTAGCTTTTCCAGTATTTTTTTCCCAGTAAATTTCCAGTATTTTCCAGTAAATAAACATAGTAAATGTAAAGTACATAAATGCAGGGTGAAACATAATGAAGCACGATTCACCCTTTCTGGCATTTTAACAACATTGCTCTTTATTATGTTTCCATGTTTAACAAAATTTTGTTTGTATCCAAAGGTTCTTCCAAAATTCATAAAATTATTGACCATTTTTTATATTTTAAAATATCTCGTGAATCAATTATTATAGGAGAGTTATTTCAAATAAACTGCGACTCTTAAGCAGCTGAAAATAAAGGGATTTTGTTCAGTATGCAATGTAACTTCCAAAAAATCCAAGAAAAAATGATAATAAAACCAATCTATACTTACTGGTCATGGCTGTTACTTACTCTACTTTAAAATTAAAGACATTTGATATTTCTTATGCTTTTTTATAGTGATATTAATTCAGTTACCAGTATTGTTCAAACTTGGGTTGGAATCTCAGAAAGCTAATTATGATTTGCTTTTTGAGCTAATGAACCTGTAAGAAAAAAACAGTCCATGTTTACAACCTTTAAAGTTTCCAGGGACAAATCAGAAAAATAAATATTTGATAAAAGACAAATGACTGGTGGGTAGAAAATGCATTTTTTATACTCTTATTTTTTCCTTCTACTGAAATTGCTTCTTCTTTCTCTCCCTCCACATTTTCTTGCTATCTCTTTCTCTCTTGCCCCTCCCCTTCCCCCTAATCTCTCTTCTCTCATATTGGATAGCTATATAAATGCAGAAAGTGAAGGATAGAAGGATGGCTGGAATGAAGGAAGGAAGAAGCAGAGAGGAAAACTAAGAAAGTTTTCATCAATGCATGAAACAGACTGTTGTCATTTTTATTGATGTAAACACATAGTCTGTAAATTGTTCTCTTAAAATAGTTGAGGAACAGCTGTATTAAAACAGTTTAGTCACAAACAGTTCTATTAAAACATGGCTAGGACAACATGTCGCTATTGTTCTTGGTTATTGTTTGAGATATCCTAACTACTTTCAGGATCTGACATAAAACTCTGTATGTTTTCCTCTATCTACTGCAGCTGAAAAGGCTAATTTGAAATTTTGTCACAAATCTCAAATGTTATGTTTTAAAAGAGGAAAACTGCCATGAATGAAGCAATAAACTGTTAGAAAGTATTCAAGAATACTCTGTTAAAGGCTGAAATAATTGATATCCATAAAAAAAAAGTGGGTGAAAGATGAGTAACATTTTTTATTATTTTCAAAAAACAAACAAACAAACAAACAAAAAAAAAAAAAACAAAAAAAAACAAAGCATAATAGCTGATTGGAGATTCAAGTACGAATTTACAAACTGTGGAATTTACAGTCACTAAATATTTCACATTTTTTATGGTTTACAGCTGTGTTTGAATAAATCTATCTAATTATATTGAAAGCTGCATTATAATCACAGGCTAATCCCATTTGCCTGCCCAGAATGTGATAACAACAAGCTCCACTGGGTTATTAAGATTTACAAATGTAGCGGATTTTGCATTTATACTAAAATCCTTTCATTTTTTCCCTTAAATGTGATTGGCTTTCTGCTTCAGAAGAATCATGTTTATGACCTTAAACTGAAAGTAAGAAAGACAAATAAGTCAATTCTTGACACTTTCCCACAAAGACCAGACCATCTGGACACTTTGTATTTGTAACAGGTGCTTCTGGGACTTGGAGCCTAATTCTGGCCCAGACTCTGTTCTGTATGGGTGACTCCATAACTGTGTGCAACTGCGCATTGCATTAATTGAAGGGACTCAAAAAGGCCAAGTACAGCAATTAGTCAGTTGGTCATGCAGAAAAGAGACTAGTGGCTTAGTGCCACTAAATGCTGAATGCACAGATGTACAGCACCATCAACTTTTGCTCTCTGAGGTACTCTGCTAATCTCTGGCAGGTAGAGCAAAGATCTGTCTTAGTCTAAGTTTTATGTCTCCTGGAAGCAACAACATAAATTTTATATCCACTTGGGAAAGAAAATCATGCATTTGAATGACCTAAAAAAGAAGCCACATCAGCATAAAATTGTCAGAACAGTAAAAGTGCCAGATGGGCCAAATATGCTAGTAAAGCTTTTAGGTTCCAGTCTGAGTTTTTAGGTTTATCTAACAGCAACTGGCATATGCAGTAGAAGCTATGAAATGTATATGATTTTGATTTCAGATGCTTTTTTTGAATGTTGCTGTTTTTAATGCTGTATATAAGCTGAAAGCAAGCTTTTCATAGGCCTACTTATTCTGAGGTAATGGTCAGAGATTGATCAGAATTGTTAGCTAATGTTACCTGGTAAGAATATGTCTGCTGTGCTTCTCATTTCTAATGAGTACAGCTAAATTTCTGGAGGGGAAGAGGGTGGTATTAAAAAAGAATGTAATTGAAACATATTTTTTTTTTTTTTAGTTTAGATTTTTTTTTTCTAGTTTACAGCAGGTACTAGATCTTTTTTATGCACATTTCGTGGATGATAAGCTTTTGTGCTATGCATCAATTCACAGTGGGTTTCCTGGTTTCCTTAAAAAAGCCTGGATAGATGCATTTCACTGAAATGAAAAATTTCTAGATTAAACCTTCATTTTGAAAAAAATATATATATTTTTTCTTGCTTGCTGCAGAAAAAAAAATGTTTTTGAATAATTTTTAAATGGAAATAAAAGTTTTCTTAGCCCATTGATTTCACGATTAAATTTGGTGATACCTATATTGTCCCTGTAAAATTAGCATCTGTGCAGTACTCACATTCCCTTCACACATAATGGTCACTGAAGGAATTAGTATGAGTTAGTGTATGGAAGCCTTCCATTCTACATTTTCTGGAAAAAAAAAAAAAACTAACTCTTTTTATACCTGTATAGTGTGGAGTGATTTAAACAAAACTACCAAATCTCATTTTCTCATTTTAAGCTCACAGAACTTGAAAGTTCCTTGTCCACTTTTTTTTTTTTTTTTTTTTTTTTTTTTTTTTTTTTAATATCCTGAGCACATTGTATATGGTTAAGAAAACATATCAGTTGCCTCGATCTGATAACAAATATTGGAAACATGTTTACACTTTAGTTGCAATACAGTAAATACAGTATTCCTCTGCCTCCTCCCTCCCCCCCCCCCCCAATTCATAATGGGTGGATAAGTTACTGTTATAACTTAAGATGTGCATGAATCGTCAGTAATTCACCCTCTTTCTCAAACAGAGCAAAATGATTGCATGGAATTCAATTCCCACTTTCCATGTACGTTTGCTAAATTTACTTGCATGCTTGTAATTTCAAATACAAATAAACAAATTATAGAATATCCCAAGTTAGAAGGGACCCATAAGTCCAATCATCAAGTCCAACTCATAGCTCCACACAATCCTAGCCTTGTTTTTATAATGTAAAGACCATATATTTTATCAGTTAAGTTTATGTGATTTAAGAATAATTCCAAATGCAGTAATCCCAAGTTTGTGCTGAGGTAGCTAGGAGTAAAAGCTCACCTTCAGAAGTAACATAAAGAATTATTTCAGTGATAACTATTGATACCAGTTACAGGAGCCAGTCAGCCAGATGGACAATAATGTTTTATATGAACATAATAAATGAAGAAACATGAGCAAATATTGATAAATACTGGGGAATCCTAACCATAGGAATACTTACTCTTACCTTCAGATGATCACAACTTTTGTGATCCCTAGTGGCATTCATTGTTGTGTCACTGATGTTATGAGTTCTGAAATGACATAGCTGATAGATCTACCATGAGATGCCAGGTGGTGGACAGATTCAAGAATAACGTAACAGTAAGTACCGTATGATTTCCTTCATTTATCATATTTTTCTTGCTGGATACTCTGCAGATATATACATTCTCTGAACCTCTGGGGATTTCTTCATTATATATATATACATATATGAATATAGTGTGTATATATACAGTAAGTCGTATATAAATTATATTATTGAATGGTATATTAGCTAATTGTTTAATGTTTCCTTGCAAACAGGCATATATTCAACACATCCCAGATATTAATGTTGTCCTTCGGGTAGAAATTAAACTCCTAACAATCCTTCTTAAAACATATCTGTCTCATGGACCTAGATAGTTGTAATAGAAAAAGCATTAACAATAAATTCAAGTGTAATTAAAGTGACTGTTCTAGAAAAAATGAAAAATAATAATAATAAAAAGATAACTAAAGATATGTACAGTCTGGATTCCTCCGTGAATGCTCTAGGTCCATGAGACAGATATGTTTTAAGACTCTAACAGGAGTCTTAAATATCCTTTCTTTTCTCTTCATTATACTCAGCCTCTTTAAATTTAATTTATTATGTATTTATTTATTTTGTATGTATTTATTATGTACGTATTTATTATGTATATTTCCATTTAATAATATTGAAAAATACACAATACTTGCCAAATAACAGTATTGTTTTTACCATTACTTCTATTTTAAATTTTGTGCTTTATTTATTTATCTACAAGCTTTTCTGATAAGGGGCTGATGGACACTTAACTTCTGTTCTCAGTCCCATGACTATTGAATATAAAAGGTGCAATCACACACTTGGACCACAGCACAGTCCTTGAATGGCGCAGTAAAGTGACAAAATGTTTGACTCAAAAGAAGAAGAGTCTTTAAGCAAGAACAGCAGTTTATCTCTACTGCCGCCATCTACCACCTCCTCTCAAATGGCACAATTCAACCAAACACTCCGGAAGGAGAATCAGACCCTTCGAGAAGAGAATCAAACCCTTCAGCAAGAAAACAGAGCTTTTCGCTTGGAGAACAAAGTCTGTTATCAGCAGAATCAAATTATACAAAGACAGAATAAAGCCCTCTGGGAACAGAATAAAATTCTTCAGAAGAAGCGCGTAGATTCTTCAGAAGAAACAAAGCACCTTGAGAAACAGCAAAAGGCCCTCCTACAGCAAAATACAGCCCTCAGAGAAGAGATTAAGGCTCTCAAAGGACAAGAAATAGCATTTGCAATGCAGGAAAAAGCTCTTCAGAAAGAGATTTTAGCTTTATGGGAGGAAAACAAGGCCTTCAATAAGCATATTAAGGCTCTTCAAAAGGACAACAAAGCTATTCAGGAAGAGGAGAAGGCTCTCTTTGAGGAAAAAAATGCCCTAAGTGATCAGAAATTTGCTCTCCAAGAGGAGAACAGGGCACTTCAAGATGAGATGAAGGCCCTACAAAGTCAGGGAAAAGCTCTCAAAGAGGAGCACAAAGTCCTCCATGAATGGAATAAGATCCTTCAAGGGGAGGAATAAAGCAATATAAGAAAAGTATCAGACACATGGGGAGATTTAGCAGGAGAAATAAGCAGTTTACAAAGAAAGATAGTAATATCTATTGTTAGCAAGATATTATGTCCTAGTCTCCATAATAGAACATCAGCAGCAACTAATGGATAAAAACAGGCACGAAATAATCTGTTAAGCTTAATGCCAAAGCCTTGGAAGTTTGAAAGTGATGATACATGGGTGTTGACAACTTTGCTCTCTAAATTCTAATAAATTACTTCTGGCAATACATAATGCATATCTACAGATATCTGCTCTATTGGGATATTGAACACCACAGAAAATAAGTTTCTGATTACAGTGTAGCCTTGAACACTTGCACATGCATTTGGATCACATTCCAGTACATGAAAAAAAAAAACACAACCAAACAACAACAACAAAAACACAAACAATAACTACCAATCTAAAACCTGTAATATCATATCATAAAAACACCATCCCTGTAGTGTGCAAAGGTATTGTGTCAGAAGCTTGGAACTAAAACTAGCACATTAAGACTACCTAGTGTTCATAGAAGACCAGGGTCAAGACCTCATTCTGTGGATGTTGCCAGTCTACTGTAGCTGGGTCTAGGAGTAAGCAGTCTGATACAAGCAAACAGGAGGCATATACATCCAACACATCCCTGATATTACAGTGTTGTCCTATGTATAGAAATTAAACTCCTAAGAATACTTTTTAACCTGTGGAGGGAGGGGGAGGGCTGGCCTCTTTGAGAAGAAGACAGAATTTGTCCCAGGAGCTCCAAAAAAGGACTTGCTGATGGCCAAGAAGAGCCCATGAGTGACCTTGGTTGTACCTCTGTGAAAGCACATAAACAAACAAACAAACAAAAAAAGCTGCACAACAGCAGCTGGGAAAGAGGAGAGAGAAAATGTAGAGATAAGCAAATCTGAAGACACTAAGGTCAGTGAAGAAAGAAAGGGAGGAGGTGCTCCAGGTATCAGAGCAGAATTTCACCTGCTGTGTAGGACCATGGGGGAGCAGGTGGATGTGGCCTGAAGGATGCTGCAGCCCATGGGAAGCCCCTGCAGGAGCAGGCCCCAGGCTGGAGCTACAGCCCATGGAGAGGAGCCCATGCAGGAGCAGGGGATCTGGGAGGAACTGCCACCTGTGATGGACCCCTGCTGGAGCAATCCATTCCTGCAGGACTGCACTCTGTGGTACGAACCCATATAGTTGCAGTTCTTGAAAACTGCAGTCTGTGGGAAGCCCATGTACAATCAGTTTGGGAAGGAGAGCATTCTGTAGGAGCAAACATATGCTGCAGCAGGGTCAGAGAGTGACCGTGAAGGAGCAACAGATGATGAAGTGTTATGGACTGACCACAAGCCCCCATTCCTCATTCCCCTAAACTGCCCGGCGGAAGGAGGTAGACAAAGGTGAATGGGGGGAAGGTGGATTTAGACTGCTTTTAGTTCTCACTGCTCTAGTCTGTTATCAGTAAGCAACGAATTACATTCATCTCCCTTATTCTGAGTCTGTTTTGCCCATAATGGTAACTGGTGAGTGATGTCCCTGTCCTTATCTCAACCCATGAGCTTTTTTGTTCATGTGTCCCCATATACAAGGGGTCCTGAGGAGGGCCACGAAGGTGATCAGAGAGCTGAAACACCTCTCCTACAAAGACAGGCTGGGAAAGTTGGGGATATTTAGCCTACAGAAGTATCTGAAGACCTTATGGTGGCATTCCCGTACCTAAGAGGGGCAGAAAAGATGGGGAGGGACCCTTTATTAAGGAGCATAATGGTAGGACAAAGGGCAATGGTTTCAAGCTAAAAATGTGTAGATTTAGATTAGTTATAAAGAAGAAATTCTTCACTATGAGACACTGTTAGTGAGACACTGGAACAGGTTGCCCAGAGAAGATGTAGATACTTCATCTTTGGAAGTGTTCAAGATCCGGTTTGATGAGACCTTGAACAACCTGATCTAATGCAAGGTATCCCTGCCTTTGGCAGGGAACTTGGAACTAGCTGATCTGTAAGTCTTTCAGCCCTAAGAATTCAAGCCTAAATAGGTTTGCTCAGCTGTACTTCTGTGCTCAGAATCTCACCCTAACTGTGCTAAATGTTTTCCTCTACTTGTTAAAATCAATATCAGACTCCCTGCTGAAATCAGCATTTCACTAAACACTTTTTCAGTGTACATTCAGTCATGGGAACAAGAAAATACAGGGTTGGCTTTATACAGAAGATCAAATGTTTATGCTGTATACAGACAGTATATAAATATTTAAGCAAGTTTTACTTGACACATTTGTGAATAAAAGTTTTCTACAAAAATATTTCAAAGAAGTTTCAGAATGTGATGAGACAAGGAAAGCTGCTGGAAGGCAATTCAATGTCATTTCTAGAAACTTTAATGAATGATGAAACTGATTGAATTTTTAAAGGTTATTACATGTTTTGAACATTTATGTTCTATGCAGGATTCATGTTATAAGATAAAACTCATATCCCTAATACCAATACAGTTAGGTTTAAATCAAATCTGTACTATTTACTGTATTGCTTTTGTGCCTATATTGCAGTTTTCCAGGGCTTTTTATTGCTCACATCTAGGAGAGAACACAAGGATCAACATTAATGTTTTAAAAAAAAAAACAAACTGAACAAACCAAAAGACTATGAAAGAAAACCAAAAACTCTGAAAGAAACCAAAAGGCATATGCAAGGAGACACGTATATAATTAATTTGCCTGCAACTGCTCTCATAATTCATATATTTATTTTTCACATATCAAACTGTCAAAGTAAGGAAAGTTTAGCTCCAAAACTGGCCCTTTTAGTTCATCAATACTTCAATTAAAATTATATAAAAAAAAAGTTATGAATTGTCCAATAAAGTAGGCTGGTTTATATTAAAGACAGTAACAATTTGTGAGCTGTCAGTACTGAACACTGGTAAAACTTTGCAAAATATTTTAGTACCACTGCTTTTCTATTTTTTTATTATTTTTTTTTCCATTTTGAAAGTACTTCATGACATTGAAATCATTGAACTGGACCTTCTCTGCTCAAGTTTCCTACCTCAAATAAAGAAACAAAAACATATTTTAAAAATGCATTCCTCCTTAAGATAAGGAGCTCTTCCTCTATTACTCATTTAATAAAAGAAAAAGAAATAAAGAGAAAAAAAGAAAAAAACACCTAGTTCCTATAGTACTCTTTATTATAAAGGACTCACCTTTTACATATCTTTTTACTTTACTGATCTTTTCCATATCTGTGACTACAAACTTAGAGAAGTCAATGAGTTGTATGTGTAAGTCATTTAATATATAACCTGCAACCTTTATTTTCCTGAGTCATTTATTTACTTTTTTTTTTTTTTTTTTTTTTCCTACAGTTTCTTTTTGTTGTTGAAGAAATAACAACTATTAGCAAGTGTTGTGTTCTAGAGAACCTCTTTAGTATGCCCTCATGTGTAAAGGGTTGTGGGCATCTAGTAAATTATCTACACCCACATAAACAACACACCTTCCATGCAATAAATGAATACATAAATAAATAAATAAAGTGAAATAAAAATCTGAGGTCTAAATGCTGTAGGTCATTTTTGAAAAAAATTTAAAGTGGTTATTAACAACATAGATACATTCTTAAATCTGCAGTTTGTACTGTAGATTATTATTTGAAGTGTGAGGATATTATTAAAACAACTTAGTTTTCATAACTGCTGACATTACAGCAGTTCTGTAACAGTTTGTTACAAGTTTAGATCAAGTACCTGTGTTTCTGTTTGGAGGCTTGATACCACAGTAATTTCTGGCTGGTTGGAGATGTAGTTGATCTTTAGGAGGAAGTACAGTGTTACAATTGCAAAGGTAAAGAATATTAAAAACTCTGCTTCTGCCGCTGTTCCTGTGTAAGAACTGGCAGCAGGCAGTTCTCTCTGCCACTTTGGTGCTCAAGCATATTCATAGGGATACTGACAAAGAGACTGCCAGAACCTCAGTGTATCTAACAGGAGAGAAAAAATGAATCCTGTAACTGGAATTTACTTATTATGCACCTTTGTATTTATTTTACCATACTGGAAAACACATCTGAAAATGTGCCTGTCTACTCACTTAGTCCACTCCTTGGTGGACTCGGTATGTTTGTGGCTCTTCTAGTGAAGAATCAGACGGCATCTCACACACCACCTGAGGGTCCCATCCTCTTGCACACTGCTGTGTGCACAGAAGCTGAAGAAACTGGTGTTTACAGCTATATTGGGTTTACATGGCACAGTTTTGGAAGCAGCAGGTAGCTGCAGGGTTGGCCTCTGTGAGGAGAGGCTGGGGCTGCCCCATGCTGGACACAGCTGGTTCCAGCTGGCTCCAATGGCCCCACCATAGGGCATGGCTGGGCAAAGCAGCCGAAACGGTGGTGTCTTGGGGAAGGTGCATTCAGGAAAGACTAAAAAGTATTGTGCACAAATTGTAAAATAGAGGAATGAGGAAAAAAAAAAGTGAGAAAAGCAACTGCAGACATCAAGGTCAGTGAACCACCAGATAAACACGCTCAGCCTGTGGACAACCCCACACTGCAGCAAGTGGGTATGCCCTGAAGGAACCTACAGCATGTGGATGGCTCAAGCAGGAGCAGGCTCCTGGCAGCAACTGCAGCCTGTGTGGGACCCACGCTGGATCAGTTCTTGAGGGACAGACCCCACATTGGAACAGGGGAAGCATGTGAGGAGTAAAGAGCAGCTGAGACAATATGACCATAACCCTATTCCCCATGTCCTTGTACTGCTTGGGATGGAGAGAGGGGGGTGAGTCAGGAATGAAGGAGTGATGTTGAACCTGGGAAGAAATGGAGGTGGGAGGGAAATGTTTTTAGATGTGTCCTTGTTTCTCACTATCCTGCTCTATTTTTAATAGGCAATAAATTAAAATGAATTTTCCCAAGTTGAACCTGTTTTTCTTGTGACAGCTATTGGTAAGTGATCTCCCTGTCATCTTATCCCATGAACTTTTCCATCTTGTTTTTCCCCTTGTGCTGTTGAGGAGGGGGAGTGAGAGATTGGTTGGGTGGGGTCAGCCTGCCAAAGTTTCTGTGTCTTTCTACTGAGGTCTGTAAAAACATCTGTAAACTTGTCTCAGAGGTCTTCTAACACATGGAAACATAGTCTTCCAGATTTAGCTACTTTCAGTTTTAATGGGTTGAACACATGGTGCAAGTGTAGATCTTGTAAGTAGTCCTTCCCTTGGCTGCTCTACGTTCTGAAGAACCCAGGTATCAGATGACTGGCTGTGTCTCCTGCTCACATTATTTAAAGAGACAGGTTTTAAAGCATGGCTTCAGACACATTTATCACTATTTTGCCTATTGCAAACTTGCTCACTTTAAACTGGTTAGATAGTGACAGGGTTGGGTATTAGGAGGCTCCATAGGGCAGACAGTCTTCTGCATGTTTGCAAGGGCTTCCAAGTTTTTGTCAAGGACAACAAAGTTGTGCTGTCAGCTCACAGCAGAAGGACTTGATTATACCCAACAGTTTGCTGGTCTTCCCTCTAATGTTATGAGATCTTATCAACCTGTGCCAGAGCCCAGAAGCTCCAGTCAACCAAATCAAAGCATGGACAATGCAATGACAGTAGAAAGAACTCCCACAAAGTCATTTCAATTGTCGATGTCAGAAAAAAAAAAAAAGTAATTTGTGTGTCAGTTCAGGTGGGCTCTCCTCTCCCAGTAGAAGGGCTATAGGCTCAGGATTATTCCAGCTTTCACTCCTCTCCCTGGTACCCTATTTAAACCCAGAACTAGAAAGCAATCAAGCAGCAGGCACCAACTAAACAACATAAACAACACCAGTAGCAACAGAAAAAAGATCTGCATGTGTAGCATTATATGATATAATATCATCTTTGAGAAACAGATGAAAGGAGATCTTGGAAATTCCAAGAGAGGAGTCAGCAGGATTCTACAAATGTTCATAAAGATTCACATGCCCACATCTGCTGGTTAAGTATATTCTGAGGTAAAACTATCCAAATTGTGTACACTGGAAGTATGAGGAAACTCAAGATCAAGTTTTTCCTTATACCAATCAAATAATACCAGTCCAAATTCTTTGCTAAAGCACACACAGCCAAAATCTCTGTGCATAGTATCTAACACTGAAAAGGAAGCTTTGTTATATTAAATAACAACCTAGAGGACTGCGTAATGCATACTTGAATATACATTTCATTAATTTTACTGTTTAAGGGTAATCTGTTTTCATAAGTGTTTAATCAGTCTGACAGTTTGCTCAGGATAAAATAACTATGATACTTTTGATCATTTTTTCACTGGAGGCATAGTTCTTTCTCTAATTTTGACTGTCATGTTCTTGGTGTTCTGGATTTGGGGTGGTGGGGGTGGTGGGGGGACGAAGGACAGACAGATGACGCTATGGTGTGCGAGAGAGATGGCACAGGGTTCTTTCTGGATCTCCATAAGAAAGGCCTGACAACAAATAACTGAATAAAATATCTGATCTATTAAAAGTGGCTAAAAAGAGGAATGTAGATAGAATGTAGATAGTAAACTTCATGTCTCTTCACATGCTGGGAACCCTACATTCATGCAGCATCAGAGAGACCGCAAATGGATTTAACCATTACTTGCTGAGCACATCTAATCCAGGGAGATAAGTTCTTTCTTTTTGTTGTTTTGAGCTATTACAAGATTTTCTTACAGGAAAACTACTTTATTTATCATGTCTATTGTCAAATATAAAGGGTATTCAAAAGATAAATTCTTGTTGCAGTCTTAGACTCAGATTGTGTAATCACCAATACTGTGAGGGAGCTGCCTGCAGTCTTCTCTCCTACAGTGAGTTGGCTGAGTTCATCCAGTGACCAAGGGATGTGCGTTACACACCATAGGTTTGAAGACCATGTGCAGCACAACAACAGACCTGGAACTATGGAGTTAACTGTTACACGGATCACTAACTCCTCAAAATACAATTGCCTTCTGGTCAGTATCACTACACAGGGTATCTTGTATAGTTTAGGAAGGCCAGGGAGTTTAAGACTGTCATCATAAGCTGTTATACTGGTTTGCCTTGGTGCTAGTTTAGATTGCTAACAAGAGTGCAGTCTACACTGTTTCCCTAGATCTTGGCTTACTGAGGACGGGTGTTTCAGATAGGCCTTGTGTTTTATTTTGTTTTCAAGCTAATCAAGTTAAACTTTGTGGATTGTGATAATGGATAGCAAAATTTCACCTTGTATTTTACAGGGATCCAAAGTGAATAACCTAGGTTTGTAATTTCAACTACGTGTCTAAGTCTGTTTGTGAATAGGAGTCTTTGATAAGCAAAAATTGAGTTGTTAGAGGGAATAGTATAATGTCCAGTGAATAATTGTTTTCTTTATTCTTTTAGATGGAAGTCCTGCTATTATATTCTTTATGATAAACTAAATGGGGGTGGTGTGACTGGTCCTGGCTTTAGGGTACAGCAAATAATGCACCTTCCATTTTTACTTCTTTTTCTATATAGAAGTTCAGGAAGGATTGTAATACTATTAACTCATCTAAGATAGCTGGAAAACATCTTGGCAAACATCTCTGATTTTCTCTTTTTTGGTTTTATTTTTTGCTTTTTTTTTTTTTGTTATTCTAAATTTTTCAGACAAATTCAATCTTCAAAGGCATTACTCTAACTCTCCTGGGATATCTGGTTTTTGAAAAAGGAAGTATCAAGTTGATGACATTAATAGCTGGGACAGAATAGACTGCATCTGATTATCAAGATTGAATGATAGCATTATCTAGATGACATAAAACGCCTGGATCCAAAAATAGTTCTATTACTAGTACAAAGTGTTATACATTTTGTTGATATGTTATTATATTTTTTTGGTAAGAATATTCATCATAGGGGTGACACAACATATAACTAATTTTTTGTTTTGGGCTCCTGTATTTCCTTATTATATATAAGCTGCTTAACATAGTTCTGAACATGGAAAATAGTTTATCTAGTAAGAAATTCATTACCTCCTCTACTAAAGGAAGCACATAGCAATGTATCTAGAGTCTTGCTGAAATCTTGAACCATTTGTTCAGAAATACTTAACTCAGAAAGCAGAGGAATAACAATTGCAACAGAACTGCTGTTTTTACACAATTCATTAGGTCTGTTTCTTTTTTCTTCTGAGTGGCTTGTCTCTCTGTTTAATAACTAATCACCCCTAAATTACAGCGCAGTGCAATAACTCATGCTAGCATCAGTACACTGCCTTTCTGAAAGGTCACCTTATAGGCTTTGGAGTTGTGTCACTCATGGAGTCCAAACTGCTTTGTAAAGATGGGTCTTCTTCCTATGAGGGCCTTGCAGATGGGAAACAAACACCCTGTCTGGCCATGCATTACGGTATTTGATCTTAGTGCCATACTGCTGAACACTTAGTTTCTGGCCCCAGTTCTGCAAGCAGAGTCAACACATAGAGCCATCTTCACATAATCACTATTTGCACAGATAGAAAATCTAATCTTGAGAAAGGCTTTGGGGAATAACTGAAACTAACATCTGTTTCCTCTGTGATTATTACTAAAGTGGAGTATGGTGAGTAATTCTAGCACCTAAACAAGGTGCCATTTTAAATCCCATAGGCTAACATACATCACTGATAGCTGTGACCCACAGACAGCCCAATTCTCTTGCAGGTCATGCGTTGCACCTGTAATCCCCATGGATATATTGAATACATTTTAGTAACTTAAACAGTGCGATGTGGCTACATGACAGAAGCCAAATTATTGCTTGATTTACCATATGAAATAATCTTGAGAAGCAGATGTGGAATTAATGTAGTGAGGTTTAAAAATCTATGGGAAGAGGAGCATCCAAGCAGTGACAGGTAATATTCTAAAGTTTCACAGGCTCCTTTTTGTTCAGAAAAGTCTGCTGAAGTTCGAATATGTTAACAAACGTTATCTCAACTCCATAAGGCAGAAGAGCAGGAAATCTCAGTGGCAGTCTCCTTTAAAATGGCTTAACATATCAGACTTATCCTGACTGCTGCCAGCGTGGTTTATTTATTTATTTATTTATTTATTTACTGAAAACACTCTGCTGACAGTCTCACTTTCCTCTTCCTGCTCTTATCAGAAGCAAAAACAATGAATGCCCTTATCTCCTTTTATTCTCCCCCAGATGGCCAGAAGCTGTCTTTTATGAATTGTTTCCTTTACAGGTTTTCTCCCCTTTAGTTTTTGATATTTTTTTTTTCTTATATATATATATTTCTTATATATATATATTATTTCTACATTGTTTAACCCATTGAACCTTTCAGTGATGGTCTTTGTCAGCTATCATTCATTTTAGCAGGTAAAATTTGTCTCATGTAATGCAGTCATTGTGTCAGTTGTCTCCTCCTTGAACCTATAAAAACATGATGTAAACACAAGATTTTTTATTATCACACCGAACAAAGAAGCACTGTTTATATTGATACTGCAATAGAAAAGGCACATAATAGCAAAATATTAGTAGGTCTCAGTACTCTGAACTATGCAGTTGTAAATGAATCAACACAGAATAATGGGCATCTGCTTTCCTCTTCAAACCATTATTGTACTTACCTCCAACAGCCCAGTGTTTCGTAGCTTCTTAAGACTGAAGATGTATTAAACCACAGTGCACATCTAATAACAAGAGTATTTTTTTTCTATTTAAATTTTTTTTGAAATTCTGCAATAGCACAAAAAATACAATCACAGAATCACAGCATAGTTTAGATTGGAAAGGACCTTTGGAGGTCATCTAGTCTCACCCTTCTGCTCCAGTAGAGACATGCAGGTTGCCCAGGATGATGACCACACAGCTTTTGAATATCTCCAGGAAGGGCGTCTCCACAACTTCTCTGTGTAACCTGTTCCATTGCTCAGTTACCCACACAATAAAGTGTTTCCTGATGTTCAAATTAAACCTCTAGTATTTGAGTTTGTGTCTGTTGCCTCTTGTCCTGTCTCCGGGCACCACTGAAAATAGCTTGTACACTCTCATATCTGCATTGACCCTTCAGGTATTCCTGTACCTCCAGATTCCTGTAAGATCCTCCAGAACTCAAATAAGGGCCAGTTTGTCATTGGGTGATGGTTTAAAAGGAATTAGATATGCAACATATCCCCCAAAATCTGTTAGGCCATCAGGATATAGCTTGATTTAATTTGTAGTCTGTACTGGGCATGGATTCTGGGATGAGAGTGCCTTAACACCCAAACACAGCCCACGTGGCTGTAGTGATCAAGATTGAACTGCATAATTGATAATTAAATAAAAGATTTATTTTTTTTTAAATTGAATTTGAAAGAACGTAGGTGTAGTAGAATACCTCAAGTTATAAATATACTTTCAAGTTATGAAATTTAACTTCTGATGCTTTAATGCTTTCATAGAAAAATAATATTTTGCAAAATTTTTTCTTCCTTTTCATATTTGCTGTATACTAGCACAAGGATATAATATAGTATAACTCTGTAAATGCATTATTGCTTAGGCCTGCACAACAAAATCATTGTGTTCAAGTGATATTTATTCAACTGCAATTTTTTCTTAACTGTACAAAGTACAGTAATTACAAAGTACATAAATAGCATACATTATTATAGTGTTTTTTTTTTTTTTTTAACCATCTTCCAAACCATGCTGACATTTAAACCAGGCATAAAATCATTTTGCAGAAGTATGAATACTTGTTAATATAATTTTCATACAATATAAGAAATTTAAAGATACATTATCTACAGATCACATCATGTGTTAATTCTTGTTATTTCTGAGTGAGTGAACAAGATATATAACTTTTAGTCAGGATTTTTGACTTTTTTTTTTTTTTTTAATTGTTCTTGTTTTAAATCCTCAAGATACTCTTTTGGAGAAGAAAGAAAAATGAAGGAGTAAAATTGTATGAAAGCTAGAATCTTTTAAAAATATCTAACTTTGAGAAGTCTTCTGTTTACAAGTCTGAACAAATGGAAGCTTTTACACAAAACATTATGTTCTTATTTTGCTTTCATAACTTGCAACCAAAATATTTTTCTACTTCTTTGCATAAGTAGACTAAAAATTGAGTGGATCACAATTGTAGACTTTAATGTAACTATCCAATCTCTCAAAGTCTAGCTTACCACATGCTAAGGAAGTTTTATGCCTGGGATTCCACAGAGATATCAGTGTCTCTGGATATCAGAACAGCTTATACACAAACAATTAATGCAACATTATTTATGAAGCGATTCTATGACAAGTAAGTTAAATATTAATAATTAGTATTCTTAAGAAAAGTTTCTATGTGAAATGAAAAATGCAGAGATCAGATGATGTTTTGATTTCTTTTTTAGCTTTTTTTTTTTGTTGTTGTTGGAATTTGTACTTGTTGCTTCTTGCATAATACAGCTGCAATTATGTACATGAGAATGTAATACAAAGTCATTGAGTTAGAAGGGAATTATGTAATCTTATCCAACAGAAATAAAAATTTAGACCATAAGTAGATTTGAAGTCCGTATTTTTTTCTGGGACTTATATACACAAGAAACTCACAGAAATGTGGTAAAGTCCTGGATTAACAGAAGACTAAGACTTAATACAGTGAAGGCTGGCAGGCAGGTACAAGATACATCAGAACACCTTGTATGGCACTAAATGCTAAACAAAGTAGTACTAAATACTTAACAGGGATTTTCTGATGATACTAAATGGAATCACCTCTGGTGACAAAATAAAATTTCTATTTAAGAACAACTCTGAAGAGCTAAATCTGTGCACATATTGTGATCAAGTGAAGAAATGTCAGGTTGGGATTCATCTGAACAAGAGTAAGTGCCTAGTGGTATGTGAAAAGACCATGCCATCCAATATGGACTCAATAATCTTTTCCATCTTAAATTTTGGTAAAGGATAATTCAAAGAAAATGTTACATTTATATCAAAGATGTTTTTAAAATTGCATATGTATATTTGAAACTTTTTAATAAAAAATGGATCAATGACATGATGGTAACAGGCTTTAAAGTGCATTTATTAAATCTCATAGAATGCTTTGACAATATTTAATCAATACCTCAAAGTTATAACATTTGAAGCAGTATTAATTGTGAGGTAGCATTGAAGGGGGGGGGGAGGGAGGCAATTTCATTTGTTCCTGTCATCCCACATCTTAATAACCTCACTATTTAATAACTTATTTTGACCTACTTGGAAGTAGATATAAAAATCAAAATACCAGAACTATTATGTTCATTCAGAGCATGTATCTTTGGCTTCAAAAAGGTGTAAGGAAATAGAAAATGGATTCTGAAGGTCAAATTATTCCACAGAATAGCTCCATTGATGCCAGTGGAATTCTTATGAGTATGTGTATACTTTTCTCTCATAAGTAATATGAGCAAAAGAGAAGCAGTTTCACAGTTTGTAAATTAGCTTCATCTCATCTCTCCCATCTATTTTGTCCCAAATTAATTCACCCTGTCTTCCTTTGCTGCAAATAGCAAGAAATGAAAAACAACCCAAACTATCATTGCATTTTCTGAAATACATTTGTCAGTGGCAATTTTGAATGGAACATTTCCTACCTTGTTAGTTGATTAATTTGTTAATGTTTAAACAAGAACTCAAGAGATGGAACCAAAGCACTTCTTTGTTTTTCACATTGCACAACCAGGAATAGACTCAGTCATAATCTGAGAAGGCTGAATAGACATAAAACCTCATCTGTATTACAGGGCACTAGCATGTATGCTGTTAAGAGCTATGGGTGAAAGAAAGAGAGGTCAAGAACCCTCAGTGATTTTTTTCCCTGCACTACCTTCAAATAGATTAAGTGATCTACATCTCTATCTATAAAAAACAAACAAACAAACAAATCTCTGTTAAATTGAAAGATTTAAGTACTGGAATTTGAAGCATTCTCTGGTATTGGTAAATGGAAAACTTGGGGGAGAGACAATTTCCATTTAAGAGCAAATCTGTAGAGCTAAATCTAGTCTACAAGCTCTGCAGATGTTCACACATTATGATTAAGCATGGGACATGGCTAAATAGAAATAAGTTAGTGCATTCCTCTTGCTAAGCTTTATATATTTGTTTCAGTACCTGACACAAAATGACACTTGCTGAAGCAGCTTTCCCCAGCTTGCTTGGTGCTTTTGGACTAAAACTATTTATTGTCTAGAATACCCCTTACTACTCCATTGATGATGCCTATATTTTTTTCCAAATGACATGATATGAGATGTTTAGTATTTTCTGTTATTCGTGTGGCTTTGCATATGTATTCTGATAAAAAGAAAATATGAGTTTGGACAAAAAAATACAGAGTTTCTGTACAGAAATATTCTGTTATCTCTGGACCAGTTATGAATATCTGTATAAATATACTAATTTATGTTAGAAGATTACTGGTGGAAACAAATAGACATAAAAGGTACTAAACCATTCCCCAGTAGATTTTACTTTCTTAACTGGAATGCAAATTGCTGTTATATTAGAACAGAAAAAAAAAAATAATCCATAAAATCAAACCCATAGTAACAAATAAAACCTGAAACAATAATTTTCTCAAAGAAGAAAAACAATGCTGTAAGAAGTGAGATATAATTTCAAAATAAATCTATGAAACACAATGCAAGACAAAGCCAAACTGTAAATGCAATTATTTTATATGCAAATTGTAAATGCAATAGAACTAGTTTCAAAGGTTCATTGGCTATTGGCTTGTAGTACTGCACACCCAAATACCCTGTATCTAATTGTCACTTGGACTAATAGTTGAAATTGCTTGTAAGGTAGTATATCCATGTATTTGCATTTATGTAATTGCACATTAATGTTGCTGAAAATCCATGCTTTAAATGGGCTATAGTATAGCCATTAGACAGTACTTCATCAAAAGGACAAAGCAGTCAGCTTGCTTTCTTTTAAGGAAGACTAAAGACAACCCAGAAGAAAATAAACTAATATGAAGTAGTGTATAAAAATATAAAAATTGAGACATTGTGTATAGACAGCATAGTCTTGGAAGTGGACAGAAAGGAAAATTTTTCATTAATGGAGTTTGTTTTTTTTTTTTTTTTGTTTTGTTTTGTTTTTTTTTTGGTTTTGTTTTGTTTGTTTGTTGTTTTTTTTTTTAAGTAAGGAGGATGAGTAAGGAAGAGGTATGGTGAATTTATCCTAAAGCTGTGATTGACCTTAAAGATTACACAACAAATATTTATTTGAAACATACTTGTATGTAACTTTTTGGATTATTATTATTTATTTTTTTTATAACATAAAATATTCCCTTTCATTTTGTTATTTCCCAGTAAACTATCAATAACTAATAATGCATGCTCCATTGAGACACGGCAAGAGTTCAGCATGTGATCTAAGTGCCATTTCAGGGAGCTATACCAAGATAAAATACTTAAGACAAAGAATTTATTGTTACTAATGATATGGATGGGCTGCTGCTCTCTGCTATGTGTGACTAGAATCTCTCAGCAATCATCTTAGCCAGCATGAACAGTCATAAGATCCCTGAATCAGCCCTCATAATTTTTCATTGCTTGCATTTCCCACATTTATTTATTTTACGCCAACAGTTTTCCCAATATCAGACCCATATTTCATGACAGCAGTGACAACATTCTAAAGCAACAGAACATCTTCTCTGGAAGAGGCCTGTTTTTGGTGCAGAGCACTAAAAAGGGTATCCTAGTCAGATGTCCTGTGGTCACTGCTCTGTATCTCCTACTGCACTGTTCTCCTAGAGCAGAGAGATATTAAACTGAATCTATCAATTATATCATAGGAATCAGTATTGATATAGGTAGGGTTCTAAAGATATAATCTGTGATTTAGAAGTCAACATTAGAGTATTAAAATAAAAAGAAAATTGCATTGAAAGGACTATTTGTATAATAAGATGACAAAGAAAGAATAAAATAAGCTGCCTTTTTTTTTTTTTAATGATTGGGGAAAATGTTTTAGAATTTTAGAAAATATTTTAAAAAGAATTTTAATTGAAAACAAAAATTTAACACTTATCTTCATATAAACAAAATCAAGATCTCACATGAACAATCTTACAGATTGTTCATGAAAGGATCTTATTCACATATTCTCCACAAATCTTGGGAAATGGACAGAATAGCTCCTGTACCTCATCATTTAATGGCAACAAATGTAGTATGTGTAGTGATATGCACATACTACAGACGTATATGTAGTGGTTATAGTGATAACCAGAAGCTATGGTAAGGAATCAGAAACCTGAAATTTAGTCTATGCTAATTACTGAGACATAGCCAGTTAGTGAAAGAAGTAAAGAACTAATTCTGAACAGTGGCTAACTTTGTGTGTGTAGTTGAATACTACCCTAGACATTGGCTGGTTACCACAGGAATGTCTTTGAACCACATAGATTCCTGCATTTGGGAATGTATTTTATGTGTTTATGACTTGGAGCTGAAACACACTTACATGTAATATTCCTGGAATTTAAATTTTGGGATTTAGTTGAGTTAGTTTTTGATTAATGTGTTCCTATCTGATGGTGCTAAAAACGTTGAAATAGAGGTAAACATTCCATCCCTGAAGGCAGTTTGTATGAAAAAACTCATGTTTGGTTATAGTTTTACTGGTTCTTGGACTTCCTGTATTTAGAAGACAAGATATTTTCTGTAATCCCCTTTAAGTCAGTTTAACAAAAGCAGCAGGCACACTTTCTACTATATTATCCAATTAAAGACAATAAAAAAAAAAGTGATTGAATAACATAGAGTTTACATAAAATAAATATAGTGAAGAGAGAGACTGCGAGTAAAAGAACGCTGATATCATGCTTAGTATCTTTTCTGCTTGATGTCTACTTTTCTGGCTGCAAAGAGAGATAACAAAAACCTTTTAAGATTTTTTTGGGTTTGGGAATTGGATGTTCTGAAGGCAGGGCATTTATTTTTCCCCCACATATGTTTCAGCTATAATTTCTGCAGAAGTTTTTTAGGCCTTCTTGCTTTAGATTCTCAGTTTTTTTGTTTGATTGTTTTTCCATTTGCTTATTGTAGGGGAATAATTATAATAGTAAATTGCATTTCAGATATCAGAATTTAAACTCATTTAATTTCATGTCAGACATTTTAAAGCAGGTGGTTCTCATTGTCAATACTAAACACACCAATTATGATTATTTTTAGATTCAGTATAAGTGAATTGCAGATTTTCTGTGAAACCTATCCAATACAATACTATTCATAGACTGGGAAAGAGATTAATTTTTTAAATTCCCTTTTAAAAGTAAATAAAATATTGAGTCCTTTTTTACAGCACCAGGGAAATATAGCCACATGGATTTTTTTCTTTTTTTTTACTCAGTTTAAGATGCATCCTGATGGAAATTATTATCTTTCTGGTGAAGAATATGTCATTTTTGTCTGAATTTAAGAAGCCATAACGAGATTTGTGTTGAATGAAAAAAAAAAATTATAAAACCTTTCACTCACAGTAATGTTTATACTCTCCTTAGTAGTGACACTGAAGAATAAAACATTTCTAAGCTGATTTTACTGGATTTTAATGCTTGTTAAATGAATGTACTGATAGATAGCAGTGCTATGCAGTCTTTATATGCTCTGTTGAGGAAGCATTGTGACTAGACAAGTCATACAATAGAAAGAGTAGATACCACATTCTGTTGCAAGGTGTGATGATGGCAACATGTGGTTTGTAAGCTGATGACAACAGTAATGCATTATTATATTTAAGCTAATTACATTGTTGTGAATTTTCTTGTGTACAAATATAAGGAAGGAGACAAAATTATTATTCTCAGCCCTCTTTGCTAAAATTGTCAATTATACCTCAGTTCTATATTTCCATTATAGTAAAGCCAGGAACTTTGCAGGTGATACCCTGTGACTGTGCATTCTTCCTCCCCCTACCTTCTCAGCTTTATTTCATGTAACTTAAATACTTAAATGATAACCACTACTGTCAGTCATGATGGATGCCATCAGGTCATGATTGAGACATCCAGTTTACAATAGATTCGAGGGAGATAGATAATGACTCAAGCCAGATTTGGAAGAAACTAACATATTTGCATTTGGTGTGCAAATATGACTATGAATCCATCATCTTGCCCCATAAATAGTGAGCAGCCCAAGAACCCTTTGAGATTTCTTGTACAACAGCAGGCCATGTGACAGGATCTCTCCTTGAATAGGAACACCTCTTGAGGTTACATCTATTCTTTGAACTTTTATATTTACTCCTACACCAACTTTGCTTATTATATTTTAGAAGGCAAAAGAAACAACATATTAAATGCTTGGCAATAGTCACTGCAACATAGTATGGAAGATAGACAATACATGCTTGTAAATGTAATAGTGTCATCATCACAACATATTTATCAAGGAATTTGAAAAGAAAATCCATATAATTATTACCGGCTATTGTCAGAGTTCACAGAATAGTAGCAGTATAACTTGCAATGAATATAGAATACTTATCTCTTTTGGAATGTCAATTCTAATAAACTACATGAAATTAATAATGTGATAGTTAAGGTAAAGTATTCACATAATTTAACAATTGGCACAGTTGTTAACACAGACAAGATAGGCACAGTTTAAAGAACTGTCTTTAGACACAGCTCCCTCTAAAGTTGGGATGAACACTCATTTTATTTATAATACAATAATTATTTTGTCTTCAATTACTGTTTTCTGTGTATATATTAAAGAAATGAAGACAAACTGTTCTTATAAAGATTGGTATATATTAGTTCTGTCTCTTTTCAGATATCAAAGATGAGACTCATTTCCCATGACAGCTACTGCTTCAGGAGGACACAAACCTCCTTTATTTTTGTTGCCTTGCCAGCCAGGAGATTCCCAAAGCAACATCCCAGCTGAGGCACGCAGGCAGGGATGCATATACTGCTAACCTCGGTCCATGCTAGATCACCTGCTATTTATTTACACCTGCTTATCAAGTGATTGTGTGTGCTATGGTCCTCACTGTGCTTTTTGATATTTTCCATACCAGTGCTGTGAGCTCAAGTGAGTCCAATAGGGCGTCTCCGCACACATTACCTATACACAGATGTGTTACTTGTCAAACATATAGAGGATAAACAGCAGTAGGTACAATTATGTTTTCTGACTTTACTGTTCTTCAGTCTTTATGCATTCCCTGCTGCATGGTCACTTAAGCTTATTTACAATCTTCCTTGCCAGTCTTCCAGTCTCATTCTGTCCTCTTTGCCAATGTTCTGTTTTTAATCCATTCCTCCTAAATCAGATGGATGTATTAGGTTTACGTGGCAAGGTTTGGTATTGGTGAGACTGAAGGCATGGCCTCTATCAGCAGAGCCCAGCAGCTGCCCGATGTCAGATCAGAGCCAGCTCCACTTGGATCCAAAAGGGACCCACCACTAGCCAGAGCTGAGCCAGTGGGTGACGTTGGTTGTATCTCTGTGAGAGTGGATTTAAGAAAGGGAAAAATGTTGTGCAACAGCAGCTGGGAGAGAGGACTGAGAAAATGTAGAGAGAAACAGCCCTGCAAACACAAAGGTCAGTGAAGAATAAGGGGGAGGAGGTACTGTTGGTACCTCGTCTTGGTGGTACTTGTCTGGTGCTGGAGCAGAAGTTCCCCTTGCAGCCCATTGGGTACCCTGGTGGAGATTTCCACACTGTGGCCCAAAAAGAAACATATACTGTGGCAGGTGGATCTGGCCAGAAGGAGACTGCAACCCATGGAGAGACCCCACAAGAGCAGACTCTGGGATGGAACTGAAGCCCATGGAGAAGAGATCATGTTGGAGCAGGTGATCTGGAGGGAGGGACCTGTGAGGAGCCACCTGTGGAACTTTCCATTCCTGATGGATGGACCCAATAATACAGACCCGTATGGGAACAGTTCCTGAAGAGTTGCTGCCTGTGGGAAGCCCATGCAGGACCAGTTTGGGAAGGATGACATGGGAGGGGCCCTGTGCTGGAGTAGGGGAGGAGAGTGAGGGTGAAGAGATGAAGTGTTGTGGACTGTTCATACCCTCTTCGCCATTCCCCTGCACCACCTGGGGGAAGGAGGTAGAAGAGGGTGGGTGGGAGGAAGGTGTTTGTAGATTACTTTTTGTTTTCACTGCTCTAGTCTGTTATTAGGGGGCAATAAATTACATTAATCTCATTAATCTCTCCATTCTGAGTATGTTTTACCTGTAATGGTAACACTGCTGAGGGATCTGCCTCTCCTTATCTCAACCTATGAGCTTGCTTTTTTTATATAATTATTATTTTTATATTTATTAATTAATTATTTTTTTAATTTCATCATATTTTCTACCCTTTTTCTTTTGAGGAGGGGTAGTGAGAAAGTGAGAGAGAGGAATGGTTGTAGAGATGAGCTACCTACCAGTGTTAAACCACCACAGTGGAGCAAAAGAGATGTCACCTCACTTTGGTGTAATCAGGTATCATGTTACATTATGAAAGAGTTACATAGTGAAAGGAAAAATATGCCCATACAAGCACACTTGTATTATTCCTCTTTCATCACAATATCCCACACTCAAACACAGATCACAACATCTCACATGTGGCAAGGTCAGATATGTAATCCCGTGTTTGGAAAGAAAGAACTTTAAAGCTCTGTTGACAGTTGTCCTATCAGGCCATTTTATTTTGACTTAATTTCTTTAAATTTGGAGGCTCCCAGGAATGTGATTTTTTTTTGAGGGAGGATATTGTATTTAATATTTTATTTGTTGGTGGTGGTTTGTTTTTTTAGATCAATCCTATACTATTTTTCTTCTCCCTGTCCCATACACTCTCCTATCCATTTTGTTCTGTTTCTACTCACAGTGACATATACTGCATCATCTGCTAGTATGAAAATTGGAACAAATAGCCTCTGATGGCAGAGTCACAGCATAAATGAAAGTTTTTTGTAATCTTTTAGACTATTCTTCACATTTTACATTTCTGTCATGACAGCTTCATTTAAACCTTATGCAGTCTTTGGGGAAAATGGAAATAGGTTATCTTTACTTTTTTAAATGATGTGACAGGACTAAAATCAAGGAAATGCATTCCCTGGCTGCAAAACCATTTTTTTCAAGAAAACTTTTTATTACAGCAATAACAGCTATATGTAAAAGTTTGAGATGTCACTTCAATTAGATAAATGAAAAATTAAATATAAGACATTCTCTAGCTGTCAGTATTTACTTGAAATTCAAGCTGTCTGTGCAACTTGACTGAACATTCAACTTTCTGTTACAAAGTATACAGAACGGTTACAGGATTTTTTAATCCCACCTGTGAATAAAGATATGTCAATAATAGCATTATAGGAATGGGAATGATAAAAGACTTAAGATAAATTAATCCTCACACACTTTCCATATTAATGAATTTCATGGTGTATGTTGGAATATATAATCTGCCATGCTCAAGCTATATACAAAGAACACAATTTCCTCCTAGCAGGTTTCCAAAGGGGAAAAAATGGTGTAGGTTGGTTTTATTCAATTTAACTTTCGTAGTGCTCTTGGAAATTGGTGTGAATTCAATGTGAAATTTGCTGACAAATTAAAATGTGGAATTTAAATAAGTTTGAGGCTATTCAATATGAGATATTGCATCTCCGGTATTTCATTAGTAAGTAGAAATGCAGTAATATCTCGTAAGGGAGGACAGTGAATATCTTTTGTGTTATGAATCTGATGTCTGCCTACTTGGTAGAATTTCAGCTTGATTAATAGACAAAGTTTGTTCTAATTTGTTTACATGCAATAAAATTTAAAGGTAAATATATTTACAGAAAAGCAGCAACACTCATCAGAAAATGACATATTTATATACTATACTAACTAGAAATGCTCTTTGTTTCCCTCTAATATTAAAGAGGGATTCTCACTCCAATCCCATGCTGCTGTGACAATATACTTTGTGACAGTTTACTCTCTAAAATTATGAATGAGTGGAAGGAAATAAAATTTTATATTTTAAAGGAAAAAATCCCTATTCTAACATAAATAATAATAAATCCTGATTAGGTGTTGTTATAAGAAAGAAAAACTATTAATGTTTTTTCAACTCTAGTAATCCATTCAGTCCTCACTCCAGATCTAAGTTCTCCAAAGCTGTCAATGAAATACTATTTAAAATCTGCACATCTGCAATGAAGTCAATTGATTTATTCCAGATTGCTGTAAGAAGTACAGAGCTCTGGCAAAAGTCTACTTTGGCCCTGAAAGATTACAAAATGGAAGCAGAAACATGCAATTGTAAAATAAAACATCTCTGTTCTAATTCAAATATCTTATCTGTCTCTACCTTGTCAAAGCGGGACAAGAAGGTGTGCTATGAAAACATATGAGACTACAGGCATGGGAAAACTCTTTCAAATAAGATAATGTATAGATTCTGGTTGCAAACTGTAATGGTATTTGTCACAGCATTCTTGGAGACATTTGACTAGAAACTCATTATGTTGCTGTGCTGAAATTCAGTGTTCTGGGATAGGAAAAAGAATTCATTGAATTCAAGCAGGCTTTCTAGGTCTGCACTCAGATTAGAGGTCAGTCTGTAATTTTATAAAGTGTTTCCAATTCATCATTGGAATTTATCATTGGTCATATTTATACTGCTAAGTAAAAACATCCACAAAATAATCTCGACAACAACTATATAAGCATATATATATGCTCATATATATGAGCATCCATGCCACTCAATGATTGTTTTACTCTTTGGCTTTAATTTGGACAGTGCTAGCCACTCATTTTCTACAAAAAGTTTGCCCTATGGGAGCTCCCCAACATTCATCTCTGTGGATCTTCCTCCATGTCCAGGATCTTTTTTTCTAGGTTTGATTCTCTCAGTCTAAATAGCCTATATGTAGAAATACCTGTCTCATCCTTCTAATCGGCGGTCTCTTTATTAATTGGAGATGTCTGTCTATGCCATTTCTGCAATCTAGGTGCTATCAAAATTTACAACCAGGTAAATCTGGTTGCATCTAGCAAGTGGCAGGCTTGTGCTTGAGAGTTCAAAAGTTCAGTTTTCAATATTCATCAACACCCACAATTACCTGCTCCCTGTCGTTATTCATAATTTATTTCTCATTTACCATCTTGTCTGACTACAGGCTGATCAATAGCCATTATTATCTACAATTTTGACTCAACACCCCAAAAATAGCAAAACCAGAATAATTCAGAAATCAAATGGATTTTATATTGTAAAGAGAGTTTTATATAACTGTACATATAACAAGTACATTATATAAATAAATGCAGAGCTCAGATTGTCACAAGCTTGATGTTTCATATAGTTTACAGTGTATATAGGCAAATCATCTGAAGTTGTTATAAAATGATGAATCCACATAAAAACTATTTTCTGATACTTTTTTTTTAAGGTTAATTTTATTCTTTTACTTTAATACAACATACAGTGAAATCCATAAAAGACCATTTCATCAGTCTACAAACCACAACAGTTTTCCTGAGAAACAACAGCTAACCTTCAGTATTCTTGTATCTCACAACAAGAATGTCATCTCTGGAGGAGACAAGGAGGTTTGAGAAGTGATGCATTCCACAGCTGTTATAGTTGTACCTTTTACTCTCTGTTAGTAAGCATATCTCTCTATTCCAAGTAAGCTTGAATCCCACTTCAGTGAGGTGTTTTTATTTTTGGCACACTAGGATCTCAAAATCACATTGTGTTCAGTCTACAGGTTCTAAAATAACATAGTGCTTCTCAATCACAGAATCATAGAATCATAGAAGCATAGAATGATTTGGATTGGAAGGGACCTTAAACATCATTTAATTCCAACCCCTCTGCCAGGGGCAGGAACATCTCTCACTAGACCAGGTTGCTCAAAGCCCCATTCAGGCTGGCCTGAAACACTTCCAGGGGGGCCAGCCATAACTTCTCTGGACAAACTGTTCCACCTTCTGAGTAAAGAATTTCTTCCATATATATCTAATCAAAATCTACCCTCTTTCAGCTTAAAGACATTACTCCTTGTCCTATCATTACATTCCCTTACAAAGTGTCCCTCCCCAGCTTTCCGGTAAGTGTCCCTTTAAGGTGCTGGAAGACATCTATAACATCTCCCTGGAGCCAGCCAGCCAGCCAGCCAGCCAGCCTTCTCCAGATTGAACAACCCCAATACCATCAGCTTCTCTTCATAGGAGAACTTCTTCAGCCCCTTGATTGTCTTTGTGGCCCTCCTCTGGACTCACTCTAGTACATCCATGTCATTCTTGTGCTGGGGTCCCCAGAACTGAACACAATACTCTATGTGAAGTCTGAAAAAGCAGAGTAGAGGAGGAGATTCACCTCCCTCAACCTGCTGGCCAAGCTTCTTTGATGCATCCCAGGATACAGTTGACATTCTGGGCTGCAAGTGCACATTGCTGGCTCATGTTAAGCTTCTCATCACCAAAGACCCCCAGGTCCTTCTCATCAGGGCTGCTTTCAATCCATTCTCTGCCCAGCCTGTATTTGTGCTTTCATTTCTTTATGATCTGATTCTAACCCAGTTTATCATATTATTTTCCTGTTTAAAAATAAAATAATTAAAAAAGTAATTCACATCATGGGAAAAATTATAATAATAATTCAGAAAATTCCCTGTTCTCAGAAAAATCCATTACTAACAGGGATTGGAAAATAAAAATCACAACAGGATGTTTACTCTTCAAGAGTTTAGAAATCAGTGTTAATAGCAGAAAATGATTTTCAAAGTAGGTTAGTTTCTAGGTAAAAGTGACACCTTTTCACTCATCTGTACAAAAGGAATTTTTTTTTTATTTTTAGTTTTATTTTTTTTTTATCCACCTGTCACTGAATTCAGACATTTATTGTTTCTGAGGAGAATAATCGGTACCTACAGCTGTTGTAATTATGCACGCTTTTGATCTTGTGCTGCCAGCTAGCCTTTTTTATTATCTTTTTTTTTTTTTTTTTTTTTTTTCCCAACATTAAACTCTGCCTGTGGTAAATAAAACTCCAAAAGAGTTTTCCTAATACATGTACTCTTTTCTCCTTACTACACTACGGGTGGTCTTCTCCAGCACCCGTAGTTGTAATTGCCATTCTTACTCTTCCCTCATGCTATCCCAGTAACTATCACATTCTGAAAATATTTCTTAGAATCTTTCTCTAAGCAGGTATTGATTCCACCTCCTTATATTTTATTTAGGATTTTTCTTATTTGAAGTCCTGAGAACTATCAGAAGGACAGACGTGAAGAAAAAAAAAAAAAGAGAGAGAGAAAAAAAAAAAGCCTGTTTTGCTGTGTTTTGGTGTTATTTTCAATGCAGATATTTGAAAGTTTTTTTTTTGTTTGTTTGTTTGTTTTTTTTTTTGTTTAATAGATTTATATATATATAATATCCTCCACACCATTTTAACAGAAAATAGGAATTCTGAAGAGTTAATGTAGGAGTACCACGGATGTTCAGATGTAATCTTTAGGATGCTTATCTGCTATGTAATGAAAGGTAAACTAAAAATTTGTCTTAATATTTTAGTTTTGCCAAAATTACATACATTAATAGGTAGACCATAGAAGTTATGCTACTAATAGCTATGTAGTTCCCTTGTTGTCACATCAAGTGTCAAGATCTTCAGTGAAAAGCTCTGAAATTCTGCTTACAAATGTTAGTTTGCTTTTTTTCTTCCAAATAAATTCAGCTGCATACTTCTATGAAAACTGGAAATTTCATTCCAGATGACTTATGCTTAGCAAAGCTACATAAAGCTACATATAAAATCACTCCTTGAATGGGGCAGCTCATTAACAATGGAACCCGAAGCAGAGCTCATTCCCAGAAGGAATGAGGAATTCTTTGTAAGGAATATAAGCTTGACTAGGAATCAGTCACTTTATCTAATAAAAAAAAGTGACTAATAAATATGAAAAATATTTATTATGTATTAATAAATAATAAAATTATTATATAAAATTATTATTTATTAATATTTATTAATAAAGTGACTAATAAATATGAAAAGAAAAGCCATTGTTTCCCTCTTATTTTTGGAATGCAGTGAAGTCTAACACTGGCTCTCCCATTTTGAGGACTGAGGGGGAGGGTTGAGAGGGGATGTGTTATGGTTTAACCCATCCTGCATCTAAGCACCACACAGCTGTTTGCTCACCCTCCCTCCTCCCTCTCTGCTATGAGGGGAGAGAAATGAAAACCTGTGGGTCAAGATAAAGACAGTTTATTGGGATGGGAAAGAAAGGATAATAATAATAATAATAATAATAATAATAATAATAATAATAATAGTACTACATAATGTATACAAACAAGTGATGCACAATGCAAATGCTCACCACCTGCTGACCATCAGCCTAACCCAGAGCAGTCCAGCCCTCTTCCCCCTGGCTAGCCACTCCTATATATTGTTTAGCATGACATCAGATGTTATGGAATACCCCTTTGGCCAGTTTGGGTCAGCTGTTCTGGGTCTGTCCTCTCCCAGCTCCTGCTGCACCCTCAGCCTGCCTGCTGGCAGGACAAGGCGAGAAGCTGAGACGTCCTTGGCTTGGTATAAGCACTGCTCTGCAACGCTTAAAACATCAGTGTGTTATCAACATTATTCTCATCCTAAATCCCAAACACAGCACCATACCAGCTACTAGGAGGAAAATTAACTCCACCCTAGCTGAAACCAGGACAGGATGTTATTGTACAACCTCATTCCTAAACAAATTGACAAAAGATATGAATCTTGGAAAATTACTAACCGGATTACGGACTCGCAAGATTTTTTTTTGCTCTCCAGAGACTGCAGCTAGCTGCACCCTTGGTCTACCCCTGAGAGTATGTGCATCTCAGGGTTGACTCTTTGTCTGCAAGCTCATCTGCAGACAAAGGCCGAACAGGGCATAGGGTGAATAATTCACTCTAAGAGGTATTTTGAAAGCATGCAACTGGATATAGAGACTCTTTCCAGGACCCTGCAGTAAGTCTTGTGTGACCTTGGCATTTACAAATCTTTAACTAAGTCCCTGTTTCCTTTGTAGCAAATTTCTTTAAATCATTTCGTTAATTGAAAATCAGATAACCTAACTTTGTTATCTACAATAAAGAGATAGAATAAATCCTTAACTGCTGCTGCATTAGAGACATTAGAATTGTGAAAATCTAATTCCATTAAAGAAACCAAAATATTTTATTTTCTTTAATTGCTTTAGATGAAAACAACTTCTATTGCAAATAACTTATATTGGAAAGGCTTACTATTCTTGGTTGCATTCATTAAAAATAATTTATTATGAAATAGAAAAAATACTGCAAAAGACTTCATATTTTATGAAATGCACAAAATATTAGGAAAATTTATGATTGCTATTAGCATCTTTGATAATTTGTCCACTTTCTTCTAGTCTGACCTTGATTAATTTTATGGCTTTGAACACAAAAATAGGCTAGCCAACGTTTATATTTCTGGGTTTTATTAAGGTGTTCAATATCCTATGTTGTATTATTTGTGTGCATTTCAGATTTTCTACTTATATTTCTTTTTTGATCTATCTAGCTAATGGGAAATTGTGTGCATATATTTCTAAAACAGAAGACATACTCTCCACAGTCAAGTTCTTGAAGTTATCTAATGTATTTTTTGAATTAACAAGGTCAGAAACAATTATTCTAGTAGGCCAAGCTGTTCTTAGGTTTTGGTTGTTGAGTTTTAGGTTTAAAATTATTGATTACAGAATTATTGATTACAGTTTTTAATTGAGTTGTGGGAAGTTGCATCATTGAATAGCAACAGATTAGTTAAAATTGTTTGAGAAATCTGTATTTTGTTGAACACTTTAATGTACTTTATTAAGACTGAATACATTTAAAACTACAGCATGAGTGCAGAATAGCTTTTGACCTATGAAGTGCACACAAGTTTAATCTTATAAGGTGGTGACACCTATGGAAAAAAATGTATCTGACATGCAGTCTTGCTCCTAAGATATTTCCAACTGTGACTGAAGAACATGCTGTACTTATGAGCAAATGTAAAAGTCAAAACAGGTGGCAATGATCTTGTATCTATGGTGAAATATTGCTCTACTATATTGAGCATCTGCTAGATTGCAAATTTAGCTTTATTTATTTATTTTTTCTCTTTGTTTTAGCTAGAAAACTGTAAGACTATTAAGTGTATGAAAAGTTAGACCTAAAACCCAATAAATCTTCTGGGATGGCTAAAACTTGGAATCTGAGGAGCAATCTTAAAAGTTTAGCATTTATTTGTTCTCTTTGCTATAAGTAGATACACTTTTTCTTGTAATTACTCATGCTTCATGGAATTCTCATCATAAAGGAATTGCAAAGAGAATGAGACACCTAAGTGTGAATAATGCTTCACATCTGCAGAGCCTGTCAGAGGTAAGTTTCTAGCACTGTTACTGGGCTGCAAAGGACTAAAGTTTGTTCACTGATGCACATTGTTGCCTTATGCAAGTGTCTACAGCAGCCCAGCCAATACTGTGCTACCAAGATGAACAGCTGGGGGCACCGCCCTCTCTCTGCACTAACTCAGGTGGCAGAACAGCCCAGTCACCCAGAGCTTCCCTCCAAGTAGTCAGTTAATGTTGTTTCTTAGTTTATGTGACTCTTTACATCCTCCAGCCATGCAGAGCTGAGCTGCACACTGAGGCAATACCTGCCATGTCTATGTAGATAACACAGTGCAGTGTGGGAGCTTCAGCATCAGGTATGCTGCTCCAAATAATGCATTCAAGACCATGCAGTCATTTTTGTATTAGGTTGTTTTCCATGTTACACAGCCTACGAATAAATTTCCTTCCATATTTATCTGTTCCATTTTCTGGATGATGTAATGTAGAGAGGTAGGAGGTGATACAGTAAAATCCAGATCTGTGCTAGAAATCAGCGGCATATTATCACTCACAGACCATATCCACAGAGGCATTTAACTCCTAACAGAGATGGAAATGTAAGAATTACTGTTAAAATTGCTGGAACATCAAACAACTTGCAAAAGATCAGGGCCCTGAATATCTTGTGTTGATTTGAACCAAAATTTCTCCTGAACCTAACTCCAAACCTAATCCTAATTTAACCTATAACCCTAATTTGAATTCTAACCCTAACCCCAACCCTAAACCCAATTCTTAGCAGCTTCCATACCCACTCCCCTAATCCTAAACACTAGGCCTAACCATAACCCTAAACACTAATCCTAACACTAAACCCTAACCTTAAATGTAACTCTTAACCCTAAAACAAACCTGTAACACTAATCCTTGCCCCCTAACCCTAATGACCTTAACAAAAGCTCAAACACTAATCCTAAAGCCTAAAGCTAACCCTAAACCTAAACTGATCCTAATCCCTAGTCCCTTACTCTAATCCTAGTGCTAACCTTAACATTAAACTACCCATAACTCTTTTACCCTACATACCACATCCCAAATCCTAAACCCTAACCCTAAAATTAATCATAATACTTAACCCTAAAACAACTTCCCAAACCTAACCTCATATCTAAACCCTAATTCCTACCCCTAATCCTGATGACCCAAACCTTAATCCAAACCCTAATGCTAAAGCCTATAGGTAAATCTAACCCTATCCCTAAATGAAATCCTAACCCAAGTCCAGTTTTGAACTTCCTAAACCATAGCTTTAACCCTAACCCTAAACTAATCTATACTGCACTCTAATCTCTAAACCTATACCTATCCCTAACCCACATTTTAAACTCTACACAAATCCTAACACTAAACTTAATCTCCAATATTAACTCTAACCCTAAACCTTACCTAACTCTATCTCTAAATTTAACCTTAGCCCAAACCTAATATTAAATTATCCTATGACTCTAACCCAGATACTTAAACTAACCTAAATGTAAACCCTTACCTCTAACCATGAATCCTAATCCTAATTCTAACCCTTCCCCCTAACCCTATACCAATTTGGGTATCTAACCTTAACTATAAACCAAACTGAAATCCTAAACAGAAAACTGAAACATATCTTTAAACCTAATCCTAACCTAACCCATAACTCTAAATCTAAACCTTACCCATACCCTAATCATAATGCAATCCCTAACCCTAACTAAATATAGTCCATAACCCATAACCCTAAATTTAACCCAATTTCTAACTCTAACAGCCACTGCTAACCCTAAATATAACAATTCCTAGGGAAGTGGTCATGGCACAAAGCCTGCCAGAGTTAAAGAAGTGTTTGGACAATGCTCTCAGAAATAAGGTTTGCTTTTTGGCTAATCCTCTGTACAGACAGGTGTTGAACTCAATGATTCTTGTGGGTCCCTTCCAACTCAGGATATTCTACGATCTGTTCCCTCTATGTGAAAATAAGAATGAGCATGAAGATCTGGTTCTGTGATCTGGGATTTAAGTGCTTTCTTTTACCATGCCTTAAAATTATTAATGTAAATTGTGCTTGGTTTGAATTGCTTATTTTCAAGAAAAAAAAAAAAAAAGAAAAAAAAAAAAGGAAAAAATGAAACTATTGAATTTACTGTCATTCTTTGTGCTGACCAGTAATCTTTGACCAATGTGTCCCTCCCCACCCCCAAATCCACTTGAATAGCTCAGTCCTCAAAACAGAAAATATCCCAGAAAATTCAGTTACCACAATGTAACAAATTAGTACTGGTTTTCAGTTTTATGAGTGATTTTGAATCTTAATTCATCAAAGGAAGATCAAAATTCTACTACTCTGCTCTAATATTTGGGTTTAAAGAAGCTTCTCGTAGCTTAGAAATGTTCCAGAGGCTTAAAGATGGAGTAGTCAGTCTGGAAATGTTGCACACCAGTTTTTGGTTGTGGTTTGCTTGATTTCTAATTTCTTTCATATCCTTGCATTGGAAAAAGACAAATCTACTGTAGTTTTTTACACAATGTATCTAAAATTTTTGTCATTTTTCTATAGAATTAACTTCTGTTTAGATCAGATATATGTGTTTTCTTTAAAGCAAGAAAAACCATTAGACAAAATCAACAAAGAGCTAATGCTTAAGTACTGAAACATTCGTAACAGCAATTTGTGGCTTGTTGTTATGTACCTAAGGGGTTCATAAACTCCAAACAAGTTGTTATCATTTATAATTTTCTCTGTGATATGATCATTTGAAAAGAAGATAATTTCTTCTACAAGCTATTTGTTTTCTAATCCTGAACAAGGTTTTCAGAACTCACCTGTTGGCTTTCTGATTCATAAACAGATTGCCCATTTTTTAACATCTTTAGACATATTGACTAACATGGCTCAGAGATTTGTCATTTTGCTAATTTTTTTTTACACATAATTCTGTATTTTATCCTGTTATAACTGGCATAAAGTTTTAAATCTGTTAATGAGTTTTAAATTACTTTAAACATCATAGCTATAAATCTATGGGATGTCATACTGTGATGTGTAAATGCCGAAATCTAGTGGCTATATTCCTTTTTCTTCTTGTTTCATGCTCTATTATGCTGTTGATTGGACAATATATGGATAGTTGCTAAAAAAAGGGACTTGCTGTGTAAAGTTACCTACCTTGCTGTTGGATTTCTAAATTATTTTATTCTCTCTCTCTTTTTTTTTTTTTTTTCTTTACATAAATTTATTTCATTCACAAACATTTTTCCGTGAGGTTAGGAGACAATAGAAATCAATAAAGCAATCTGCCTAATCTCTTGCAGTGCTCTGAAAACCTTTTGGCTTTCTCAAAACCCTGCAACTTCCAGATGTACACAGAACAGTATCTTCATATTATAGCTGACTGCATGATTCTGTATAGTAATATTCCCATGTTTAATACTTTGGTTGACTTTTAGAAGAATTTCCAAAACTATTCTTCCAAATACAGAACTTCATACTAAAACAAACAAAAAGAAAAAATGCAAGAATATGCATTAAATATGGGAGAACAGATATTCTATAGACAAAACAATCACTGAACAAATACTTCTTATGTGAGAAACAAAGTAAAACAATAAGCACTAAAACACAGTCAAAGGTGCAGTTTACAGCAACAAAGTAAAAAAAAAAAAAAACAAAGATTCATAATAAATTAAAAAAATGTAATATTTGACCTTGTAAAAATGAACCCTTAATCCTGTTATTGCCTATTCAGATAACTTTGAAGGAGACATTCCTAATTGCAAGTTCTTCCTCTCCATGTCCTCAGAGCATGTGGAATTCTATTTCTTTAAATATTACTTTTTTTCTTGTGGTATGCACTGTGAAGAGGGATTCAGATCAGTTTGGGTTTGAATTAGTAAGGTGATAAAGCCATTTCTGTTAAGCAAAAAGAAAGATGACTACTGTATACTTTGGAATTTTAAATATATATATATAAAATTTAACAACAACAACAACAACAAGTGTTTCTAATATACTTGAGTAGGACTGCATGTGAGTTACAATGATGCTTGGTAACCAGAAATGTTTAGCACCTGAATGAATAAAGCAGGCAAACCATACAGTGTAAAAATGCCTGGCTTATGTGTAGCATTTTTATTATATCTTAAAACAGTTTAAAACAGTCCCATAAAGTTCCATAGGCTTTATGGAAAATGGAAAAGAGAAAGAGTTGCAAAGCAATTAATGGATTTTCCTAAGGACTTTGTGCAATCAGCAAGGTTTTTTTTTGCATTATTACTTTATTAAATGGAAAATGCAGGGTTCATTTCATTTTAGCTTAACCAGCTGAAAGTTAAATTCTATTCTTAGATTCTGTAATCAATAGAGGAGTGGCATCTTCAGTCATGCTATCTATATTAGATACATCTCATGACTGTTTATTTTCAATCCATTGACTAAATGAAGAACAAACCTTAGCCAGAATGCCTTAATGACAGGTTTTAAAATGTATTTGTATCCAATACTTGTGTGCATGTCTCTGCATTGCAGTGAGCAAACAATTACAATATTTGCTGTATTCAAAATGTCTCTAAAGTTTGTTCTGGAGTTATCTTCATCGGTGTCAGTGGTAACTGGAAATAGAAGAATAAATTTAAAATAACAGTCAAAATGATCTTCAGATCTTTATTCAGTTTTCATCAGAAATTAATCAGAGATATCAGAGTGTAATGCCTCTGACAAATTAAAATGGAGAACAGGTAACGACATGAGAAGAAGACAGAGGTACATAACAACTTCTTTGTATCGGTCTTTACTAGTGGTCAGGCTTCCCATAGGATCGTCCGAGGGCTCCTCATAGAAGGTGATGATCCTGATACCCCGTCCGGAATTTTCTTCTTATTGCATCCATCCGGGGGTAACTGTGCCTGCTGCTTCCCTAAAGTGCCTGTACACCAATGTGCAGAGCATGGGAAATAAACAGAATGAGCTCGAGATCTGTGTTTGGTCGCAGGGCCACGATCTCGTTGCGATCACTGAGACGTGGAGGGACAGCTTGCACCACTGGAACACTGTCGTGGAGGGTTATGCCCTTTTTAGGAAAGGCAGGCTGGGGAAGTGAAGGGGTGGGGTTGCCCTTTATGAGAGGGAGCAATTAGAGTATACCCAGCTCCAGCTGGGGGAGGGTCAAGGACAAGTGGAGAGCTTGTGGATAAGAATTAAGGGGAGGGCTGGTATGGGTGACTGTTGTGGGTGTATACTACAGGTCACCAGATCAGGAGGAGGAGGTCGATAAGGCCTTCTACAAGCGGCTGGTAGTAGCCTCACAATCACGGGCACTGGTTCTTCATGAGGGACTTCAATTTTCTGGACATCTGTTGGGTAAGCAACTCGGCCAGGCATGTACAGTCCAAATGGCTCCTACAGTTTGTTGAAGACATTTTTCTGACGCAGGTGGTGGAGGAGCCGACGAGGAGGAGCGTGTTCCTGGACCTTGTCCTCACCAACAGGGATGGGCTTGTTAGGGATGTGAAGGTTCGGTGCAGCTTGGGATGCAGTGATCATGAGATGGTGGAGTTCAAGATGGAACTTGGTGGAAGAAGTAAGGCTAAAAGCAGGATTGCAACCCTGGACTTTTGGAGAGCCAATTTCGACCTCTTCCGGGACCTGCTTTGGAGCATCTCATGGGCTAGGTTGCTAGAAGGCAAGGGTGCATGTGAGAGCTGGGCTACATTTAAACAGCACTTCTTCCAAGCTCAGGATCGGTGCATCCCTAAGAGTAGGAAATTGGGGAAGGGGGGCAGGAAACCTGTGTAGATGAGCAAGGAGCTCATCTATAAGATCAAAGGGAAGAAGAAGGTTTATGAGATGTGGAAAAAGGGCCTGTCCTCTTGGGAGGAGTATAGAAGTGTTGTCAGGGCCTACAGGGACGTGACAAGGAAGGCTAAAGCCCACCAAGAGATGAGGCTTGCAAAAGAAATAAAAGATAATAAAAAGATATTTTTTTTTTAGTATGTTTACAGTAAAAGGAAGACTAGGGATAATGTGGGTTCCTTGCTGAACAAGGGGGGTGTCCTGGTAACAGGAGACACTGAGAAGGCGGAGATACCGAATGCTTTCTTTGCTTCAGTCTTTGCTTCAAGGACTCCTCCCCGGGACTCCTCGACCCTGGAGGGAGGAGAAAGAGTCTGGGAAGTGGAGATCTCCCCCTTTGTTGACAAGGGTGTGGTTCAGGAGCGTCTGAGTGGGCTAAACGCACACAAATCCATGGGTCCTGATGGGATGCATTCACGTGTGCTAAGGGAGTTGGCAGAGGTGATTGCCGAACTGCTCCCTATCATCTTTGAAAGATCCTGGAGAACAGGAGAGGTGCCTGAAGATTGGAGGATAGCCAATGTCACTCTGGTCTTCAAGAAGGGCAGGAAGGAGGATCTGGGAAACTACAGGCCAGTCAGTCTCACCTCTATCCCTGGAAAGGTGTTGGAGCAGTTTGTTCTGGATGCCATCTCCAAGCAATTGGAAGAGAGGAAGGGTATGAGGAGTAGTCAGCATGGATTCATCAAGGGGATTAATGACATAGATGATTGAGTGCACCCTCGGCAAGTCTGCAGATGACACCAAACTGAGTGGTGTTGTTGGTATCAAAGAGGGTCTATTTAAAGGGACCTGTACAGGCTGGAGAAGTGGGCCCATGTGAGCTGCATGAAGTCCAAGCGCAAGGTGCTGCACCTGAGCCAGGAAAATCCCAGACATGAGTACAGACTAGAAGAATAACTCATTGAGAGCAACCATGCAGAGAAGGACTTGGGTGTTCTGATGGATGAAAGCTTGATATGAGCCAGCAATGTACGCTTGCAGCCCAGAAGGTGAACTGCATCCTGGGCTGCATCAAAAGAGGTGTGACTAGCAAGGGAAGTGATTGTACCCCCCTACTCTGCCCTCATGAGGCCCCACCTGGTGTACTGCATCCAGGTTTGGGGCCCCTAGCACAAGAAAGATGTGGACATTTCCACAAGTCCAGCAGAGGGCTACAATGATGATTAGAGGGCTGGAGCACCTCTCCTATGAAGAAAGGCTGAGAGCTGGGCCTGTTCAGACTACGGAAGAGAAGTCTCTTGGGTGACCTCATTGTGACCTTTCAATACTTAAAGGAGTCTTATAAAAAAGACAGAGAAGGACTTTTTACTTGGGTAGATAATAACAAGACAAAGGGGATTGGTCTTAAACTAAAAGAAGATAGATTTAGACTAGACATTAGGAGGAAATTCTTCACTGTAAGGGTAGTGAGGCTCTGGAACAGGTTGCCCAAAGAGATTGTAGATGCCCCATCCCTGGATGTGTTCAAGGCAAGGCTGGATGAGGCCCTGGGCTGCCTGATCTAGTGGGTGGTATCCCTACCTATGGCAGGGGGGTTGGAGTTAGATGATCCTTTCACCCTGTACCATTCTATAATTTTATTATTTTATGATTCTATGAAATATTGACTTTAAATAATAAAGATCAACATTTAACCTTTGGTACAGAGTCAGCTTCTGTTTTGCCAGTTATAAGCTCAAATTAGCATAGATTTTCTAACTTGAAGTTTTCTATATGGAAGAAATTCAAACCTTTCTGGCTTATGCTTTGGATGATAGTTTCCTATTCCTTCATCTTCAAAATCTAGGACCAATACATCCTTGTTCTTTGCATATGTGTACTTTATCACAAAGATCAATATATAAACAAATGCACGTTCCTCACCATTTCTAAGTAGAACAGCAGAGGTCCATGGATCAGTATAATCAATATTAATCAATTATTGGTACTTCTGGGGAACTTCTTAGGGGAGACACTTAGTTTAGCCTAGATTCTTGCCAGATTTCTGCATTTGCTATTTGTTACATCATAATTTTAAGAGAAATGCAACAGTTACTCAAACTAATATATATATTTTCAACTTTTTGTTTTTAACAATTTTCATTTGTGAAATTGTATTTGAAATAGCTTTTGGGGTGGGTGATCCAATCAGAATCTGCTTGAATGCAATGAAACAGTGTATCACTATCCTGAAAAAATAAAAGTCCAAATGCAAAATGGAAACCATTTATAGCTGACTTGAAGAAAACAAATATTCAAAGTAAAGAAAAAATAAAAATAACTAAAAATAATTAAGCTCACTATTTAATAGATTTGGGAGTTATTTGTTTTTATGAGTTATTCAATTCAGTTCAACTGGTTTCCTGTGTTCATT
The DNA here is from genome assembly GCF_964035555.1 of Netta rufina. Classification (NCBI taxonomy): domain Eukaryota; kingdom Metazoa; phylum Chordata; class Aves; order Anseriformes; family Anatidae; genus Netta; species Netta rufina. The sequence goes on along the minus strand of NC_140123.1, from coordinate 40,832,247 downwards.
AGTTAGTTTTTATTTATTTTTCTTTTTCTTATCATTCTTCAAATAATATTGTTGTGGTTGTTCTTTTTATTTTGTGTGTTTGTTTGTGTGTGTGTGTCCTTTGTAAGCTAATAATGAATTCTGGGATGTATTGTTTAAAAAAAATCATTGTTCTTTAGAATCCAGACCTTGTAATTCAAATTGTATGACTGGACTCTCAAAACATGTAAATTAAACTTCTGCCATAATGATTAAATTGCCCTCACCATTGTTTTATTTTCTTCCTTCTGTCAGATTAAGGAAGCTAGGTAGCAAAAATAATCTTCATTTAACTATCTTGAATTTCTTCAAGATTAATTTTTCTTGTGCATAACATAGAATATAATGCAAAGCTACATTTTAATAGAAGAAACTTAAACAGAAACCTAGAAGAAACCTAAAAAGGTAAATGCTGCATTTCTTGTGTTTCTCAATTCCCCTTTCAAATAAGCCTAGTGCATACTGGATGCATTGTACTATACATATATACATGTATACACTATACAATATACACAAATATAAAATGGGAGACTGTTTCTAAAACACCCTATATGATCTGTAGAATTGAAAGCGTGAATACACAATGCAACACAATACACAACACAGAGATTGCACTGGATGATTAATAACACTTAAGCTTTCAGGCACAGAATTGCCATTAACCTGTGACTTTGGCTCAGAGGAACAGTGTGCTTATTCTTTGTGTTGAAGAGGTCTCAGGGAAGTGAAGCACCTCTGTTGTCAAACCTCCTTCTCTAGCAGCCCCAGACACCGAAAGCAAAGCCTATTGGGCTTTAGCCACATGACAGCCAAACTGCATACTGCTTATCTTCCATTATTCAGGTAACACTCTCCTGAGGAATTCAGGAGTCAGAAGGGGAAGATGTGTTTGTGTGTTTATGCATGTGTGCATGCGCATTGCAGTGCATGTATATGTGGAAGCTTGCATCTCAGTCGAACTTAAGGGAACTTGTCTGGTACAAATGGCTGCATATGTCTTTTGACTGAAAATGTGTTTTTTTGTTTGTTTGTTTGCTTTTTTTTTTTATTTTTATTTTTTTTTCCTCAATGACTGCTGCAGGATCCTTGAAATGAATGGAGTGAATCATTCTGTAAAAAATTCGCAATACTTTACAAAACACTGTGCTGGTAAGCATTATAAATGTGGGAGCTATGACTAGCACACTCACAAATGGCTATTCATTAAAGTGCTGATAAAAGGCTATTCATTAAAGTGCAAACCATGTTAATTTTATAAACAACGTAAAATATCACTGTTCCAGCCCTTTCCTAGGATATGTTTCAGTATCTGCTGTCCTGTTGGTTTTGTTTAGGACATGCTTGACCACAATACATTTTTTGTTATGTGCTTGTTCCCCAACCCCAGAGGTCAGTGCTGCCTTCATCTGGAGGTGTGTGCTCTTGAACAATCCCTGTGGACATGCCAAAGGAGGTGACTACAGATGTCAACTGTCCTTCAATCTTGAGTCATTGTGAGATGTTAACTGAGTAAACTTGTGGTGTCTCAAGCATTTGGAATTTCATATGGCAAGAAAGCATTTTTTCTTACTAAAAAGGAGGAAGAATATTAGCTTTTTTTTTTTTTTTTTTTTTTTTTTTTTCATCATCTCAGCATTTCAATATCTTTTTATGTGTAGATCCACCTCAGAAAGAAATGGATAGCACATCAGAAAAAAAATTATGACACCACAAAATGTGCTGGTGAGTCCTGACCTTACCACTTTTAAAACGATATTGTGGTATTGACTGAAAAATCAGAGAGCTATAAAACTAGATGACAAATATATATATATTTTCTCATCAAATTTTTATTTCTCACCTTCAGTGGTTTTATTCTTGCTATAATGTAAAATTAGAAAATATTATGCAAATCAGACCTAATAGGATTTTTTTTTCCAAGTTTAAGTTTAAGTGTGTTTAAGAGAAATAATATAAAATCTGAAATATTTTATATTTTTTTATGGGATTCTTTTGAAAAGGCTGCTTCCAGCAAAACTGAAGGCTGCATGTACAAACAGAAAATCTAAACAGTAAATAGTACTGGCAAAATAATATCTAGCATATGATTGCTCTACTCTGGCAGTTACTCCTCTGTACAATTTTATTTATTTTTTTTATCCTAAAGTCCATCCTAACTGAATATTAGTGAATAAATACTTTTTTCACGGTTTCACCTTGAAATCTCATTTTCTTCTTTTAAATGCCTAACATTTACATTGTTCTAATTAATCTGAAAAATAATTTTAGTTAACTTTAAAAAGAGCAATCAAAAGCTAACGTCTATTTTGTTTAATTTCATTTCTACATACCGTGTAATTTTAATCTGTAAATCAAAACAATACATTTGTACAGGGAGATTTTTATCAACCATATCAGGCCCCAAGTAATTGTCTCTTTGACATCTTGCCGTAAAATTATACAACAAAGGATCAGATGTTATGAATTCGCTAACAGAACACTCTTCTTTATAATTTATTGCCTACCAGATACTAGAAACTATTTTGGAAGAAATTTTGGAAAGACAATCAATTATGGAAGACATCATCTGACAGTCTGCATACTGTATTAGACAAAATATTATTTCCAGACCTGAAGTCAATTCTTTTTCAGAAACCACAAATTTGGATCAGAAGTTTCCAAAGCTCTACATAAATCTGTGCTATACATAGGTGCCTATCTATGCATATACTTTGGTTTCAGTTTATTATTATTGTAGGTCACAGAAAATAAAATCATTTACTTTTGACTTAAATATTGGGGAAAGTGTATTCTAATTTGAAAAAGGTGGCTACTTACACATAAGAAATTAGGATTGCTGTAACTGTGATAATCTAAATATATAGAATTGCTGTATCCATAATAATTGCAGGATGTAAAGAAATAAAGCTTTTAAATGTGAATTATAACTTTTATTTTTCAAGTATATAGTGGGAGAAATAATCTTGCATACCTGAAATCTTGTCTACCTGAAATCCAAAATAATAAGGTGGATATTGAAATATTTATATCTTGAAAGATTAAAAAAAAAAAATAATAATGATAATGAAGAAGAAGAAGAAGGGGAAGGAGAAGAAAAAGGAAAAGATGTGTATGACATTGTGTGCTCAGGTAATAGTGAAACTCCACTCTGTAGAGTCAACTCTGTATTTGTTGAGTAATAATGGACCATTCCCTGAAAACAGTTTTCTTTCTTCTGTAACAAAATGAAGGATATCCACCAGTAGTAGGATTGTTCTAGATGAGTTCAGAAAGCATATGGACAGAATAATCAAATAGCAGTAAAGATTAGTGTAACAATCTTGGTCATTCATGACAATTATATACTTATTTTATGCTTTTGGAGTGATTTGAAACTAGAATGGTATAAAAACCATTTGAAAGCAGAGTAAAAATGTTGAAATCAATATTTTCATGTTTCAAATTTTAAGTTTTACAGTTTGATGTTACAACAGCTTATACTGATTTTGAAGAAAGCATGCTTAGATCAAGGGTATTTCCAAGATGAAGGTGATAGTGATGGTGATTAGCAACTACTTACCGAGGAAGAGGGACTAACACTAATAGATGTGCCTGCAATCCTATATTCTTATGATTTGTAGGACATTTAGAAAAGATACACTTATATACACACAAGCATAATAAAATATATACATATGACTGTATAAATACATAAACTTATATGTAATTATAAAAATATATCTTCCTTAAGTCCAAACTTCTGGAATTATTTAGTTATAGAAGCATCTCTGCTGTCATGAAAAGGAGTACATTTTCTAGTGCTTAGGCTAGAAGAAATAAACCTTTGTAAACCCTGAAGGCTGAAAACCATTACACAAACAAAAAGAATTGAAAATATATTTTTAAAATGTATGCTGTTGACAATACTGATCCCTGTAACCATATAACCCACATGTCCATCAGGGTTTTTCCACAGAATCCCATTAAAAAGATTCCCCTCTTGGGAGAGAAAAAAAAAAAAAAAAAGAACTTTTAAAGCCTTAGGACAGCATAAACTCTACCTTGCAATAGATTCTTGGGGCATATTCCTCTTCTATCTTCAATGCACAAAATGTATTGCTAGCACTCAAGAAGTAATAAACCTACCTGAAGCATGCAGAAAGAACAAGTGGATTTTTTAGTATGCACCAAATTTATGCTGAAAAGTGTGGCCATGCAGTTTTTATAACTAAAAGTTAAATTGTTTAACTTCTTGGACCAACAGTTTTAGTGAATAATATATTCCATGATCTGTCACTGAACTACATGCAGTGTAAACTGTGTACTCTATGAACTCTATGCAGTATAAAAACACATTTAATCTCTGAGGAAATGACTTTTAAAATAAATAAATAAATATGTTTATACACAGAATTATGGTATGTATGTATATATAAATATGTGATACCACAAGTGGTTTTAATTTGTTTTATTTTGTTTTCCTATAGCTCTGACCTCCCTAACAGGTTTACTTCTACAAGTATTGTTTTACAGATGCTTACCCTACAGTTTATTTTTCAGAAAATTGTTTATTCTTCCATCTCATGTTGTCGTACGTAATGTGGACAACCATTAACTAAACATTTGAGTCATTAAAAAAGCAATATTTGGTGTTACATAAGTTTCAGGAAAAAATCATTTTTCTGTTGAATATAGAAACTGTTAGGAAAGTGCATTGCTGCAATATGCGCCATGCTTTACCTTTGTCAGTTCAACATTTAAGCTGTTCAGACAAGTGAGGTGGCTTTTGGTGAACAGCAGAGAGGTACTTTGAAGATAGATAGCTGCTTGATCTCAGCCTCAGGAAACATTTATTTATGTAATAAGCAGAAAAGGGAATAGTGGTTTAGGGATTCTTCAACATAAAATTGTAACAAGAAATCCAAACTGAGAATTTATTTTAAATAGCATTTTTGTGATTAATGCACATGCCAGACTAGTGTTCAGCCTAGCAGTAGCTTCTTAGCTATGTTTGCCTAGCAGTAGTAAATTCTAGTGAAAATCCAACCACATCTATTTTTAGTCAGATCAGAAGATAGTGTTGTGGATAGTCAATATCAAGAGCCAAAGGCAGATGAGACTCTCATCCTGAGATTCTCATCAGGATGGTTGATGAGAATTATCTGACATGAGGAAAAAAGGTACATCACTCTTTTATCAGACGTAGGTGAAATCAGAAAATTTCCAAGTCTTTCTGAGACAACAGAAGTGATGCAGCAGGAAATTTAGGCTGAATGGAAAACAGGCAGAAGAAGCAGTGGTACAGTACCATAGCCAGGGCTAACCTGGCAATCTGACCACTCTCAGCATGTCCTGTGCTGGCAGGAACAATAACTGAGCCGGCATCTGATAGCCCAGCAGGTCACTGAGGGGAATCAGTACTGTAGCAGATGTGTGTTAGGAGAGACTTGGCAGGCTATGTGAGATTCAAAAACTGGCAGGAAAGTTCACTGAACAGAGCCAAGACTTTGCCTGGGAAACTGGTGATAGGATAAAAAAAGAAAGACTGCATAGTCAGATTTGAACTGCTTTGTTTTGTTTTACTCTGTGTGACCATATAATAAACTAATAGTGAGAAAGAATTTTCCAGTATATACCACAGATTCTGTTTGTCTTAATTTTGGAAATAAAGAGTATGTTTTATATATATATATATATATATATATGTATATATAAAAGGGATGGTAAATTTTTTTTAAAATTATTTTTATTTATTTATTTATTTATTTTTACCAGTAAGGATTTCATACTGTTAGGGGGAAAAAAGTTATTTCATAGATATTTAGTGTTTGTTATGCTAGAAATAAGGACAACCTTTGTGAAGGAGAAACATCACTATATGAACCATCTGCAATTCTTCCACCTTTTGGTTTACATAAATACCTGTTATCATAATATCACTTTTTATTACTTTTGTGTTTTTCTTTTCTCTGGAATTTTTAAATATCTGCATATCAGATATTTACTATTGTACTGACTCAACTTTGATTTACTAGGAACTTATGAAACTATCATAGTCATTACATTTGAGAAAGATATAAGAATATGCAGAATGGGTGCAGACAAGAACTGTTTTATGAAAGTTTTATTGACCACCTTGAACAATAGATTTATTTATTATAAAGAGTTGGAGGAAACTCAATCTTAAAATAATTTAGAGTTTGAAACTCTGTTAGATATGTTTCTACTTTTGTTGGCCATGTGTCAACCACTTACTCCTTTTCTAAGTCTATTTGATATAGTTACTGCTTTTTTACTCTCTCCTAAATAGAACCAATTTCACCTTCCCCCTCCTGTTAAACAGGTTATTATAAAAACAGATCTCTATATGATATAATTTTTGATGATATAGTATGTTCAAATACTGAATTTATATATATATATAACTTTTTTATAATATTAAATATTTTTATATTATAGTTCAGTGCAGTAATTTCCTGTATAAATAGATCTTGTGTCCTTGTATGTTTTACATAGCTGTTTGCATTTCATTAGAAGAGTTTTACTTTGTTTTCTCATTGTATTGTACTAGGCAATAAAATTTCAGGAGGCTTATTAGAGTGTAAAAAAAAGACATTGATGAGGCAAAAGTTTAATTTAAAAACACTGAAAAACATTTCTTTCAGTGCTCTTAATTTAAAAACACTGAAATGAATGGGAAAAAAAAAATAAGAAGTTTAACCTCATCGATATACCCAGTAGTAAAATATTTTTATGGAAATAATGAGTTGAGAAAGCTGAATTGTTCTATAAAGATGGTTGTTTGAATCAACCTTTCCATTTGCAAAGTTAGGCTCATGCCAGGATATGCAAATTCAAATTTAGTTTAAAGTTGCTAGTCAATTTTTACAGTTATATATCCTCACTAGAGTTACGTTATTTGGGCTTTCATTTTGCAAAATGAATCTTAAAGATGTACATTCACTTACAGATATCTTAACTGTGTCCTATACAAATCCTTTTAAATCTAATAATAAGTAGAAAATCATGAAAAATTAATTGTTTTTGAAAAGAACTTGGACTTACACTGAAGATACATTTTTTTTTCCTGTTTTATGCTTATATTTTTAAGGTTTTGCTGTTGAAATGAAATGTCTGTTATTATTGACACTAAATTGTTTAATAAGTCTGATGTTCAGACTCATTTAGGACTGTATCTTTACAGATATATGTTTATATATACATACAGATATGTTTATAAATGAATAGATTTTGTTGTTGTTGTTTTTAAGTTTAAATTCTTAAGCTCATTGAAAAAGTTCAGTTTTGTTGCTTTGAAAATCTTCTTTACTTCATGTTAAGTATCCAATATACTGAAGGAAGTGTTTGATTGGCTTAGTATTTGAAAATCACAGTAATTATAATATAAAGCTTTCCTTTTCCTTCAGAATCACAGTATTTGCCTTTCTGTGCCTAAAGCTATTATTTATGACTAAATGCTACATGTTCTGTAAGTTACTTAAACAATTTTCTAAAGAGACAGTTTTCAGTTTATAGCAGGGAATTTATTTTTTAACATTTGATTTGTTTCTCTGACAAAAAGGTCTGTTCTCATTTGTGTAAGGTCTACAGGTTACTATAGTACTTATTTTACAGCAATCATGTAAACTGAAAACAGCTTAGGGAAATCAGGAAAAAATATGAAAAATATACACAGATAATATTTTATGTTGATCTGACTGCAAAGTGTGCAAACACAAGAGGTCTTTAGCCAAAATTTTACCATTTAGCATGGACTACTTATACTATAAATCTGCACCCACATTTGTATACTCCTGAAAAATTAAGTGAAACTAGCTGCACATATATGACTATATAAGCACATATATGAGCACTAAATGCTCTTTCTGTTTGTCAATCAAGTTCTTTATCTGTTTGTCAAACATTCTCAACTGAAACCATTACCTTTCAAACTGGAAAAAATAGTTGTGATTATATAGCTACCTATGAGACATAGAAACTTAGGGAATAGATGGGTCCACCTATATGATGCTGTCAGAAGTATTTGGAGGGAGAATAGATTGGATGGAGAACTGCAAAATAGAGTCATGTTGGCTCTTTTAAAGACAGGATTATGTGACTCACACAGTAACACTGCAACATTTTATTTTATTTTTATTTTTTAATTGAAAAGGTGAAGTAAAAAAAATTAAGGAGCTACCTGCTTCTTATATACCTGACTGGTCAAGGAATCCCAGATAAAGATTTTATGAGAATAATACGGCATTTCTTAAACATAATAATAACTTTGAAAAAATACTTTTATTTATTTATGTTTTATCCAACAGGTTGTTCTATTTGTGGCTAGGGGACCAGATCTATTCTCTGAGGTAGTAGGAATCTAGAAAAAATCCTCCATTATCCCTTTGTTTTATCAAATTCAAATTGTTAGAGTCATGTCTGGTAAACTGCTCTGGTTCCTTCTTTTTGAGTCAACCTGGATTTTACATTTTTAAATAAATCAAATATCATGAAAAAAATATTTATACATCCTCTTGGCCAAGATCAGCATCAGAAGCTGTATATATGCCATGTCAAAATATCCGCGTAAACGAACTCTGCTAGAGGTAATTTAGCAATGTGCAACTTCTTACTGGTACTCTACACCATACTTCCTCATGTTCCAGATCTGAGAGGCTTTCCTGGCTTGCCACATTGATCCAGAAACACACAAACACATCACACACCACAAGTACCAGAGTTAATAGGAACTTTTAACACACAGAGAATCAAGGAAGCTTCAAGCTAGGGTATGCTTGAGCAAGCTATGACAATGATAGCTCACACAGCTGCTCTGAATTTTGGACATTTTGTGTCTTTTCTCCATGTGCCTCAAGAACATTCCACAGTATCCACATTATTCCTGTTTTTTTGTTTGTTTGTTTGTTTTTTTTTTTTTTTTTGTTTTCCATTGTTGTTGTTTTTGATTTTGTTGTTGTTTGTTTGTTTATGGGAGGAGAAGGGAGAAGAGTGGTATGTGTACTTAGATAAGGAAAAGTTGCTCTGTAGTTATAAAAACTAATGGGTGAAGTGCACATTTCTAGCCAACACACAGCATTCATCAGTTTGTGATTTAGGTATGCACTTGCAGATTTAGCTCATGCACCATCACATGGCTGAAGCAGTTGGAATTTAGCAGGGAAAAAAATTAAATACAAGAGCTGAAGATGAGGCTGTGCTCTCAGTGATGATCAATGTGAGACCAAGACCAGCTACATCTGAGGTTCCTCACAGTTTCTGTAATTTTTGATACAGATAACAGATTTTGTAGCATCCTAGAAACAAAAAGAAAAATAACAATTATGTCAGAGACTACGTTTGCTACTGGTTCTAAAATTTCATTGCTGCTTTGTTGAGGATACTGTACAGGGGCTGGTTGAAAACCAAGAATTTACCATAATGGTATGTATATGCAGACATAGCACAGAAACTAAGAAGCTCACATATATAAAAGTTTTGGGAGGAAAGCCCAAACATAATATTCCAAAATAAAAAGTAAAAAATTCTCTGCTCAAACATTGATTTAAGTGTATATAATGTGTATATAAAATATATATTATACACGTACACCATAATGTATAACATGGAAAAAATCTTTTCTCAATGTACATAGAGTATTGTAGAATAATGTAGATATATGCCTAATGGCTTAATGTCCATATAAATAAATCTGTGCAAATATCAATTTTCAATATAGTTGGAAATATATATCAAAGGCTGTGTATCGAGAAATATGGACATACACACTGGCTGGATCTAGCTGAGGACACATGGAATTAGATACAATTCCTGCTTTTAGCTGTGCCCTTCAGACAGTTCCAGCTTCATACTGAGGAGACAGACAGGTAGCACTTGCCACACTTCACAGTCTCATTTACATAAAAAGCCCAGATGCATGGTCAGATAGGCCAAAGTGATATATTCTCTGAACAGTTTTGAGGGTAAGACTATGGCAACTTAGGCAATTAACATAATATTTTCAAAGACAGTTCTGGGCAGGTGATCTCCACCACAACTGCTCTGTTGACATGCACCTCAGGGTTCTGAGGGAAATGGCTGATGTAGCTGCCAAGACTCTTTCTATCATATTTGAAAAGTTGTGGCAGTCAGGCGAAGTCCCTGGTGACTGGAAAAAGGGAAACATCACTCCCATTTTTAAAAAGGATATAAAGGAAGATCCAGGGAACTACAGAACAGTGAGCTTCACCTCTGTGCCTGGGAAGATCACAGAACAGACCCTTCTGGCAGCAATGCCAGTGCACATGCAAGAGATGATCTGAGACACTTGGTGAAGTATGGCTTCCTTTATACAGCCAGCATGGCTTCACCAAGGGCAAATTGTGCCTGACCAATCTGGTGACCTTCATTGAGGGAGTGACTGAATCAGTTGACAAGGGAAGACTAACTGATGTAATCTGCTGGGACTTCTGTTGGGTCTTTGACACAGTCCCACACAACATCCTAATCTCCAAACTGGAGAGATATGGATTTGATGGGTATAAGGAATTGGCTTGAAGGTAGCACACAGAGAGTGGTGGTCAATGGCTCTATGTCCTAGTGGAGGCTGGTGATGAGTGGTGTCCCTTAGGTTTTGTCCTGGGACCAATACTTTTTAATACCTTTATCAATGACATAGACGATGGGATCGAGTACACCCTCAACAAGTTTGCAGATGACATCAAGATGAGTGGTGCAGTCGATACAGCAGAAGGAAGGGAAGCCATCCAAAGGGACCTAGGCAAGCTTGAGAAGTGGACACACATGAACCTAATGAGGTTCAAGAAGTCTAAATGTAGGGTGCTGCACCTGGGTTGGGACAACCCCACACATGAGAACAGACTAGGAAAAGAATTCTCTGAGAGCAGCCCTGCAGGGAAAGACTTGGGATTTCTGGTGGGTGGCCTGGTGGCCTGACACCAGCCACCACTGTGCACTTCCAGCCCAGAAGACCAACTGTATTCTGGGCTGCATCAGAAAAAGGTGATTTTCCCCTTCTACTCTGCCTTTGTGAAGCCCTATTGGAGTACTGCATCCAGGTCTGGGGCTCCTAGAACAAGAAGGATGTTGACCTGTTAAAATGGGTCCAGAGGAGGAGGCAGGAACAGGTTGCCCAGAGAAGATGTGGATGCCCTGGAGGTGTTTAAGACCTGGTTGGATTGGCCTTTGGGCAGCCTGATCTAGTGGGTGGTGTCCCTGCCTATGGCGGGGGGGGGGTCAGAGCTAAATCATCTTTAAGGTTCCTTCTAACACAAGCTGTTCTGTGATTCTTTGATTGTTTCTCTATTCTTTTATCTGAAATATCCTGAAGATTTAAGTCTGGTTTATGTTTCACCATGTAAATTATCTAGAGTGCAGAATACTGTTAATCTTTCCAAAAAAAAAAAAAAAAAAAAAAATCACCATGCCTGATTCAGCATTTTTCAATATAACCACAGATTATTTCTCCTGGATCATGAGAGAGGGCCACTAGTGACCACAAGATGTATTTTTTATATATAAATCTTATAATATACTTATTATATTTATATGATGTATATATTTATATATAAATCATATTTATATATATATATATATATATATATATATATGTATTTTAGTGCTTTTTCCTAGCAAGGCTACTTATAACCAGATGTTAAAGACTGAATTGGCATTTTTCTTTGAGACTGTCTGAGAAGGGAGGTGACCAAGCTTCAAACGAGCTAACTCTCCGAAGAAGAAATTCACATCTGTGAAAAACTTGTCTTTTACCTGTTAATAGAGTTGTAAAGAAGTAAAAGCTTTACTTTCCATGAAACCTGTCACTTCACAGAAGTCTTTTACAGGTGTATTTTCATGCAAATTTTGTTTAGTTAGGGTACTGAAACCATAGATCTTGGGTATATTTACAATATTTAAAGCCTTACTTGACCACTACTACGAAGCACAGCTAGTGCAATATGAAACCTCCCAGAGTATAAAGTCATGTGAGTAGAATAATTGGTACAGAACAGGACCCTTAACTAACATCCTCTTGAAGCAGCAGATAGAGGCTAGTGGAACCCCTCCGTACCATCTCAGATGTTATTAGAAATCTCTGTGTGGGATCTAAATAGAGAAATAAGTGAGCCAAAGATTTAGAATGAGCTCTGAGCTATACTGACTACAACGGATATATGGAAATTGACATAGAAAAGTAACTGAATATATATTTGTGAAAGTCTACTTTACAATACAATGACATTAAGAAGATCCCAAGAGATCCCAAGTATCTGTGTGTTTTCTATTAAGGATAACAAAGGAGTGTTTTGATTAATAATATAGAATGGTGTTACTGGTACTGTTCACCGCTTCAGATGATATACTTTGGGAACTGGGAGATTGTTCAGCCTGGAGAAGACGAGGCGCAGAGGTGACCTTATTGAATTCTACAGGTACCTTAAAGGAGGCTGTAGCGAGGTGGGGGTTGGTCTGTTCTCCCACGTGCTTGGTGACAGGACAAGGGGAAATGGGCTAAAGTTGTGCCGGGGGAGTTTTAGGTTGGATATTAGGAAGAACTTCTTTACCGAAAGGGTTGTTAGGCATTGGAATAGGCTGCCCAGGGAAGTGGTTGAGTCTCCATCCCTGGGTGTCTTTAAAAGACATTTAGATGTAGAGTTTAGTGATATGGTTTAGTGGAGAACTTAGGTCAGAGGTTGGACTCAGTGATCTTGGAGGTCTCTTCCAACCTGGATGATTCTGTGATTCTGTGATACTCATATTCACTCATTATGATATTTTTAACACTTGTTTTTGCAATGAAAGAAGATGCAATTTTTTCAAAATAAGTGTACAGAAACTGTTTGAAAATAAAGTATTTACAGAAAATATTTCTATGTATTTGTGATTTAATATATATATTTTGAATATATATGTTCATATATTAAAATATATAGATCATACGTTTTTATGCATATATATATACACCATATATATTCTAAGGAAACCTTTGTAGACAACTGTCCAAGTATTTTGAGGTAAATAAAACTGATATTAAGCCAAAGAATTTAGAAAACTATAGATTTTTATATTCTCCAGCCTCATAAAGAACGGTTATGAAAAATCAACAAGAAAAGAAACATCTCAGGAAAAAAAGATTTTAAACAGAAAATCAACCTACAATATCTGGAAATGAAATAAGTTCCTCTGTTGTAATGAATTTTAGAGAAAAAATAATATTAAAAAAATAATAATTTAGTTTAGAATGGGTCTAAACTTAAACTAGTATGTGTTTTATTGATCCAGAAATGACAATGATTTAATTTTCCAAAGAAGAGTAATCAGAACATCCACTCTATTTTTATTAGTGTTTCAATTTGATTGCTGGGATTAACAAATGTAAATTTCTTGTTCTTTTTTTTCCAAGCTTAATTTAAGCACAATAAAAAATGGTTTAACTTGTAATTAACTTTTCAGAATTTATATGTAGATTTTTTTTTTTAATTTTCCTTTTGCTCTTTCTACCACGGATTCAGATGTGTCTACATTCTTGCTGTAATTATTAACAAGTTTTATTTTCTTTCCACCCAAAGAGACTGAAAAACAGCAATTAGAATGCTTCTACTTTTGTTCCTTTTTTTTTTTCTTCTTCTGATTTCAGACCAGATGTATATTAGATACAGTCAGTTATGGATTTTTTTTATTTTTTTTTTTTTTATTATTTTTAAATTTCTAAGCAGTGTACTGACTTTATAGTGCATATTAGTACCCCATTATGATTGACTATCATGTTAGTTTTCAAAGAGAACCTAAAGGTAAGAAGTAGTGATTGATATGTGTAGGGGTTTAACTCAGCAGGCCCCACACAGCTGTGAACAGGGATGGGGGAGATAATCAGGAAAAAAAAAAAAAAAAAAAAAAAAAGGTAAAAGCTCATGGTTGAGATAAAGATGGCTTAATAGGACAGAAAAGGAATTATTATTATTATTATTAATAGTTATTAAAAATAAAATGAATATAAGAATTAAAATAAAAAGAATATAAGAATAAAAGAATAAAAAGAAATAAAAAATTAAAAAGAATATACAAAAGAAGTGGTGCACAATGTAATTGCTTACCACTCACTGACTGCCCAGCTAAGACCCAGAGTAGCGGCTGCTCCCCTGGCCAACTCCCTTCAGTTTTATCGTTCAGCATGACACCAAATATTATGTAATATCCCTTTGGCCAGTTTGGGACAGATGTTCTGTTTCTGTCCCCTCCCATTTTTTTGTGCATCTCCAGCATTCTCACTGACTGTGTGAGAAGCTGAAAAGTCCTTGACTTATTGTAAGCCTGCTCTTCGACAACTAAAACTTAGTGTGTTATCAGCATTATTCTCATCCTAAATCCAAAACACAGCACCATACCAGCTACCAGAAAGAAAAATAACTCTATCCTAGATAAAACCAGGATAATGAGAGATAGTCACACTGCAAAGTATATGAGCTATAGTTTTTGTTTGGAGAAAAGAATGATGTGAACTTCATTGTACTTCTACCAGGTAGACAAAAACATTTAATCTCCCTCTGGGTTAATAATTTTAATAGTTTACTTAAGTGTCTGGGGTATACAACATTTTAAAATAAGATGACTTTGGGGCAAGTTGTTTTCATTATTCTTTTAATGTAACGTACTAAACTAATTAACAGCATCAGATTATGAAAAAATTCTAAACATTCAGGCAATACCTTAAAACTGATTGATGGGTGGAAACTGTATGTTAGGGTTGAATTTGTTTATGTTTAGTGATCAATAATTCATATTTCATAACTTTATATTAATTAATTTAATATCCTTAGGGCCCCTCTTCTTGTACTTCACTATCAAATTATTCTTGTAATATTGAGGCTACTGCAGTAACCCCATAATCCTTGAAAGCCCTTCAGAACATAACCTCTCAAATATAAGTAATATTTTATAACCTGGTCATGCACGCATCAGTTTTTCTAACCCTACTGAATATTTTTCTATATGGAAATACATGCCATTAGGAGATTAGATCTAGATCTAATATTCTGGTAACTAGTTATATCTTACAGCAATAAAACCAATGTGTTATAATGTTACATTATCAACATTGCTTACAATAGAGAGGAAGGGGCATAAAATCAGGTGCATATATCCTAAAATAAAATCTATTCTATAAAAGCAGCCTGGTGATGTAACGTTTATACAATGATAGGTTTATGGATAGCTGAGTATTAAAGCAGATTATCAGCCAGATAAGAAAGGAATCTGATGTGGCATACAAAACATGTTTTTTTGTTTTACTTTTTTTTTTTTTTTTTAATCTGTTTAATAAAATGTGTAGCTCTTTGAAACTTCTCATCACTAAAATCTTTTATTCAGTCCAAGGTAAGTGTCTTGAACTCTGGATTCCTTGAATGCATTGGCCAGGAAGCAAGGGAAACTAATAAATAGCTGTCATATCTCCAGTTGCACAGGAATTGTTATAAATTGGTAAGAGCCAATTACACACAGAGACTTCAAGGTACAAATCTCTTCCAAGATTCTTTAAGAAATGTTGATTTACAGTCAGTTCAAAACCAGTGAATTAACGCAAAAGAATTCTTAAAAAATGAAACCTTTTATTTTCAGAAAACAGAGCCATTGACACCTGCCTCTCTTTATTATAACAAAACTATAATGAAATCTCATTTTTAGGGATTCAATATGGTTCAGGCAGATTTTATTTTTTTCATTTGTTCCTGAAAATATACCTATCCCTAACTATTATTGTTCAACAGAGGTGTGGCCAGTAGGTTATTGTGGTGATTGTTCCCTTCTACTCTGCCCTTGTAAAACCCCAGTACTGTATCCAGGTCTGGGGGTTTCAGAACAAGAAGGATATGGACCTGATAAAGCAGGTCTAGAGGAAGGCCACAAAGATGATCAGAAAGAAGGAGCACTTCTCCTATAAAGAAAGGCTGAGAGCTGGTAATGTCCAACCATGGAGAAGAGAAGGTTCCAGGGTGACCTAATTGAGGTCTTTCTTCTTTAAAAAAAAAAAAAATCTTTTTTCTTTTTTTTTTTTTTTTAATCTATTTTAAAAATCTCTCTCTCTATATTTTTAAATCTTTTTATTTAATTATTTATTTATTTTAAAGGGGGCTTACAAAAAAGATGTAGAGTAACTTTTTAAATGGGCAGATAGTGATAGGACAAGGGGGAACGGTTTTAAACTAAAAGAGGGAAGATTAAGATTGGAACTTAGAGGGTAGTGGGACAGGTTACCCAGAGAAGCTATAGATGACCCATTCCATAATTCTATGATTATCAAAATTCTATTATTATCAATATCTGGGAGAAGAGTAGTGGGGACTCTCAGATGGCAGATGGAATTGTGTTCCTAAATACATTTTTGATTTCTCTGCACACACCATAGTGATTGCAAAGTTTGTGGAGAACCAAATCATCATTATATTATCAAGAACTTTGATGATTTTCTTCTTCTTCACTATGACATGTAGGAACTTTGAATCCAGACTGTCCATATGTTACCTAAGTAATTTATTGCTGTAACATACTCTGCATCTATGGCATCTTGATCTGTTGGTTGCAATGACCCATAGCAATTTAATCTCTTAAAATGGTCTCATTACACCAACTGTCTTAACATAAGGTATCAGAAATAAACGAATAGCTTCCTTCTTGGTTTAACTTTAAAACTGGTATTGACAGTGGTCAGGCAACTGTAGAAAAATATTAAGTGATTCCAGAATGTCCATTGAAGGAAGTCTTTAATTATTACTGTCAGTGAAATTATATTATTTTGCAGCCATTTCATGTTATGACATCATATATAATGCAGGAATCATAGCACTATGCAGTGATTACTGCTTTTTGAGTTAAATCAATAACATGTTTTTAAAAAAAGAAGTGTCATTTATTTTTGTATTAAGAAGTAACAAAGTTCCATGCATATGTCTTTACCTTCTAGACATGAGATTTCACTACCTAGGGCTGGAATCTTAGATTTAGAATTTACTTGCCACATTGCTGAAATATATCAAAAATTTACCTTTCTACATAATACAAATCTTTTCACAGATATACTGGGTGTAAAGGAATGATAGTGAAATGTATGTTTCTTTCCTTATATTTCAACAATATTATGGGTTGGTGTATTACTTTGGAAAAAAGAATATATATATATAAAATAGGTTTGTGTTCCAAGGACAAGTGTTAGAGATACTTTTGAGAAAGTCAATCAATATTAAATAAACTCTCATTTGAACTGGCTGTTGCAAGTAGTTTATTATTATTTTTGAGGACTGTGATGTTTTTTAGGGCTTCAGTGATGAGAAGAGTGTTTTTATATATAACCTGAAGGAAAATTTATCATAACTTATCCACATTCCAATTTTACCTCTAGCTTCACAAAAATGAGTTTAAAATAATTTTGTAGAATACACCAGAACACATGTTGAAAAACTGGTCTGGAAACCATATATCAGTGCATTCAAATACATTATAAAATGCACTACAAAAAATATCTACCTAGTTATATTTTTGTAGTAACACTATATACACAGGTTTTTATTACTTATTTCAGATTTTAAACGTTTTTGATAGTATTTATTCATAATTATTCCCCACTTTCTTCCTTTGACTTGTTGCTTGTCTTGCTGTTTCTGAGATCCTGCTCATATAAAGAAAATGCACCCTGTTACAGAAAACTAGGAAAAATGAATTGCTGTTAAAATGTCTCCATATTGTATTAGTATTTCATTTCTTAACTTTCTACATTAAATATTAATCAGAGGAAACATGTCCTGAATATTAATTAGTCAAAATAGGAAGTATTTCAAAGATATTCCTAACTTGTTTGCAAAATATATGTTGACATGTAAAATAAATAAAAAAATAGACATGTAGTTTTACATCTTTGTTGGTGACACGGACAGTGGGAATGAGTGCACCCTCAGCAAATTTGCCAATGACACCAAGCTGTGTGGTGTAGTCAGAACACTGGGGGGAAGGGATGCAATCCAGAGGGACCTTGACAGGCTTCAGAGGTGGGCCTGTGAAAACCTCATGAGGTTCAACAAGGTCAAGTGCAAAATCTTGCATCTCAGCTAGGGCAAACCCAAACACAAATGCAGGCTGTGTTGAGAGCAGATTGGATTGAGAGCAGATCTGAGAAGAAGGACTTTGATGAGAAGCTCAACAGGAGCTGGCAATGTACACATGCAGCCCAGAAAGCCTACTTTATCTGGGCTGCATTAAAAAGACTGTGACCAGCAGGTCGAGGGAGGTGATTTTCCCTCTCTACTCAGATCTCATGAGACCCCACCTAGAGTATTGTGTTCAGCTCTAGGGCTGCCAGCACAAATAGGACATGAACATATTGGAGGGCCACAAAGGCTGGAGCACCTCTCCAGTGAAGGAGACAGGCTGAGGGAGTTGGGGTTTTTCATCCTGAAGTAAAGAAGGCTCCAGGGAGACCTCATTGCAGCCTTCCAGGACATAAAGGGGGCCTACAGGAAAGTTGGAGAGGGACTTTTTGTCAGGGAGTGTAGTGATAGGATGAGGCGTTAAGTTTTTAACCTAAAAGAGAGAGATTTGGATTAGATATTTAGAAGAAATTCTTTACTCAGAGGGTAGTGATGCACTGGAATAGGTTACCCAGAGAAGTTGTGGATTCTCCATCTCTGGAAGCATTTAAGGCCAGGTTGGATAGGACTTTGAGCAACCTGTTCTTGTGGGAGGTGTCCCTGCCCATACAGAGGGTTTGGAACTAGGTGATGTTTAATGTCCCTTCAAATTCAAACCATTCTATGATTCTAGTGTCACATCTGCTTGCAGTAAGCATTTCTAATTTTCACCTCTCAAAATCTCACTAATATAAAGGTCTTTGCACTGTAGCATTCCTCTTTGTGTTTAAAAATACTAACTTTCTGATAAATTTTTGTCCTCTATTTGGTAAGGCCAACTGTCACAGCAACATCTTCACTTTTTTTTTTCTTCATAATCTCTGCTGGCAACAATCGTAAGGAAGCAACATTTCCCTTACTATAATTTCAAGAGGGTAGACATATTCATAGGAATTTTCCAAATCACACAATTTGAGTCTTTCATTGATAATGTTTAATTTTGATCAATGAGCAAAATAATCCAAGAATCTGTCTCTCAGAATGCTTCTTTGTAAATATCTTTTTGTCTTTCTCTCTTTGCAGTCTTTCTGTGGCTTTTTTTTTTTTTTTTTTTTTTTTTTTTTATGCTGAGATGAACTTCTAGCTGTAATAGGTTTATGGTGCTACTTTTATGTGTTTGGGGTAACACATTTGGGACTGTTTGGGGTAATATGTTCCTTTGTTGCTTAAGAAATGTTGCTAGACTCTACTTGTAATTAACTAGCTGAGAATTCATTAATGTAAAATTCAGGTGAAGCTGACATTTTCTAATGAACCTTCATTCAGTGTGAGGATGTGGGATAGAATTATAGTAATTTGGTGTAATTTATAGTTGCCATAACTTATGCCATTGGCAGCAGATCTGTCATCTCCCCATGATATCCTTAAGCCTTAAACCTGAACTTTAAAAAGCAGTTTAAATGTATTGTTTTCTTTTGTTTTAGGTTAAACTATTTATATGCTCTCCTTCACTTTTCATTGCTGTAACAGCATCATTTAAGCTTTTGTAATGTAAAAAAATAAAAGCTTTTGTAAGCTTTTATTCTCCTTACAAATAGTCAAAAACAACTTTTGAAGAAGAGGCAATAGATAAAGTTTAAGCACTTCTGAAATAGATACTTTATATAATTATTATTTGTTTCAAATTTATTGAACCCAACTGTTGGACTTCCATTACTAGATGTTTAAAGCTCATTTTGGTTGTCTGTTTCAATGTACCTAAAAAAAAAAAAAAAAAGGATTATGTCTAATTAACATATGCATTAGGAAGGCTAAGCAAGATTACCAGGACAGAGGAACTGAGGAAGGGACACTTTGCCAGATTAGTCTGCTGAAATAACAATAGTGAAAATTGGTTCATTCTATTTTGGTTCATTCAATTGGTTCATTCAGTCTCCAGATAAAGGGGGGGAACAAAACAAAACAAAACAAAACAAAAACACCCCAAATGCTCAGTGCATATGTGCTAATGCATAGTGCTCAGAACTTTATCCAGATTTTGTATCAAACACCAAAAGTCAAATAAAAGCCCTAACAGTTCTGTTTTTATAAGCAAGTGAAAAAGTAGACACAATCAGATAAAGTGATGTTTGATTATATTCTTCCTATTACAAAATTCGGTACTGTGTATTTTTATTTTTTTAATTTATCTTTCACTGTTAGCAATTTGGTTCAGGAAACAGAAAGGAGGAATAGAAGAGTTAGATTCAACACTGTGGAACCAAGGACTGCAAAACAAAGGACTACTAAGATGTGCATCATGAATGAGTAAAACATGTTACAGGGGAGGGAGGTCACAGAATATTTTCTGCAATGCTTTAAACAAATACTCATGATATGTGTAAATTAATTTTAACACATTCATCACAATCTGAGAAGAAATGAAGTTATATTACCAAGTGCTAAAATAAGATAATCTCTCTACAGGGAAGGATGAGTGTCTTGTCCTCAGACCTTCTGTAAAGATTTGTATTTCTTTGATTCTTTTTTTTTTTTTTTTTTTCTCCCCAGACTTCAGTGTCCAAATAGCCTTCAGTAAAGTAGCGGATGATATATGTGAAATATATTAACTTTTATTTTATTTTATTTATTTATTTATTATATTTATTTTATTTTATTTTATTAATTTATTTCACCAGATCAAGATCTCTTTTATGTAATGTGTTTTAAGGTGAGTTGATGCATATTTTTCAGAAATAGCTCTGATCACCTTGACCATAAGTTATTCACTGTAGATGACAGGACATTGAATTAGTTCTGATTCAAAGTGGTAAAGAGGATATTTGATTTAACGTAAATAAATAACATATCCAGTGTTATTTGGATTGCTACTTTTAATATGACAGTTTTGGAAAGGAGATCAAGTTTCCGTTGTTCATTAATTCCCTTACTGCCAGTATATTAACTGTATCTCCTTTTTATTTATATTTTATTTTATTTTATTTTATTTTATTTTATTTTATTTTATTTTATTTTATTTTATTTTATTTTATTTTATTTTATTTTATTTTATTTTTTTATTTTATTTTATTTTTTTACAAACATGTTTAATTTCAATATATTTCAGCTGATCTGAGAAATATGTAAATTTATTTACTTTTGATTTTACTTTTTTTTTTTTTGGTAACAAGTTATTTTAGATTGCATTTATTAGCTTTCTTTTTGGTCATTCATGAATGGAACTACAAAGATTCAACTTTTTTCCAGTCATCAAGGCATAATTCTCTAACTACAATTTAGCCTTCAAATATATGTGCATAAGACAGGGAAATATGAGGCCCTGGAGTGTATTCTTTCAAGAGAATTTGGAGAATTTATTGCATATAAATGGATGAATAAAATAATGGATGAATGGTTGAATGAAAAAAAAGAAAAATCACCATGTGATTTATTGGTTAACACTTCACTGTTTCATAAAGGCCAGAAATTCCATTAGATCCCCTAGTCTGACCTCCTATAAATCATGAGTTCCATCTGCTTATTTGTACATTAAACCCTATAACACTTTTCATTAAATGTATATTCCATAAGGATATCTAACTTGTTTTAAAGACCTGAACACTGCAACACTTCTCATATTACTGTTTCTCAAGCTTTACTATTAGTGACTACTGTTATTTCAGCACTTAATATCTTTCTGTCTTTTGTTTGTTTGTTTGTTTGTTTTACGTAATCTCTTTCATTGTCATGGTAGTGTGTTATATCTTTCTTCACTACAGTTACCTCTTATTTAATAATTTAAATTTTTTGTCTGTTAAGATACTTACAAATCATAATCAATAGACATTTTAAGTTCCTTTTTTTTTTTTTTTCCTCTCTCTTTAACAGAATTTGACTGTAAGACATTTTTTCTAATATTCATATAAGTCTATTAACCATTTTCATATATTCTAGTAGATGTTTCTTACAGATTTTAAATTAAATAAGCACATCCAATCAGAAACGTATATATTGTCAGTATATTCTGCTCTTTAAAAAAGTATTAGAACAACAATCCTTGAAGGACTTGGAAACAGGAACAAACTGAAAACAAAACAAAATAAAACACTCTTTGTGGGATCTGCAATGTTTATTATCTCACTGTTAAAAAATAAGCAAATTCTGATCAGGTAAGGAATTACGTGCTATTTGTCCTTTTATTTCATTAGGGTAGCTGAGGTTTTATAGACTTCCAATTGTAAAGTACCTCACATATGTTTATATATTTCCATCCTCTCTGGAACAGAAATAAGTATACAATAATTTCAGTCTATATATTTATATCAGACACTGAGCTCCAGAGCAATGCAGGGTGTTATTCCTTTTAGGCAAATGAACTCAGAAGTTCCCAATAACTTCATATTGATTTTACTTGTCCTGTTGCACACTGACATCAAAGGGCTCAGAAGTTCAGACATAAAAATATATATGAATAACCCCAAAGAATGTCCTTTTGTACAGAAATGACCATGAATATATAAGCTCTCAGCCAAGGTCAAACACTGAATAAAATGAAAATGATTTCGGTTTGTAACTTTTTTCCTTACTACAGTATCATTGCATTCCAGATTCTCCAGAGGGTATCAGATTTTTTATTTTACTTTTTGACTTGCTTGAACTGATAATCTGACAACAGGCTAATAGGGGTAATCCTTTCATCTTTTCATATAAAATGGGTATAATAAGAAATGACTAATTTTATATTTAAAATATTAATGGCTTTGTAGTTTTATAGAGCAGATCTATGTGTTATATTATTGAGCTATCGACCAGAAAAGTAATATTTTAGAGAATCTTTCAGTTTTCTTTATTAGCTCCTCATTTCCAAGTCCTGCCTCAAATTGAAGATGACTCTCTATCAGATAGAATTGAAAATATTTCATCATGAGTGAATTCAGATTTCTCATTTTCATCTTTAAGGCATAACATGACTTGCAGATTTTAGTATAAACTTCCTATCACTTCTAATTTAAAATATTCTTGTGATTTTCTTTTTTAATTTAATTTTTATTAGATAGAAAAAGGTGTTCTGGATAAAAAATTATTTAGATTGCAAGATACAGTAAGGGTATCTTCTTACAGCCTTAAAGTACTTACAGCTCCTGGGTTCTTGGCATGTGCAAAAATTCAAGAGTCATCATAATGTTAAGTCTATATTTTTAGCTGTGAGATAATAAACTAAAATAAATCTTTTTTGGATTATAACTACCTAAATAGCTACGCTTTTTAAACAAAGTCAGTAGACCCATTCAATCTCTTAGGAAGATTTCCTTTTTTGGGGTTTAATTTATTTAGACATCCAGGTAAGTTGGTGTCAAGCTATGAAAGTCAAGTTTTTTAAAAATATGTAACCTGACATGTGGACAGTAGGTTAGTTGTAGCTAAAGGGTCTTGCTTGTCCGTTGCCATTGTGTAGCTTGCCTTTAAAAATACCGTGTTGTCTTACCAAATTTGTTTCCCATGCTTGTGTCACAATGAATGTTTAAAGGTGATACTTTGACAGAATTCTGTAATTGCAAGTACCTTAAAAAAACAACTTGCTGATTTCTGTTTAGTTTTATTTTTTAATATTTGGTCTATAAAATCTAGAGTTGATTTAATATATTAAGGGTAGGATTTCCAGAATCGTCTATCAGTAGTGTAGCAGCTTTCAGTGAAATCATTGACAAAGCCAGTGATTACTTTCAATTCAAGACTTTACCACACAGAATTTTAATGTAAGGTTCATGATACTGATTTTCTTAATGCTGCAGAACTAATACTTACAACACTGACTTCTATTGACCTCTACTTGACTTCTATTAAAACTTGACTGTGCCAGATTACTTTTATTTATTATTATTATATTTAATTATTATTATTTTCCTATTGGTTGCTGATTGTTTTGTCTAGAAAATCTCCCTGATGTTCATTAATAATGAACAAGTCCCACACAAGAAACAAGTGCATAGGATGGAGGAAAAAATAGTTTAGGTAAAGGACATTCAGAAAGATGAATAATTGAAGTGCAGAGTGAAACTTTACTAACGAAATTCTGCTAGAATGGGTGCTGATGTTATATAAAGTATTTTAGTAAAAAATAGACAACACTGATGTTTTGACAGTGTTAGAGACTACTGAGTTGGCCACAGTATTGTTTGAGATAGAGGAAGGTTCTGATGTCATACAGAAAATGGAAATTACTTTCAAATTAAAGGAATGACATACCAAATCACAATATGTATTTCAAGATTGTGTTTCCAGGGCTTGATGAAATTCTGTTGTTCAATGAACTCTAAGAAGTACCTTCTTTAGCTGGAAACAGATCAAATGCTGGTTGTAGTAAATATCAAAAGGTGACTGTGAATCAAAAGAAAAAAAAAATGCAGCAGCTCACAAAAAAAAGGACACATGAAGGCTCTGGAATAAGCTTTAATAAAGGAAGGAGCAAGAAACTGCATTGACCTACTTGACCTTCTTCATAGATTGATTGCACTGTCTATCATATGAGCCAGTGAACTAATGTAGATTGTAAAAATGCATATATCTTGTGTACCTGTGATTAAACTGTTTTGGTATCCAAGTCTGTTTAGCCTCTGAATTGTCATTTTGTCATTTAAAGTGTGATATATGTTTTCTTGCAATTAAAAATACAGATTCTGAATAAGTTTCTTCCAGTTATATTTTCCAGCTCTGTTTTACTCTGTTTTCAGTTTGTTCATAGCCCTTGTGGTTGCAGGGAGCAACTTAAAACACCTGGCCTTAGACTATAGTAATATAGGAAATGTACATATATATTTGAATATTATGTTATGGTAAATTAAAATATGACATGATTTTCAGCTGCTCAGACTGTCAGACCAGTACAGCTGTCCTATGCATTTTGAAATTACTCTCTTCATATTTAATAATATTTGCTAATTCTTTATGATTAATAAAATTTGCCTTAAAATTACATCTTATTAAGCATGCTATAATATATTTCAAGAATAGTGTTCAGAGATCACTATTTTTAAGCAACATTTTCTAATATTAGATACTATAAAAAGGTTTGGTGTTTCAATGAAGTCTTTAGAAGTGAATTATAATTATGTTTGAATTTATAATAAGTATACAATCTTTTGTTTAACTTGTATCTTTAACGATGTCTCTCATACTATTACACTTCATTCATCTCCCAATTATAAGCAGACTGTAGAAAGCTTAGGGCAAAAAAATGATTTTTTAAAATCCCATTACATGTGTCCTTTGCACTCCAGTATTGCAAAATGTTTGTGATTTGCTATGGCTTTTTGTTGCTGTTGTTTTATTTTGAAATATGGTTTTGAAGGTGCTAGAGCAAGTAAGAAGTTTTATATATCTACAAAATAGTTTATCATACTGCAATGTGTCTATGTCCATATCTTGAATCTTGACTTGCCTGCTGTTCTGGGATCCTCTCCAAACACTCAATGTGGGTCTTTTAATATGCATTTATCATCCACAGAGAGACATTGACAAGACAAAGAAGACATCTGTGTTTAAAAATGTCAGTTTTCTAGACTTCTGTTTTGAGAATGCTTGTAACTAACAGTGTAATTGAAACTCTTGGCATAGAAGAATATAGTAGTGAGAATTAAAATTTCCCAAATCTGTATTAACAGTTCACAGGAGACAATATGGGCTGGAAAAGGGAATTGAAAGATAACAACCAGAGCAACATAATCATTCTGTTACTTTGCAATCAATAAACTAGTGGGCTTATCATTTTGTAAAAGGTGAAGGATTTTTTAAATACACATAGTGATAATCAGATAAACTTAAACAGGTGGTATAAGTTATTCACCTTTAATCAGATAAAGATATATACATATATATATATATATTCTGTTTTGGTCTTTTTTTTTTTTTTTTAATTATTTTTATTTGTTTGTTTGTTTTGATCTACATTCTGTACTAGTAAGGAAGAGATACCCACAAAAAGGATGAGAGCATATTTTAGAGTTCCTTGAAGGAATAAAGTGGAGCTTGTTTTTGATTAGCTGAATGGAAAATTGTGCCAATTTTCAAAAAGGGCAAGAAGTAACTACGGGCCTATTAGTCTCATGTCAGTGTCTGGTAAAATTATGGAGAAGATTATCCCGGGAGTTATTGAGAAACACCTGAATGTCAATGGAATCATGGGTCACAGCCAACATAGGTTCATGAGGGGTAGGTCATGCTAACAAATTTAATTACCTTTTACCTAACTTCTTTACTGAAAGGGTTGTGAGGCATTGGAACAGGCTGCCCAGGGAAGTGGTGGAGTCACCATCCCTGGAAGTCTTAAAAAGACATTTAGATGTAGAGCTTAGGGATATGGTTTAGTGGGGACTGCTAGCGTTAGGTCGGAGGTTGGACTCGATGATCTTGAGGTCTCTTCCAACCTAGAAGTTCTGTGATTCTGTGATTCTGTGATTATTATAAGATCATCCATCTAGTCAATCAAGGGAAGCCAGTAGATGTAATCTTTTCAGATTTCAGTAAAGCTTTTGATACAGTTTCTCATAGGATCCTACTGGACAAAATGTCCAGCTTACAGCCAGATAAAAACATAATCAATGGGTGAATGATTGGCTGATGGGCAGGGCTCAAAGGGCTCAAAGGGTAAATGGGGCTACATCAGGCTGGTGGCCAGTCACCAATGGGGTCTCCCAGGGCTCCATTTTAGGGCCAGTTCTTTTCGTATATTATTTGGATGGAGGACTAGAAGGTGTTTTGAGTAAGTTTGCTGATTATACTAAACTTGGAGAAGCTGTTGACTCAGTTGAGGGTGGAAAGGCCTTTCAGAGAGATCTGGACAGATTGGAGAGCTGGGCAATCACCAACTGCATGAAGTTTAACAAGAGCAAGTGCCAGGTCCTGCACCTGGGAAGAGGTAACCCTGGCTACATGCACAGACTGGGGGATGAGACTCTGGAGAGAGAGGGATCTAGGTATTTTGGTAGACAGCAAGTTGAATATGAGCCAGCAGTGTGCCCTGGCAGCCAGGATGGCCAACCTTATCCTGGGGTGCATCAAGCACAGCATTGCTAAGCAGTCGAGGAAAGTGATTGTCCCACTCTACTCTGTGCTGGTGTGGCCTCACCTCAAGTACTGTGTGCATTTTTTGGCAACACAGTACAAAAAGGATGTGAAACTGTTGGAGAGTGTCCAGAGAAAAGCCACAGAGATGATGAAAGGCCTAAAGGGGAAGACATAAGAGGAGTGGCTGAGGTCACTAGGCCTGTTCAGCCTGGAAAAGAGGACTTTGAGGGGAGACCTCATTATGGTCTACAGCTTCCTCAGGTGGTGGAGTGGAGGGGCAGATGATAATCTATTCTCTCCAGTGACCAGCAGTAGGACCCATGGGAATGGAGTCAAGCTGTGACAGGGGAGGTTCAGGCTAGATATCAGGAAGAAGTTCTTTACTGAGAGGGTGGTCGCGCACTGGAACAGGCTCCCCAGGGACATAGTCAAGCCTGTTGGAGTTTGAGAAGCGTTTAGACTATGCTCTCAGTCATATGTTCTGAATTTTTGGGTAGACCTGTGTGGAGGCAGGAGTTGGACTTGCTGATCCTTATGGGTCCTTTCCAACTTGGGATATTCTATGATTCTGTGAAAATAGAACTGGTTAAAAAGAAAAACCCTCTGGGACAGAAAGTCTTAAACGGTGGACTGATTGTTGACAACAGAAAGTGGAGAGCTTGGTAGGATGACAAATAGGTATATTTAATCTGTTAAAGTAAGAGCAGAGAAGAAGGGGAAATTAATTTTTGAGGCTTTTAAATGCACAAAGAACGAGTGAGATACAGGACAAATGATTATTGGTTTTGGTAGTAGCAATATGAAAAATGACATGAAAAATGAAAGCTTAGGACTGAAATATATATATACATATAAATTTATATAATAAACACAGACAGAAAAGTTCTGGCTGAAGTACAATAGATGAGTTTTGATTTTATTCCAGGGCAAGAACAGAGGACAGTGGCCTACACATCACTTCCCCAAAACTTTACTCCCAGACAGTATAAATCCTTAATTTGTTTTCCAAGCATGCAATTTATGGAAGCATAACTGTGCTGCTACTGGTTCCCCATATTGTCTACGTTTATAGACCGTAAGTACAGACTTGGTTCTATATTACAAGTGGGATTAATACTACCTGTATTCCATATATATATATTTAAATTAGAAATGGAGTACCTTGACAATAATATTTTTATCATAGATAGTATAAACTGTATATTTATTGGGAAGGATGAATATTTAGTCCAAATTGTTTTCCTTGAAATAATACTTCTGAGATTCTGGAGACTTTGTGTAAGCTGTGTGGGTGTATGGTGTGTCTGCAACAGAGGAACACACTATTTCAGATTCTAATAATCAATTATTTGCTCTTGTGCAGAACAGCTTGAACAGAACTGAGTACTCAGTCTAAACTTTAAATGATGAGAAGTAATAGTCTCATCACATATTTTGTCAAATCTCAATAAATTAAAGGATTAAAGCTTTTTTAAAACAAAGTTGGTTCTTTACTGTTGAAAAAAGGTTACTGTTCACTATTATAACCCTTAGGAATTGTATAGCTCATAAATTCGAAAGTCTAAACTCCATCAGATTATTAAATTCAGACTCTCCAGGTCTCTGTATGGAAAAGAATTTGCACAAGGACTACTGCCTTTAAAACTAGCACAGACAAATGAAATGGGAAATGTAGGGCAAACAAGCAAGTAAACTTCATTAATCTTTAACTAATATTTCTTGTAAGCCAAAAACTAAAATGAAATGAGAATTGTAAGAAATATTAATTCCAGTAGATGGCAGTCTTATACTGTGCATTTTCAAGGATAAATTTAGACACTATTTGTTACTATAGATGCACTTTCCTATTTGTTTAGAATATTTAATTATTTATCTGTACACAAAAGGTGGGGCAAAATACAAAATATAGTCATCCTAATGCAGCCTTTACTCCAATAAATAGTATTTATTTTGCCAGCAAGAAGCCTCACTAATTGAAATAAATCATTGTCTATATCTTACCAATGTATACAAATACCTGAAGTGTGGGAGATAAAGGGATATGACCAACCTCTCTTCAGTGCTCTGTGGGTACAGGACAATGTACCCACAGGTAATGGCCAT
The DNA here is from genome assembly GCF_964035555.1 of Netta rufina. Classification (NCBI taxonomy): domain Eukaryota; kingdom Metazoa; phylum Chordata; class Aves; order Anseriformes; family Anatidae; genus Netta; species Netta rufina. The sequence continues at coordinate 40,802,974 of NC_140123.1, read as the reverse complement.
AAAAGGGAGCACAGGAAGTTCTGCACCAATACACAAAAGAACCCAGTGAGGGTAATGGCACACTGGAACAAGCTGCCCAGGAAGGTTGTGGAGTTTCCTTCTCTGGTGATATTCAAGGCCCGTCTGGATGCCTACCTGCTCTAGGAAACCTACTTTCTCAAGGGGGTTGGACCCGATGATTTCTGGAAGTCCCTTCCAACCATGACAATTCTGTGATTCTGTTATTCTATGATCTATCCCTGAATGTATTCTGCTTTTATTAATAAATAAATAAATAAAGCCTATACTCTCACTCAAAATAATACAGGTTTATCAATTTTATTTCTAACTTGATAAGGATGCATAACACTAATAACAAACAAGTACCCAAGCTCATGTAGTCAATAGGCCTATCTCTATACTTTGTACTATCTTTTAATTACCAGAAATAATCTGTGCTTTTATGGTCAAAGTGAGGGTTTGATCAATAAGGTCATTCATTACATGCATTGATTTTTTTTTGCAGAAAAAAGGGAAAAATTAAAACAACACCCGTGTTTAAACAACATAGTCATATATATCCACTAATATTTGGTTTCTCTCTTGTAGAAACAGAAGGTGAAAAGATAAAAATCTTCTATATGTTGATTATCAGTTTTTGGATATGTGTACATACAATGTATTAGTTTATTATTATTCTTATTTATGACTGATTATGATTTTATATTGGTATTCTATATTGCAGATGTCTTCCTGGTAAAGAAAAAAAAGATTCTATGAGCATTTTGATAGGTGATTAAAAAAAAGTCTATCCCGTAAATCTGCTGGGATTATATCCAAAAGTAGAGAAAAATATTGGCTATTAGCCAATTAGTACAATAAGAATTGCATTTTTTTGAACATTTACAACAGAAACACCAGAAGCAAGACAGCAGCAAGACAGTTCTAGCTATGCAATAAATGACAGAATGTGATGAACCATGTACACAAATTTCATTCCTTCTTGACTAATATGATCTTTCAGTTTGAATTTACATCCTGAAACAACTATGTTTGTTTTCAGTTATGATCTTTTTATTATCATCATTATTTATTTATTTATCTATTTATTTATTGTAGAAACATGATGTCTATTTTAAGAAGTAAAAGAATTGGGTAACTTTTTTTTTTTTTTTTTTTTTTTTTTTTTATCGGAAAGATCTATAGTCTTTTCATAGTTTCTTTTCTAAAATAGACGTCAGGCAAATTTCTTCTACTGTCTACTCTAAAGCTTGTTTTTTGTTTTTGTTTTTTGTTTTTTGAACATTTTCAGGATATCTTCTTTTAGAAGTTGGAAAAATGAAAATGTATTCTTTTGGCCCTTTGGTCATTGGTATTAAACAGTACCAACAGGAAAGGAAATAAACTTCTTCGTGTGATATATGAAATGGATATTGAGCACAACTGTTAATGTAATACCAACAGAAAAGCACATTTTTCCAGCAACATTTTATTTAAAAGTCTATTTAGGACAATATATTTGAACACAGATATGTGTACATAATGTTTTCCTGTGCAAATTAGGAATATTTCTGTAAAAATTGTTTAACAAAAATCTTCAGCAAAGCAGACATATGAATTAACATGGTAACGATCTAGCTGAAGTATACTGCATCTATCCCTGCAGTATACTTTAGATCTGTCAGATACTTCACAAAGTACAGTTGAAAAGCAAGTAATTAATGCTGTCAGATAGTTCACAAAGTTTCAGAACTAGTAATTAAAGCTACATGAGTATGGTTCATTGATATTTTTCTATTTTGGACATTATAAGTTATTTAGCTGTATAAGTATTTTTTGAGGTGTTTAAATAGCAGTTGTGCAGAATCCTTGCTGTTTTTCTGTCTTCATTGCTATTGAGCTCATATTTGTAGGAACACTTACCTTTGTTCACTTAAAATTTCCTAATCTAGAAATATGGCTGTGCAATGCAACTCTCATTAAGTACTTCTGAGACCATCTTTGTTTTGGTTTGTTTTGGTTTTGGGGTGTGCTTGTGGAATTGTAATAGATTGGGCCACTTACACCATTATTTCCAAAAGAGTCTAGGAGATCAAAGCATAAAATATTAAGCAATATGTAAACATAAATTTGTATAAATTAAGTTATTCAGTGAATGAGACCTGGGAAACCGCTGGAGTTTTGTTCTTCAGGATAGATGGAGATGTCTTGCCATGTTCTTCATGGCAATGAGCAATGCTTTAAAGCTTTTCAGTAAAAACAGATTTATGAGGCTGTGCAGTTCATGCCGTTACTCTGAATCACTTTTACATCTTCTTGTGCAAAGATCACCTTTGCAAAAATATCAAGGTTAAACAAGATCACAGAAAAAAATAATGTCTAAAGAGAAAAGGAAGGATTTAGTGTCCAAAGAAAGAAGAGGAATATTTGTTTCTCTTTTGCTGGTTTAAATCTAACTTAAGTTTATCAATATAATTTAAATCTCATACAGCTTCACTCTATTTTATACTGGTTTAAGCTTTGAAATATGACAAATATTTCCAAATTTCTATTGTAACAACAGCAGATGTTATGGTTATTTATTAAAACATCATTTTTTTCTTGACCCATGACATTTTTTAACCTGATGATTTCCATTGCTGCTGAATTGTACATTGATTTTTTTTTTTTAATTGCCACAGTTAAACCTTAGTTTAAAACAGTTGTGTCTGAACTCTCTATAACACTGAATAACTTCTGCTATGGATTTTTACTGTAATTTCTGTGTTTTAAATAGTTGGTTTCAAACAAGACATTTTCATGTGTACAAAACCCTTATTTTTTTATAAATACTGTTTCTATACAGTACAGATATGCTGATCTCACAGAGTCTACATTTATGAATATAAAATAACAGATTAAAAAAATATATAGGTATATAGTATAAATTCACAATATATTTTATATAAAATGCAAGTTTTTATTTAAAATGTATATTTTCATATGTATTTCTATAGAAATATGAATTTATATGCATAAGTTCTGAAATATGAAGAAATTTATTTAGGAAAAAAAAAATCATTTTAAAAAGTCTATTTTTTTCAATGAGATGAAACTGGAATAAAAACATTGGGAATTTTCCCTAATTCTATATATTTGATTATGTGCTTTGTGTTTCAGAATAACATTGATTTTCTTGAATCATTTTAAGCACTTGCAGGGCCAAAAGACTGTTCAAAAAAAGACCTCCTTTTTCTGATAGACTAGAGCAAGCAGTGGGTCCACTCTATTTTCTGCACAGTAATCTTTATGATTTTCAGTTATTCTGTGCAGGATACAGAAATTCCAGAAAGGACTTAATAGCTCCTTCTGCTCACTATTTGTCATACATACATATATTATAGTCAGAAGCTTGCTATTTAAGTCTTGGAGAATGTGACTGTTACAGATTGAAGCCCCTTTAATGTGGAATATAGTATACCATAGCCAGTGTGAACTCTTCTTTACTGATTCTTGTAGTCTTAGGAAGCAGACTACAAGAAGCTCTCTTAAACCATCTGTGATTTCAGTGAAAGTAGTAGTCATGATCTTCCTCTTGCAGCAGTTGATTTTTTTTTTCCTATCTCCATGAAAGGCATCCCTTTGTGAATCCTACATGGGTCACAGTTACCTAAGTAACATGGATGCTGAAGACATAAATAGAAACAGAATATAAGGCCTCCATTACTGTATTTTCTGGCAAACATTAACCATCTCTCTATGCAACCTACTGTAGAGTAAAATTTAATGAACTTTATTTGTGTAAGGCAGGGAGTACAGCAACAAACATTCCGAAATCTAATGCATCAGTCAGAGAACAGGAATCTGTGTGAAAAAATAATTTAACTTTTAATTTAAACAACTATAACCAAAAAACACATGCTCATTGCATATAGTTAATGTTCCTCCTGAAGGTCAAATTCCATCTTTGGTTTCACGATGTTGCAGACCAGTCACTATATCCACATTCAGAAGTGGATTTATTTAATACTGATTTATTCTTTCAGTCTTTCATTTGCAAGCCAATATTGTCCATCACATCTTGTAATTCAAATGCTTTCTTTTTCCTCACTTACTCGGTAGAATGTCTGGATAATTCTGGAAGAATTTTTGGGGGGTAATTTACATTTTTTCATAATCAGAAAATGTTTAAAATAAATCACATGTTAGAAAATATCAATTCTTGTAGCAGCATAGGGTAACACTTTCTGAAGCATTTATGTGACTTTGGAAGTAAAGTTGTGTACGAGTTGGAGTTGGAGTTGGAGTACAACAAGAGTAAAAACTAAAACAGTCATCTTTGAAAATGCAATTAATTAATTAATTATTGCCTCTTAATTAATTAATTAATTAATTAATGCCTCTTAATTAATTAGAAAATTGAAAAATATCCACTGTTGACATACTAAAATTCTTCACCCAATTTTTATACATTTGACATTGAAAGCAAGGAACCTAAATTAAATATCTATGTTTCACATACATTTCATGCAGGTTGATATCTTATATCTGGAAAGAAGCATGAATGTTTTGGCCCAAGTAAATGTTTTGGCCCAAAATTGTTATTTTAGTTTTACCGGAAGATACCTTTAGAAATATTAGTTTCCTGACCTTGAATTCTCTCCTAAAATGTGATTTTGAGCACTTAAAAGAAATTAAACAAACAAAACCCATTTATTTTCTTCTAAACAGGAAAACACACAAACAAACAAACAAAAACACAACAAACCAGAAAATGTGGAACAGGAAGGCTAATTGATGATGCATTTATTAAATATCCTACTGGTTAGAAAAGTCATTGATGAAAGAAGAATAACTATATTCTATTTCCTCTGCACTCCTCCCCTGCTCCCAGGAGAACTTCTTAAATACTACTAAGCAAGATATTCAAGGTGAAGATACCTGACAACTTTCTTTGTGGTGGTGTATGACTATGCAGAAATCAGTTCAGGAAACCATGAGCTAAGATGTCTGTTCATTACTGCCTTACTCTCCTTACTCCATTTGCTGCTTTATCTCCCTGGTGCATTCTTACTGATATCTAGACTGGGAACTATTTAGAGTGAAAGCCTGCTTTTTGATTACTTGTCTTTACTGTGCCCAACACAATAGAGCTCTGATCTTTGATTGAGGTACACATAAAAGAAAAATCAGAACTAGATAATGGTCATGTGAAATAAGCTTCCTGGACTGACATTCTCTAAAATTACCCAACTCCACAGAAATCAGAAGATATCATCATAGCTAATGTCCTAAACATAAGTAGAGGTGCCAAGATCTTTCCTAAACTTGCAGGAGAAAAAACTTGCAGTTCAAGAGACTGTAATTAGACTCAGCCCAATGACAGATGTATTTAAAGATTTAGAACTGATTTCCTAAGTAAGCACCAGATCCAATGTCTTACAGCATTGTCCTTTATATTTTTAATTAAATAAACAAATTAAACAATATGCTTTTTGGCATATTTTGTTCAGCATTCTGTCATGAGTAACTACCTATCAGTTTATCAGTTTATCATCTTTAATTGAAATGCTTGATAAATAACAAAAAAATACAATAACATTTGAAGCAAACAGTATGTTTTTAGTAGCTAGCCTTGAAGTTCTATGGTATTTGTTTCAGTAAAAACAACCAAAGAAACAAAAATCTAATATTGTTATTCTGATGTGATGCTCTGAAAATACAATGTAAACATTTATTCAGTAATTCCCAAAACCCCTCTCTGAAGTACTGAAATGTTGGGATAACCAATTCACATACGGATAAACCGAACACAAGTGAAATGACTGGTCAAAATTCACATGGAGATTAGCAAAACTAAGAATAAATCAATGAATCTCTCAAAAATAATTGGATCACTCTGAGACCCATTGCCATGGGGCAAAATCCATTCCATTCAAATCATATGGGTACACTGATGACTGAGATATATGTTCTTCTTTTTCATATGTTAAGTCTTAAGCTACATTTAACACTGTCATGGCAAAAAGAAAAAAATAAAAGGAATGTTTGTTTTTTTTGCTGACCCTTTAGCTTATATTACACTAATTTAAATTATGTGAATATTTTTCAAGTATGATCAAGTAATTCAAGATCAAGTAATTAAGTTCAAGTAATGGCAGCTGAAGTATTAAAACAATAAATACAATTATCAATGAATGGTACTACATTTCTGTGTCAAAGTTTCTTTGCCACTTGCTTCCTTGGTTCTTACTGCCATCACAAATTTCAGTTCTACCACGGTCCATATTACTATGTTAAATCTCCAGTTAATCAGCCTGTCAATATGCCAAGGTAAGATATCAAGACCAAAAAAAAAAAAAAAAAAAGATGATGTAAGTGTAAAAGTTGAAATTGTCATGTCAAAACAAAATGAAATTATATTTAAGTTACTTCTCTGTTAATAGAAAGGAATATTTAAGATATAGGTATGGTTTTGTGAAGGGTTATTCCTAAAATGGGAAATTAAAAGAACTAGTAAGTGAAGCAAACTCGTTGGAAAACCTCAAGGAAATAATTGTATTGGGAGTTTGGAATACATTCAAAATCAAAAGTTTAGAAGAATGTTTACAATTTGCATACCATGCAAAGAAATAAATTATATTTTAGAAAGCTGTTCCAGATGTAAGCGGATGGGTAACTACTTTTAAAAGGTATCAAGAATAAACCTACCAAGAATGTAAAGAATACTGATCAGATAGGACAGCTGTGCTGTCAGGGATAAAGGAAGAATTACATAAAGGCATGATGACTTTGACTTTGCAAGGAAGTTAATGCTGATAATAAGAGTTCTTCAGTCATGTAAACACATTTAAAAGAAAAAGTGATATCACTATGCAGGAAATATGGTATTTAGATTAAAGGTTATCTAGGTGCAGTATAAAATTAAATACTTGTTCTTAGTTTTCAAAATGATGATGATATAGGATTATAGGATATAGGATCAAGGAAAAGAACAGAAAAGATAATGCAGTTATGCAAATATGAATCACTAGAACTGAGACACAAGCTCACTGTGTTCAGATTGTGGGACCATAATACAGGTTGAACTAGAACATGCAAAGACTTTTCATACATGTTTTTAAATTGGTAGTCATTAGACAGCAACAGATAAGAGTGTCCTTTTGTTGCTCTGCGAATTTTTATCATTAATTTTATTTTTATTTTTAATCAGTACAATCTTAATTTATGGCAAGGTCATTTGTTCAAAATCTGCTGAAAACAGTGATAACTTTACTTAGAGCCTTTCTTTCAATCAGGTTTTGAGCATTTTAACAGAAGATTCCATTGTCTCTCTGGGAAATCTGTTCCAGTGCTTTACCTCTCCCACTGTGAAAATTTCCCCTAGTACAACTTGTGGTAACTGTTTCTTGACCTGTTGTGCACATCTAAGAAGAGTGCAGTTTCATCTTCTTAATAATATGAAGACTGATATTAGATTCCCCTCTCTCCTTATTTATATTTTTTTTCCCCCACTGTCTAGGTTAAAAGAAACATTCCAAGATCCTACAGCCTATCTTCATACGTTAGGAGCTATAGGCCCCAAACACTTTAGCAGCTGTTTGATCTTGCTATTGATCTTTGATCTTGATATTTGTCAATATATCTGCTGTACTGAGAAAGACCCTAAACAAGACCCATTATTCTCAATGCAGTTTCACAGGAGCTTAGTGGAAGGGAATTACCACTTTCTGTGACTTGATTATGGATTTATTAGTGCAACCCAGTATGTGATTAGTTTTCATTGCTGGATGTATTGCTGACTTATGTTCAGAACCTCTAGAACTGTTTATGCAAAGCTGGTCCCTAAATATTCAGTGTCCAACAAGTCCAATGGCATGGTGTCTAGGGGACTGCACAGTGGACTTTGCATTTGTATTTGCTGAACTTTATGAGATTCCTGTCAACCCATTTCTCTAATATATAGAGACACCTTTAAATGGCAGCCGTGCCCTCCAGCATCTAAACTGCTTATTGAAATTTGAAAGTCATTCATGAACTCAATAGAAGTGAATTCTGTGCTCTTCTTATGCACAGATTACAGAAGATATTTAATGTTACTTATAAATTGTCACCTGCTAGACTTCACATTGTTGATTATTACCTTATAAGTTTGGCAGTCCAGCCATATCTTCACCCAACTTCCAATGGATCCATCCAGTGGATCCATCCTGTCTGTATTGCCACAATTTAGCTACAAGTCTGATGCAGGAAATCAGGCCAAAAATCTTCCTAAAATTTAGCTAGATTATCTATCCATTGTTATTCTCCTTTCTAAAAACAATCTTTTCATTTTAAATGGTAATCGGTTTAGTTGGGCATGACAAGGCCTTGGTAAATATCCGTGGTGACTGTTCCTAATCACCTCCTTGCCCATAAGATATGTGGAAATATATTCCATAAGAACTTTCTTCATAATCTTCCCAGGGACTGAGGTCGGGCTGACAGCACATAAGTTCACTTGTAGTCCTTCCTACCATTTTTGGCAATGGGTATAAACATTTGCATTTCTCAGACACAGAACTTGAAATCAAAGGGCTTCCCTCAAGTCCCATAACCTTCCAAAGAAGATACAGAGTGGTTTCATCATGAGATCAGCTGAAACTTCAGCTAGAGTCTCTTCAGCTAGACTGCACCTCTAAATTGTACTCTTACATGCCTGGGAAATATTTCTGTATTCTTCTTAGGTGGCCTCTCTCTGCTATCACTTCTCTTATACCTCTCTTTTGCCTTTGAGCTCCATCAGGCCACTCAGTCAATCTGGCCTCCAGCTCTGCCTGAACATCAGTATTTACCTTACCATTCTTGTGCTTTGAGGAACTTCCATCCCTTTAAAACCTGCAGCCAGAGCTGTTTCTGTTTATGGGATCATGTGCCCTAATCGTGCATTATGGTAACATCAGTAACCCAGGATGCAGGAAAAGTCCTTGTCTCAGTATTTTAAAGAATTCATCTGTAACCTAATTTATCTGTATATCTCTTTAATGTGTGAAATAAAATATTTTAGTTATGGAGCCTTCTCTAATTTCTCTCCTTCCAATTATTTCCCCACCTTCAAACTCCTAAATCACAGTAACCTATCGAACTAATATGCATCATAATCATTCATATTTTTGTGCTACCTTCTGTTACTGCCTCATACTAATTTTTATTTATTTATTTATTTATTTATTTATTTTCAGTGTAAGAATATTACCCATCAGATTCTGTGACACTCAAAGAAGGAAAAAAAAAAAAGCACGGGACAGATTTTATCTTTTTTCCTGGAGACAAATAAGAACTCCTGAGTTGAAAAGCAAGTCGTTGTCATGTTCTCCCTCTTCTCCCTCTTCTCCCTCTTCTCCCTCTTCTCCCTCTTCTCCCTCTTCTTCTCCCTCTTCTTCTTCTCCCTCTTCTCCCTCTTCTTCTTCTTCTTCTTCTTCTTCTTCTTCTTCTTCTTCTTCTTCTTCTTCTTCTTCTTCTTCTTCTTCTTCTTCTTCTTCTTCTTCTTCTTCTTCTTCTTCTTCTTCTTCTTCTTCTTCCTCTTCCTCTTCCTCTTCCTCTTCCTCTTCCTCTTCTTCCTCTTCTTCCTCTTCTTCCTCTTCTTCTTCCTCTTTGTCGTGGTTCCGCTCAAGTGGGCAGCTGAGCTCCACCACAGCCGCTCTCTCACTCCTTCTCCTCAAAGAGGAATGGGGAGAAAATATGATGAAAAGGGCTCAAAGGTTGAGATAAGGACAAGAAGATCACACAGTAATTATTGTAATGGGCAAAACAGACTCTGCATAGGGAAATAGTAAGATTTATTGCTTATTACTAAAAAGCTAGAGAAGTGAGAAACAAAGGAAAGAAACCAAAAGCACCTTCCTCGCCATCCACCCTCTTCCACTTCCTCCCCCCAAGCGGCACAGGGGAACGGGGGAATGGGGGTTATGGTCAGTCTACAGATCTTCTTCTCTGCCGCTCCTTCTTGGTCACTCTCATCCCTTGTGCTGTGGGGTCCCTCCCACGGGATACAGTCCTTAATGACCTGATCCGGCGTGGGCTTCCCACAGGCAGCAGCTCATCCAGAACTGCTCCAGATATGGGTCCGTACCATGGGGTCCATCCCTCAGGAGAAAACTGCTCCAACATGGCTCCCCCACAGGCAGCAGCTCCTGCCAGGTCACCTGCTCCTGCGTGGGCTCCCCTCCACGGGCTACAGGCCCGGCCTGGAACCTGCTCCGGCAGGGGTCTTCCACAGGTGGCAGCCTCCATTGGTGCAGGGCCACCTGCTCCACTGTGGTCTCCTCCACGGGCTGCAGCGTGGAACGCTGCTCTACCGTGGTACTCCATGGGCTGCAGGGGGACATCCTGCTTCACCATGGTCCTCACCACAGGCCGCAGGGGACTTCTGCTCCGGCGCCTGGAGCACCTCTCCCCCTCCTTCTTCACTGACCTTGGCGCCTGCAAGGCTGTTCCTCACTCCTCTCACACTCCCAGCTGCTGTGTGTTGCAGCGTTTTTTTTCCCTGTCTTAAATATGCTCTCACAGAGGTACAAAACATCGCTTATTGGCTCGGTTCTGGAAAACAGTGGTGCCCTTACCAAACATGGGGCAGCTTCTAGATCCTTCTCACAGAAACCACCCCTATGGCTTCCTGCTACCAAAACCTTGCCATGTAAACCCACTACACTCTTCTCCTCTTCCTCTTCCTCTTCCTCTTCCTCTTCCTCTTCCTCTTCCTCTTCCTCTTCCTCTTCCTCTTCCTCTTCCTCCTCTTCCTCTTCCTCTTCCTCTTCCTCTTCCTCTTCCTCTTCCCCTTCCCCTTCCCCTTCCCCTTCCCCTTCCCCTTCCCCTTCCCCTTCCTCTTCCTCTTCTTCCTTCTTCTTCTTCTTCTTCTTCTTCTTTCTTTCTTCTTCTTCTTCTTCTTCTTCTTCTTTCTTCTTCTTCTTCTTCTTCTCTCCTCTTCTTCTTCTTCTTCTTCCTTCTGCTGCTGCTTCTGCTGCTGCCTGGGCAGAATACTAATACTAGTATTGCCAGACATCCAGATGCACTCTTACTAAAATTCTTTGTGAGCAGAGTTACTGTAGCAGTGCAATGGGAGACTGAGATAACAGCATAAATACCATTTCACAGAGTAGCTGTGCATACAATGTAGCCTCCTTCATGCATTTCAAATATGCTCATTTTCAGTGTATCTAACATAACACAGAATAACACTATATAAAGAGAGCATCTTTTCTTCACCAAGCAGATCAGCTGTACATTGTGTTCAGCTTTGTGGTATGTCAAGCGTAGAATCATACCTCTGATTTAAGTTCCAGCTGCTTTATAGGCATCGTAAATAAAGAAGTTGGAACCTTTTAATCATGTTTTAATTAATTCCTCAGAATCAGAAAAATATGAAGCACAACAATGCATAGAAAACCTTTATTCCCCCAACATGGGATGAGTATGTCAGCATATGCAACTATCTTACTCATTCTGCTGTATTAAACTATAACATTCTGATCACATTTCAGTTCCTGGATGGAGCAAAATGGTTGAGATATAAATATTTTTTATAGGGCTTTCTCACACATTTTCAGACTTGGTACAGATTTTATATAGCAGCATGTGATTATATACTAGAGCCATTAAGGGTGGGGAATAACTCTATAGTTTGACTGAGGTACCAAGTACAGCTACTTATTAATAACAAGGATAAAGCAGAAGATGTCCATTTCATGTGAATTTCAAGGACAAGTTCTTGAAACATAAATCAATGTAGTTACATGAAATACCCAGAAACTCACTTCTAGCCAAAAAAAAAAAGAAAAAAAGAAAAAAAGTCCTTGAACTCAAAGTTTTTGGAAGTTGTGAGTATATATGGAATAAGCATTTATATGTGTGTGCTCACCTTATATACTCTCCTTCCTTGGCATCTGCTTTTGACTTCTGCTAGAGACAGGACACATTGGGTTGGATGGACCTTTTATCAGAAATGGTAACATAAAATATGTAAGTTCCAGCACAATTTGAACAAGCCATCCTATAAATAGGGGCACTTAAGAGTACTGGGATAGCCAAGATTTTCTGGAAGAGACTCTGTGGAGTGAAATCCCACAATTCTACACCAGGAATCAGGAACCTTTTCCTAGCCTCCAGGGAACACAGGGAAATGAAGAGGGTCCAGTAGAATTGATGGGTCTGTCCCATGACTACGCACAGCACAACTGATGCTGCTACACTGACCTGCCAAACCTCCCTCCAGGACTGTGCCACCTCTCTTGCAGGACTGCAAGAGAAGAAGACTGGAAGAAAACACAATGTCAATTTATTTTCCTCACTTCACCACCTCCCCCACAGCATAGGAAATTAATGTATGTTGTAATATTGTATGTATCTGTGATTAAAGTGCTCTGTTATTCAAGTCCATGTAGCCTCCACAATGTCATATGATCATCAGGCTAAAAACTGCCCATGTGTCTTTCCTAGATACTCTTCCATATCAGTTGTATGTATGTGCATTGCATTTCTAGTCAAAAACAGGAAGTTCCTTCTCATGCTACTTGGAACAATGTTCAAGAAAGTTGTCGGTCCCCAAAGTATCAACACTAAAATATTTTTCACTAGCAATTAAGACAAATTAAGCTGCTTTTGCCTATTACAACTGTAATAAATGGCTCAGTCTTCAAAATAGGACTATAATCAAAGTTTACAATTTATTAAAGGAATTGAGGTAAGCAAACAGCTCTGGGTGCGCCGGGAGTCTCTGCTTCACCAAGACACACACCAGTTACATCAAGCAGCTGATTTTTATGCTCCTAGGCTGATACATATTCATTACTACTTCTAAAAAAAACAGGGTTATTATAATTAGTTTCCAGAATCAAAACCCTCCTACTGGAGCATGCGTATCTGTCTCCAGTGGTCCCTCTGGGGGTCTCTTGTGCTGAAGGCTCATAGTCTTCCTCCCTCTTGTCCTCCTTTGTCCAACTTGGCTGTATGGCAGAGACTTGTGCAATGTCTCCTGCAAGCTGTCTTTTAGTCGTTCTTCAGCTTTCCCCATCTCCTTAATCTCCTGGCCAGATATCAGAGACTTGCATAGTGTCCCATGCAATAGTCATAATAGTTAGCAGTTATTCTGAAACCCCCCAGATATCAGAGACTTCAAGGAAAAGCCTACAAATACATTTCCCTTCAAGCTCTCTATTGACATGAATTGCTAAAACATTCCTTTGCAAGATACAAGAATTATATACATTAACCACTCTGTTTTTCTTAGACTTGTGGTTATACAAGGGTATGTAAGACAGAAGGTCACATTCATCATACCATGTGGCCCTAGCATTGTTCCATACTGACATGAATCACATGAACATATCTCACACAACTAATTTTATATTTGATATTAACCGTGCTATATGGAAACTAAATAGCACCATACAGCAAATTGCAACTGATCATGTAGGACAGAAGTACAACTGTTAAAGTAATGTTTTCTGTGTGTTTCATAATATTCACCAACTGCCTTTGCACACCCTCCCTGTCTCCCCAAAGCAAAACCTAATGGTTGTTGCTAACATTATTCTATGCAAACTATGACTAATTTCTTTTTCCATGCAAAACAATATAATCTATAATATAATATAATATAATATAATATAATATAATATAATATAATTCCGTAGTTCTCACTTGGATAAAATAATATTTTAAAACTTGATCTTTTACTGTATTTATGATTTGTGAACACTTTGACATCTATCATAGTCACATGAAATAAGAGGTAGTTTGCAAGACTGGACATATGAATCTTATTCAGCCTTCCAGATCTGCTGGTTAATGTATGGTTATATGAAAAAAAAAATCTTGATTTTTTTACTCATCATGCTTTGATCATCATGCATGATTTTTACTCATCATGCTTGTATTAGAAATATACAACAGTGTATATAGCTTTTTGGGGCACTAAACTCAGTTTGCAGGCATTTAACAATAAAGAACTGTGGAAGGGGCATTCTTGGGGTGAAAAATTAGTAATTTTATTAGTTTCGTACTGTAAATACCAAACTAATTAAATACCAAACCAATTACAATACCAACTGGTATTTAGAACACCGATTAGTTTGGCATTATAAATACAAAATTTACCAAGTGTAAATTGTAAATTTGTAAACAAGTAAAAACTTGTGGTTTTGCTAACTGCATGCATTTTCAGTGGTTCGGTAACATAAAGGCATTTGCAACTACCTAGGTCTTGAGAGGGTAGAAATGAGGCTTAATTGTGATGTTTTAGATAGCAGAAGTTTGGATAATACATTTATTTATTTATTTATTTTTCTATCATCGTTAAGTGAAAGGAGAAAAAATGTATACTGTCTGCATTCTTAAGGGAAAATAATGTGACATTAAAGATGCAGATTTCTGGTTCATCTCTGTTGTGCTTATTTACTTATTTATTTTTATTGCAATTTCCTGTGATGGTTGCATATTTTTCTCCATTTTACTGTTTGTATTTTTTTGTGTATTGTGTTATTGTTTGCTTTCTTTTTTTTTTGATTGTTTGTATTGTATTGTGTATGAGCCACTTGCTGAGGCGATCGGCTCCTGTGCAGACATGTTCTGCAGCGGAGCAGGGGATCGGACAGGTAGGGCTATTTTTTCCAGCATTGAGCCCACTTGAGGGAGCTGCCAGGACTCAGCAGTCCTCACGAGTGAGGCTGACGAGGCATAGGCGGAGCCAGCAGTGCCCCCTCCCCAGCCGTTCAAAAGCAGCCCCTAGGGAGCGCGAGCGAGCAGGAGCTCGGCGAACAGTATGGGCAAACAGGGCGTGGCATGTCAGAAGGGCAAGTCAACAGTTAGTTAGCACAGGCAGGGTGAGCAGGAAGGGCATAGTATTCCTCCCCACCCATACGAGCAACTCCTCTAACGGTGGCCTACCGCTAGCTAAGCTGCAATGGTCTCCACCAGGTGCAGTACCCTCTCTAGGAAGTCTGTACACACCCAGACTGACTGCCCACTCTAAAATGTGGCAGTTCAGGTCTCCGGATGCAGGGAGTGCCCAAGCCTGTTGCTGCCACCTGCGGGGGGACAGAGAGACTGTGTGCGTGAGGTGTGAGCAGGTGGATGACCTGGCCCACCTGGTGGCAGAACTCAAGGAGGAGGTTGAGGGATATCAGGGAGTGCAAGCGGGAGATAGACTGGTGGAGCAACTCCCTGACAGGCCTGAAGGACAGGTACCAGGGTGAGACACCCCAAATGGGGGTGAACCCCCTGCCCTGTTACTGTCGGGCAGAGGCAGGGGACCTAGGAGTTGAGGAGGAATGGAAACAGGTCCCTGCTCGGCATCGCAGGCAATGCCGCTACTACTGGCCTCACCTTCCCAGGTGCAACAGGTTTGAGGCCCTGGAGTTTGAGAGACTGGTAGCTGAGGAAGAGATAGAAGGCTACCCAGGAGGATGCCTAGGGTGAGGAAGTCGATTCCACACCTCAGGACTGCCTCCACCAGAAAGAAGGGTGATTGTTGTGGGCGACTCCCTTCTCAGGGGAACAGAGGGACCTATTTGTCAGCCTGATCCTACCCGTAGGGAAGTCTGCTGTCTCCCTGGGGCCAGGGTCAGGGACATTGCCAGAAAGCTTCCCAACCTGGTTCGCCACTCTGATTATTATCCTATTTTAATAGTCCAGGCTGGCAGTGATGACATTGAAGAGAGAAGCCTGAAGACCATCAAAAGGGGCTTTAGGGGACTGGGATGGTTAGTGGACGGAGCGGGAGTACAGGTGGTGTTTTCATCTATCCCTATGGTGGCAGGGAGGGGTACAGAGAAGACACGGAAAGCCCACCTGTTAAACACGTGGCTCAGAGGCTGGTGCCAACACAGAAATTTTGTTTTTTTTGACCATGGGGTGCTTTACTCAGCACCCGGCCTGATGGCCACAGATGGGTCCCTATCTCTAAGGGGAAAAAGGAACCTAGGCTAGGAGCTGGCGGGGCTCATTGAGAAGGCTTTAAATTAGATAAGAAGGGGGACAGGGCTGAAACAAGGCTTATTAGAGCTGTGCCAGGGGTAACAATAGCAAGTCTGGGAGAGAAAGCAATGGCCCAACTGAAGTGCATCTACACTAATGCATGCAGCATGGGTAACAAACAGGAGGAGCTGGAAGCCATCGTGAGGCAGGCAGGCTATGACTTGGTTGCCATCACAGAAATGTGGTGGGACCACTCTCATGACTGGAGTGCTGCGATGTCTGGCAATAGGCTCTTCAGAAGCGACAGGCAGCACAGAAGGGGTGGTGGTGTGGCTCTCTATATCAGAGAGAGTTTTGATGTCATAGAACTTGAGGCTGAGAATGATAAGGTTGAGTCCCTATGGGTTAGAATCAGTGGGAAGGCCAACAAGGCAAGCATCCTGGTGGGGGCCTGTTATAGACCACTGAACCAGGATGAGGAAATTGATGAGGAGTTCTACAGGCAGCTGGCAGAAGTTGTGAAATTGTCAGCGCTTGTTCTAGCGGGGGACTTCAACTTCCCAGACATATCCTGGAAGCACAACACAGAGAAAGCAGTCTAGGAGGTTTCTGGAGCGTGTGGAAGATAGCTTCCTGACGCAGCTGGTTAGTGAGCCTACCAGGGGAGGTGCCCCACTAGACCTTCTGTTCACGAACTTAGAAGGACTGGTGTGAGATGTGGTGGTTGGAAACTGTCTTGGGCAGAGCGACCATGAAATGGTAGAGTTCTCCATTCTTGGAGAAGCCAGGAAGGGGACCAGTAAAATCTGTATATTGGACTTCCAGAGGGCCGATTTTGAGCTGTTCAGGACACTGGTTGGTAGAGTCCCTTGGGAGGTGGTTCTGAAGGGCAGAGGAGTCCAGGAAGGCTGGGCGCTCTTCAAGAAGGAAATCTTAATGGCGTAGGAGCGGTCTGTCCCCACGTGCCCAAAGACAAGCCAGCATGGAAGAAGACCAGCCTGGCTGAACAGAGAATTGTGGCTTGAGTTTAGGAGAAAAAAAGAGGGTTTATAATCTTTGGAAAAGAGGGTGGACCACTAGGGAAGACTATAAGGAGGTTGCAAGGTTGTGCAGGGACAAAATTAGAAAGGCCAAAGCTCATCTGGAGCTCCATCTGGCTACAGCCGTCAAAGACAACAAAAAAAGTTTTAACAAATACATCAATGCAAAATGGAGGACTAAGGAGAATCTCCATCCTTTAGTGGATGCGGGGGGGGAACTTAGTTACAAAAGATGAGGAAAAGGCGGAGGTGCTTAATGCCTTCTTTGCCTCAGTCTTTAGTGGCAAAACCAGTTACTCTCTGGATACCCAGTACCCTGAACTGGTGGAAGGGGATGGGGAGCAGAAAGTGGCCTCACTATCCATGAGGAAATGAATGGTGACCTGCTATGGCACTTGGATGTGCGCAAGTCGATGGGGCCGGATGGGATCCACCCGAGAATACTGAGAAAACTGGCAGAGGAGATGGCCAAGCAACTTTCCATCATTTATCAACAGTCCTGGCTATCGGGGGAAGTCCCAGTCAACTGGCAGCTAGCAAACGTGATGCCCATCTACAAGAAGGGCCTGAGGGTAAACCTGGGAAACTATAGGGCTGTCAGTTTGACCTCAGTGCCAGGGAAACACATGGAGCAGATTCTCTTGAGTGTCATCACGTGGCACTTACAGGGCAACCAGGTGATCAGGCCCAGTCAGCATGGGTTTATGAAAGGCAGGCCCTGCTTGACGAACCTGATCACCTTCAATGACAAAGTGACATGTTTGGTGGATGAGGGAAAGACTGTGGATGTGGTCTACCTTGACTTCAGCAAGGCTTTTGACACCATTTCCCACAGCATTCTCCTCTGTCTGCTCGTGGCTTGGACTGGTATATGCTTCATTGGGTTAGAAACTGGCTAGATAGCCGGGCCCAAAGAGTTGTGGTGAATGGAGTCAAATCCTGTTGGAGGCCGGTCACTAGTGGCTGTGGTGGTTTTACCGTGCTGGGTAGCTAAACCCCACAACCGCTCTCTCACTCCCTCTCCTTTAGATGAGGAGGGGGAGAAGTAAAGCAAAGAACAACTCACGGGTTGAGATAAGGATAATTTAATTGAAGAGAAATAAATATAATAATTAAATAAAGACTACCATGAACTAAACAATTTAACTAAGGGGAAATAAAAAGGGAAAGGGGAAAAGGGAGGGGAAAAGGGAAAATAAAAAGAAGGGAGGAAAACAAACAAACAAAATAAATGAAGGCTATATGGAAGTGCAGAGGAAAGAAATTACTCTCTACTTCCCACAAATGAGCGATGATTGACCACGTCCTTGAAGCAAGGCCTCAACGCACGCAGCCGGTGTTCAAGAGGAGGACCGACGTTTTCCCAACGAGAGCCCACCCTTCCCCTCTTCTTCCTGTTTCCACCTTTTATTGCTGAGTGTGACATCACATGGTCTGGAATATCCCTTTGATTGGTTTAGGTCAGCTGCCCTAGTGATGTTTCTCTCCTCACTTTTTGCCCACCCCCTAGGAGGGTTAGAGAAAGGCCCAATGCTGTGCCACTGCTGCTCAGCAGTAGACACGACACTGGTGTGATAACACTGCTGTTCCAGCTACAAGTACAGAGTACGGCACTGTATGGGCTGCTGCCGGGAAAGTTAACATTCCAGCCAGACCCAGTACAGTGGCGTTCCCCAGGGCTCAATACTGGGGTCAGTCCTCTTTAATATCTTTATCGATGATCTGGATGAGGGGATCGAGTGCACCCTCAGTAAGTTTGCAGATGACACCAAGTTAGGTTCACGTGTCAATCTGGTTGAGGGCAGGAAGGCTTTGCAGGAGGATCTGGATAGGCTGCACCGATGGGCTGAGGTCAACTGTATGAAATTCAACAAGGCCAAGTGCTGGGTCCTGCACCTGGGGTGCAATAACCCCAAGCACATCTACAGGCTGGGAGATGAGTGGTTGGAAAGCTGCCTGGCGAAGAAGGACCTGGGAGTATTGGTGGATAGTCAGCTGAATATGAGCCAGCAGTGTGCTCAGGTGGCCAAGAAGGCCAGCAGCATCCTGGCTTTTGTAAGAAGCAG
Organism: Netta rufina; assembly: GCF_964035555.1. Classification (NCBI taxonomy): domain Eukaryota; kingdom Metazoa; phylum Chordata; class Aves; order Anseriformes; family Anatidae; genus Netta; species Netta rufina. Next base: position 40,783,959 of record NC_140123.1, on the reverse strand, counting down.
TGTGACCAGTAGGTCTAGTGAAGTGATCGTCCCCCTGTACTTGGCTCTGGTGAGACCGCACCTGGAGTACTGTGTTCAGTTTTGGGCCCCTCACTACAAGAAGGACATCGAGGTGCTCGAGCGAGTCCAGAGAAGGGCAACGAAGCTGGTGAGGGGTCTGGAGAACAAGTCCTACAAGGAGCGGCTGAGGGAGCTGGGATTGTTCAGCTTGGAGAAAAGGAGGCTCAGGGGTGACCTTATCACTCTTAAGTACATTAAAGGAGGCTGTACCGAGGTGGGGGTTGGTCTGTTCTCCCACGTGCCTGGTGACAGAATGAGGGGGAATGGGCTGAAGTTGCACCAGGGGAGGTTTAGGTTGGATATTAGGAAGAACTTCTTTACTGAGAGGGTTTTGAGACATTGGAATGGGCTGCCCAGGGAAGTGGTGGAGTCACCATCCCTGGAGGTCTTTAAAAGACGTTTAGATGTTAAACTTAGTGATATGGTTTAGTGGAAGACTTGCTAGTGTTAGGTCAGAGGTTGGACTTGATGATCTTGAGGTCTCTTCCAACCTAGACAATTCTGTGATTCTGTGTTGGGGAAAGTGGGAAGGATAAGAAGGAGGAGCTTGAGTGTGGGGTTTCTGTAGGCTACATTTCATACAGAGTGATTCCTCCAGAATGATGAGATGGTTTCTTTCCTCTAGCAAGTCCACCAGGCAAAGTGACAAAAAGCTGTTGCAGATTCATTGTATCATTACATGTATCATTACAGCATTACAGTTTTGCCTTTTTTTTTTTTTTAATATATACATACCTGTTAAATTCTCTGTATAAACACATCAGATTATCTAAGTTGTGTTTTAATTTCAGTTTTTAGGTTTTTAATTATTTTTAAAGCATCGCAAACATGAAGAGACTACAGTTAAGACAGCTATAGAATACAGAGCATATTCAGAGAAATTTTATTGCTCCATTTCCTTCAATGGAGTGTGGTAAAATCAAATGAGCAGACAAAAAAATGACAAAACAAGACACACACACACAAATAATAATAATACATGCTAACAATAATAATAATAATATTAACAGCAACAATAACAATAACAATAATAGTAATAAACAAAGCAAAAGAACAACAACAAACCACCACTGTAACTCACATCGAAGAACCTGGATATCACTAATATCTTGTAATGGGTGCTTGTAATGGGTCTGCCAGCTCACTTTAGCACTAGATTTGGAAAGAGATATACATCTCTCTTCACTCCATCTGAGAAGAACCCAAAGCTATGGGATCTGCTTGGTCCACCAGGGAAACCAAAATGAAGAAATTTACTGGTGTTTGTTTGTTTGTTTGTTTGTTTTTTTCTTTTAATACCAACCTCTTTACCAAACTTGAGCCCACTAAGCACATAAGTCAGCCAACAAAGCTCAGACAAAATCGTAACTCAATGTGTAGTACCTTAGGGGTGGAACATATTTTATGGTTGAAGATTATTGCTTTTTTCAGTCTTGTGATACCTGAATAGCATAAATAAGTGAGATACAATATCAGAAAAGGTTGTATAAGTATTACATTTCCATTGCTATGCTCACCCTGACATTGTAGTAGATTTCTTTTGAAAGTTTACTTTAGACTTGCTCTATTATCAAAAAAAAAAAAAAAAAAAAAAAAAAGATATGAGGGAAGGGAGTGAGTTACCAAAAATCAGTTTTTTTTTGTATACAGGAAAAAAAAATAATTAATACGTGTTTTACAGCTTCTTTGGGAAATGCAAAGCAACTGATTTTACTTGGCTCCCAAGAAAGGGGCAAAGATGCTCAGAGATGAATTAATTAATTTAAATGACCCCTTTGAGTTTCAGCTTTTCCTAGGATTGACACTAAAATTGTTTAAACAACATTCTTTGCATGGAAAAAATAATGAATATAAATAATGTTAATATTTTAATATACAGAAAGCTGGTAACATTTAATCTGTAAACTTCAACATATTCTTTTTGGCATGAATAAAATGTAATGCTTTCATAGGTTCCTGGCAAGAAATAGAGATTCTGTCTGAGAATCTGTTCAATTTACTTAGTCATTTTATATATAGGAAGATTACACTTTAAAATAACTTCACCTATCTCCTTTATTAGCTTTTTCAGTTTGGGTGGAGGGCTCTACAGCTTTACAACATTCGTAACCACCTAGCTTCATAGATATTATTGCTGAGTTCTTATATTGTGTATAACATACAAACGTTCAAAAAGATAGTAATAATGGGCTGCCTCTAAGCTGTTTATTTAAAACTGTTCTGGGAAAGAAAAAAGATTCTTGATATAACCTTCAAAACCTTTCAAAATTATTACAACTTTTAAAAGAGTTTTTAATCTATGTGTAACCTCACATAATTTCACTACTTAAATGCTTGGTGAGCCACTAAACCACATTACTTGTGTCACCTTGTATCCCTCTTGTTAAATTTCCCTTTTTCAGGGAAATTCTTTAATGAAAATGATGTATTTATTCTTTAAACCTTGGTAAAACTACTATACACTGGATATATAACAAATATATTTATGCGCACTTTTAGTCTGCTCTGTACATGATATATAAATAAAATCATAGCCTATCCTTCACAATTACGTTGTCTCTAGATGGATCAGTGTATGTAAGCATATTGCTGCTGGGGATGCTTTTGGTCATAATATAGACAACTAAACTTAAAATCCTGATCACGTGGACTATTTTGAGACTTTCATAGCCTGCCAATGCATTCATACACATTTAATTGCAGCGTTCTGCTTTTACACATGCTTTACTATCATAATATTAATCCCATTTCATATGGGGTATTTAATAGGATAACAGATAAAAGAAAAAGCAAAGTATTACAACTAGATAAAATCACCAGTGTACTTTGCAGTTGGGGTTATAAAGTGTTCCAAGAAGATATTGACTCAAAGCCACCATTTGTTTCAACTGAAGCTTAATACGAACCCATTATACAGTCTCTTCACAAATAAAATGCAAGATGTCTTTCAAGTTTTCACTGCTTTCAGCATTTTAAAACAAAGTCACACAGAACAGCTGATGTAATTACAGTTCACCAGGAAACCTCAAAGTAGTCAATATCTCTAAACTCCACATAAATCGTATAGAAAGCAACATTTTAAGGCAAAATTTTGAAATAATGTGCTAAATACAGACAGATTACTCCAAAATCAACACTATGCATTGCTTTGAGGGATAGTAAGGCCCAGAGATTGAATGGGTTGCAGAGAACATATAAAGAATGAACACTTGAATTTTTAATCACGTTTTTATTCTCTCTGGAGTCAGTCTGCCATGGCCCAGTTCTAATGCCTGATGTATCGAATCATTAATTAGGCAACAGTTTCTATCATTCCACGATGTTGCCTAGAAAAAAAAATAAAAACAATATTTTTAGATATTTATATATACATATATATATTTTTAATATTTTAAATATATCTTTTAAAATATATCTATAATATATATTATAATTATATATGATATATAATATATTGCGTATATTATGTATAATTATACATAATTTGTATATGATATTTAAATTATATTATATAATAAATTTATGTACGATATTTAGATTATATAATATGTATTATAAATAATATATATATACGTTATTTATATATAATATGATTTATTACTTTTCTCTCTGTAGTTACTCTTTCACATCAGAAAATCATTGGCATAATGCAAATCATTAAGGAAAATACTGCATAATCTAGGAACTTTATGGTAGTAGTAGAATTATGATAAATCTTGAAAAGATTAAGATTTTTAAAAATGTTGAAAATGTCAAGAAGTCTCAGTGAATAACTGTTTGAAAGAAAGGATTCAAAAAGAATTCAAAAGGAAGAATTGATCTAGGTCAAACAAGACTAGCAATATTTATTTCATTGATCTGAGGCAGAATTGCAGCATCGAGGCTCACAAGGAGCTTGGAGAAAAGAAGTGGCATAGAGAATAGCAAGTCCTTAAAGAAAACATGATTGGAAGAGGAGCTGCAGGAACGAAGAGTAACAGGACATTAGTATTCAGTCAGTTCTGATCATGTTAAAGTTAAACCAATAGCATTAACCAAGAAGAGATGACAGAGAGAGACTAAAAGAGAAGAGAGTCTAAGATCAGAAAAGTCTGTATATGAAATATTACAATAACAGCTGATAGCCAGAGACCTTTAAGAAGAATTGATCACTCTCAGAAAGCATAAAAAAAAAAAAAAAAAAAAAAAAGAGTATAGGTGAGTATAGGTGCCTAGGAGTGGAACCTGTCATGTTCTTTCATTATCTGGTTGCTATTTTTGAATGTGCATTTTTGCAGTACAAATAGAAGAGCTGAAATTGAATCTTCCCTGGCAGTGTAATTAGTTTTACAGCGTAGTACATTTCCTTTTTAGTAAGTCTGGTGAAAAAACAGGAAGCTGGTTAATGAAAATAAACATATGATTTGATTATTTGTGTAGTACCTACAACACACACACACACACACACACACATAAAAAGACGGCCATCATTTGCATTCTTTGCTTCAACATGATTTTCTGTCTATCACCAGAAAAAATAACTTCACCTACACCAATTTTCAAGACAACCTATGTAGTGTTTGCCCTTACGTCCAGTTGGCACATTAAAAACATGATTTTAAAAGAAGATATTTAACTTCTTTTTATAAAAATGTATCACATTCTTGGGCAGCCTTTCATATGGGCAAATAAGATAATAAGTTTTAATTATTTTTAAGCTCCTAATGTTTTTTTCAGACCTCACCAGTATGTAGATTTGTTCCTTGCTTTATAAAATTTCGTTCTGTTATTTAAAAATACCTCTTTTTTTTTTTTTTTTCCTCATATTTTGGTATTAGGTATTGCATAGTATTCTTGCTACTTTTCATTTTCATCTTTTCATTGCTACAAAAACACAAAACACAAAATGTTAATTCTGATTTACTGCTGGTGAACTCTTGCCCATTTTGTGTGGTCAAAACATTGTCTGAAGGAACAGAGAAAGGAAAAGCTGGCAGGATTTTAGAATGGAAATGAAAGGATTCTGAAAGGAAATGAAAATTAACTTGATGGGAAAGACATCTCAGAGAGTGTATTTTGCTTTCCTCATAGCAGCTTTCCGATGACATAATAAATGATATTAACACTGAGAGGTTTTTATTTACCTAACTAAATACACCTCATTGGCTAATTTTAGGAAGAGAAGTTTCTTTTGGCATATGGTGTCAGCTCTTCCCCATGTTCACTGTGTTCCCGTGAACTGCACATATCTCCTGCATTTCTGCAGAAATGAAAGAACAAAAGCAGCCCTGGAAGGTAGATGACCAAGAAACTGTTCTCTGTCTTACACAGAACCTCTGTAAGACAGCCATAAATTCAGCAAGGGAACTTAATAGTAATGCATCTTATAAAACCTCAGTCTATATCAAACCGATGTAATATATGCATTCTGCTTAAGTTCTTATTTCAGGTATTTTTCCATGTTCAACTTAGAAAACTGACATTCAAAACATTGTTTTGTTATCAGAAGTATGTTTCTTGACAAAGAAGCCAAGATAAAAATCAAAATCTTCCCCACACTCAGCAAATGCCTAATCTCATACACATACATATATATAGTAATACATATATATATATATGTGCATACACATGTATGCACAGATATGCTCCCTAAGAACAAACCAACCTGAATTGAAATAAAACAGTGATTTGAGGAGATAGTGTCATTGTTTTAACATTCAGCCTCAGAATTGTAATTTATCCCCCTGCTTGTCATAATTCCATGTGAAGTAGTTGTATCTGTTATATCTCTTCAGGCTATTATTTACCTTAATTATACTTCAGAAGGGAAATATTTACTATTGAAAGGGAAATAGTCAAGGACAGTGTGCTAGGAAAGAGCTCCCCAAGTTAATTTCAGTCTTGTCATCCAACTGCATTGGGTTTAGGTGGCAAGGTTTTGGTAGCAGCGGGCTGCAGGAGTGGCGTCTGTGAGGAGGGTCCAGAAGCTGCACCATGTCAGATCAGAGCCAGTTTCAGCCAGCTCCAAAATGAACCCGCCACTAGACAGAGCTGAGCCAATAAACAATGTTGTTTGTGCATCCATGAGAGCAAACTTAAGAAAGGGAAGAAAAACTTCTGCACAACAGCAGCTACGGGAGTGAAGAGTGAGAACCAGCACTGCAGACACCAAGATCGGTCGGTGCAGAAGGAGAGCAGGAGGTGCTCCAGGTACTGGAGAAGAAGCTCCCCTGCAGCCTGTGGAGAGGCCCCTGGTGGAGCAGGCTGTCCTCCTGCATCCCATGGGTCCCACATGGAGCAGATCTCCATGCTGCAGACTATGGAGGAGCCCCCGGTGGAGCAGGCGGATATGGCCTGGAGGACGGCATCCAGTGGGAGGGACCACGTGTGGAGCAGAGCCAGGGTTTGACCTTGAAGGAGCGGTGGAGATGAAGCATTATGGACTGACCTCAGACCCCATATCTCTCCATTTTGTAGAAGAGGGTGTCATGTGGGACTGTGTCAAAGGCCTTACAGAATTCTTGGTAGATGACATCAGTCGGTCTTCCCTGGTCAACTAGTGCAGTCCCTCCAGTAGTGAAGGCCACCAGCTTGGTCAGGCATGATCTACCACTGGTGAAGCCCAGCTGGCTGTCTTGGATCACCTCTGTGATCACCTCTGTGCCTTACCATTGCTTCCAGAAAGATCTGTTCGATGATCTTGCCTTCCACAGAGGTGAGGCTCACCAGTCCGTAGTTTCCAGGGTCCTCCTTTTTACCCTTTTTAAAAATGGGAATTACACACTGCTCTAGCTTGTTAGTAATAGGTAATAATTTGCTATACAATGATATTTTGCCAGGTGAAGTTTAGGTTAGAAATTAGGAGACATATATTCTCAGAAAGAGTAGTCAGGCATTGGAACAGGTTGGCCAGGGAAGTGGTGGCATCACCATCACAGAATCACAGAATCACAAAATCACAGAATTGTAGGGGTTGGAAGGGACCTCAAAAGATCATCGGGTCCAACCCTCCTGCCAAAGCAGGTTCCTCAGAGCAGGCTGCTCAGGTAGGCATCCAGACAGGCCTTGAATATCTCCAGAGAAGGAGACTCCACAGCCTCCCTAGGCAGCCTGTTCCAATGCTCTGTCATCCTCACCATGAAGTTCTTTCGCATATCAGTGCAGAACTTCCTGTGCTCTAACTTGTAGCCATTGCCCCTTGTCCTATCCCCACAAACCACTGAGAAGAGGTTGGCTACATCCTTTTGTCCCCCACCCCTCAGATATTGATATACACTGAGGAGATCCCCTCTCAGTCTTCTCTTCTCCAGGCTGAACAGACCCAGGTCTCTCAGCCTTTCTTCATAGGGAAGATGCTCCAGGCCCCATATCATCTTTGTGGCCCTCCGCTGGACTCTTTCCAGGAGATCCCTGTCTTTCTTGTACCTGGGAGCCAAGAACTGGACACAGTACTCCAGGTGAGGCCTGACCAGGGCAGAGTAGAGGGGGAGGATCACCTCCCTTGACCTGCTGGCCATGCTCCTTTTAGTGCACGCCAGGATCCCATTAGACCTCTTGGTCACAAGGGCACAGTGCTGGCTCATGGTCAACCTGTCGTCCACCAGGACCCCCAGGTCCTTCTCCTCAGAGCTCCTCTCCAACAGGTCATCCCCCAGCCTGTACTGATACTTTGGGTTGTTCCTTCCCAAGTGCAGGACTCTACACTTGCTCTTATTAAATCTCATTTGGTTTCTTCCTGCCCATCTCTCCAGCCAGTCCAGGTCTCACTGAATGGCAGCACAGCCTTCTGGCGTGTTAGCCACTCCTCCCAGCTTTGTGTCATCAGCGTACTTGCTGAGGACAGACACTATTGCCTCATCAAGGTCGTCGATGAAGATGTTGAACAAGACCGGACCCAGCACTGACCCCTGGGGAACACCGCTAGTCACAGGTCTCCAGCCAGACTCTGCTCCTCCGATCACCACCCTCTGAGCTTGGCCAGTCAGCCAGTTCTCAACCCACCTTGCCGTCCACTCATCTATCCCACACTTTCTCAGCTTTGCTAGTAGGATGTCATGGGACCTTTCATAGATGATAGAGAGCGGTTCGGCGATCACATCTGCCAGCTCCCTTAGCACACGTGGATGCATCCCATTGGGACCCATGGATTTGTGTGCATTGAGCCCACTCAGACGCTTCTGAACCACTTTCACGTCCACCAGGGGGGAGCCCTCCATTTCCCAGAGACCCTTTGTCCTATTTTCAGGGGTGAGGAGTCCTGGGGGAGTGTCCTTGGAGCAAAGACTGAAGCAAAGAAAGCATTCAGTATCTCTGCCTCCTCAGCGTCTCCCGTGACCAGGACACCTCCCTCATTCAGCAAGGGACCCACATTATCCCTAGTCTTCCTCTTGCTGTTTACATACTTGAAAAAAACCTTCTTATTATCCTTTACCTCTTTCGCAAGCCTCATCTCTAGGTGGGCTTTAGCCTTCCTCGTTATGTCCCTGCAGGCCCTGACAACACATCTATACTCCTCCCCAGAAGACAGGCCCTTTTTCCACATTTCATAGACCTTCCTCTTCCTTTTGATCTTATTGATCCTCTTCCTTTTGATCTTATTGATGAGCTCCTTGCATATCCATGTGGGTTTCCTGCCCCCCTTCTCTGATTTCCTATTCCTCGGGATGTCCCTGGGGGTGTTCAAGGAAAGGTTGGACCTGATGCTTAGGGACATGGTTTAGTGGATATTATTGGTAATCGGATGATGGTTGGACCAGATGGTCTTGAAGGTCTCTTCCAACCTTTATGATTCTATGATTATGTAACTATGTAATTATGTATAGATAAATGCTGAGCAATCTCCCTGTCCTTATCTCAACCTTTGAGCCCTTTCCATAGTATTTTCACCCATTTTCCCTTAAGACTATGTAATTTGGGTTACCACATCAGAGTACAGTACAGTAAAGTGTAAGAGTACCTGTGTATTCACAAGAAAACCATAAGCCCACTGTTACAAACAACGCCCTATGGATATTGCAAGTGCATATTACTTTCCGGAACAGACCACATATAAGAGGTAGAATCTCAACCATTTTGTTCTTTTCCACAAATTAACAAACTCTCAACTTCCACTCAGTTGTATTTGTGGTGGGAAACAGAACTGGATGTTTTGAGTTCAAGAGCACAAGAAAAGCAAACAAACAAGCAACCAAAACAACAACAACAAAACACCACAATTATTTTTGCAAAAGGAGAAGATAGAGTACAAAAATCTTGATGACATTAAAGCTTAAATGCAGACAGTAAGGATCCACTTTTTATACCAAACCTTATGATTTTGCACATCCTCTGTTTAGTTATGGGTTATTCCAAGTCTCTTTTAGACAATTCTTCTCAAGGAAATGGATATGGACATACTCGCTACAATGAGAAAATAAATTTACATGTACAAAGAAATATTATTCCCCTAAAAAGCAACCGCAACTGGATAGAAAGATGATGCTAAAATGAGCATTTATCATTCAGGCCACTTTTTCCTATTTCTTTTCACAGTGAAATAGAAACATAAATACATAGATAAACAATCTTTTTTTTAACTCTGAGAAATGTTGCTCCTGTAGCTGGAAGAGGAAACTACACTTTCAACAAAAAAAGTGTATCCATTGTCCTTCCTGATCAGATTTTAATGCCACATTTAATTCCTTTATTCAGAGGTGGAAATAAAAGCATGTACCCCATAATACACCATGGTGTCTAACTTTACCTTAGAAGTTAAGTTACTGCAACTGAAGTGAATGCCATTATATAAACAGTTATTCAAGCTGATACTGTCCTTGACAACATTGTACAGGGCAATCTTTCCATAAGAATACACAATTCTTGAACAATGTATCTAATCTACTAGGTTCAAACATATTTTTGTCAGCATAAGGCACACATGTTTCTCTTCAAATTACTTCAATTCCTTACACAAATGTTTATAAGTGTTTATCAAAGACAAACTGGAAGAAGTCTCATCCTGTTTCTGTATAAGTGTTTTACTCTCTCCCCCTTACACTATTTCTGCATAGTCAATTGCTACCAGCTTTTTAATAATCCGAGTTCAAGTCAAGTTTCTCCTCAATACTATAATATCATACAAAGACAATTATAATTTATGGACCTATAATACTAGTACTGTAGTGCTGCCAATGTCAAAGTTTCATAAGTGGCAAGGGGCTTAGATGGATAAACAAGGTGCTCATGGATAAACTCTAAGACAAGAAGAAAGTCTATGACATGTGGAAAAAAGGCCCTGGCCACTTGTGAGGAATGCAGGAATGCTGTCAGAGCTTGCAGGGATGCAACAAGGAAGGCTAAGACCCATTTGGATTTAAATCTGGCAAAGGAAGTTAAGGATAACAAGAAAGACTTTTCTTTTTTTTTTTTTTTTACATATGTCATAGTAAAATGAAGACTAGGGAAAATGTTGGTCCACTACTGAATGGGGTGAATGCAACAGGGGATGCTGAGATGGCAGAGATACTGAATGTCTTCTTTGCTTCAGTCACTGCTGCTAAAACTGCCTCTCGGGAATCCCAGACCCTGGAGGTAAGAGAGAGAATCCAGGGAAAGGAAGACTTCCCCTTGGTTGAGGTGGACCTGATCAGAGAGCATCTAGCCAAAATTACTGCACAAAAATCCATGAGCCCAATTGGGTTGCATCCACATGTGCTGAGACAGCTATCATATGTGATTGCTGAACTGCATCTTTGAAAGGTCTTGGAGAACGAGAGAGGTACCAGATGACTGGAGGATAGGCAACATCACAGCAGTCTTCAAAAAGGACAAGAAGGAGGATCTGGGCAACTACAGGCCAGTCAGCCTCACCTCCATCCCTGGAAAAGTTCTGGAACAACTTTTTCTGGATCCCATCTCCAAGCAATTGGAAGAGGTTGTCAGGAGTAGTCAATATGGATTCACCAATGGGAAATCATGCTTGACCAACCTGGTGGACTTCTATGATGTCTTCACTGGCTGGGTAGACGAGGGGAGAGCAGTGGATGTTGTATATCTTGACTTCAGCAAGGTTTTTTACGCTGTCTCCCACAACATCCTTTTAATGAAGCTTTGAAAGTGTGGGATAGATGAGTGGACAGTGAGGTAGGTTGAGAACTGTCTGACTGGCAGAGCTCAGAGGGTTGTGATCAGCAGTGCAGAGTCTAGTTGGAGACCTGTAACCAGCGGTGTTCCCCAGGGGTTGGTACTGGGTCTGGTCTTGTTCAACATCTTCATCAATGACCTGGACGAAGGGTAGCATCCATCCTCAGCAAGTTTGCTTATGATACAAAGCTGGGAGGAGTGGCTGAAACACCAGAAGGCTGCACTGCCATTCAGCATGACCTGGACAGGCTGGAACTCTGGGTAGTGAGGAATCTGACTGAGGTTCAAGAAGAGCAAGCATAGAGTCTTACAGCTGGGGAGGAATAACCACATGTATCAGTAGGGGTTAGGTGCTGACCTGCTGGAGAGGAGCTCTACAGAGAAGGGTCCTGGTGGACAATAGGCTGGCCATGAGACAGAAATGTGGCTTTGTGCCCAAGAAGGCCAATTGCATCCTGGGTTGCATTAAAAAGAGCATGGCCAGTAGATTGAGGGAGGTTATCCCCTCCCTCTACTCTGCTGTGGTGAGGACACATAAGGAATACTGTGTCCAGTTCTGGGCTCCTCAGTTCAAAAAATACATGGATCTTCTAGAGACAGTCCAGAGGAGGGCCACAAAGATGATTAAGAACCTGGAACAATCCCATACAAAGAAAGGCTGAGAGACCTGGGTTTGTTCAGCCTGGAAAAGAGAAGAATGAGGGGTAATCTGATCAATGTTTGTAAATATCTAAAGTTCAGGAGGTAAATGGATTGGGCCATGCTCTTTTCAGTGGTGTGCAGAAATAGAACAAGGGGCAATAGGCAATAGAACAAGGGGCAATGACCAAAAACTGTAACACAGGAAATTCCACATAAACATGTGTAGGAACTTCTTTATAGTGAGGGTCATAAAGTGCAGGAACAGGCTACCCAGAGAGGTTGTGGAGTCTCCTTCTCTGGAGATATTCAAGACCCTCCTGGATGCTTTCCACGATGCAGGCCATGGAGGAGCACCTGGTGGAGCAGGTGGACCTGCACTGATGGAGGCTGCAGCCTGTGGAAGACCCGTGATGGAGCACATTCTGGGCCGGACCTGTAGCCGTGGACAGGAGACCACACATGAGTTGGTGACCTGGCAGGAGCTGCTGCCTGTGGGGGAGCCAGGTTGGAGCAGTTTGCTCCTGAGGGATGGACCCACATCTGGAGCAGTTCTTGAAGAGCTGCTGCCTGTGGGCAGCCCACACCAGATCAGTTCAGCAAGGACTGCATCCCATGGGAGGGACCCCACAGCACAGGGGACGAGGGTGACCAAGAAGGAGCGGCGAAGAAGAAGCGCTGTAGACTGACCATAACCCCCATTCCCCCATTCCCCTGTGCCGCTTGGGGGGAGGAAGTGGAAGAGGGTGGATGGCGAGGAAGGTGCTTTTGATTTCTATCCTTTGTTTCTTGCTTCTCTAGCTTGTTAGTAGTAGGCAATAAATCTTCCTCCCTACTCTGAGTCTGTTTTGCCCATCACAATAGTTACTGCATGATCTCCCTGTCCTTATCTCAACCCTTGAGCCTTTTTCATCGTATTTTCTCCCCATTCCTCTTTGAGAAGGGGGAGTGAGAGAGCAGTTGTGGTGGAGCTTGGCCACCCATCCGAGTAAAACCACCACAACAGGTACCTTAATGGAGGCTGTAGCGAGGTGGGGGTTGGTCTATTCTCCCACATGCCTGGTGACAGGATGAGGAGGAATGGGCTAAAGCTGTGCCAGGGGAGGTTTAGGTTGAATATTAGGAAGAACTTCTTTAGTGAAAGTGTTATTAGACATTGGAATAAGCTGCCCAGGGAAGTGGTGGAGTCACAATCCCTGGAGGTCTTTAAAAGACATTTAGATTTAGAGCTTAATGATATGGTTTCATGGAGGACTGTTGGTGTTAGGTCAGAGGTTGGACTAGATGATCTTGGAGGTCTTTTCCAACTTAGATGATTCTGTGATTCTGTGAGTTGAGCAGAAGGATCACCTTCCTCCACCTGCTGGCAATCCTTCACCTAATGCAGCCCAGAATACCTGTGCTGGCTCCTCTTCAACATGCTGTCCATCCCCAGGTCCTTCCCTAGAGCTGCTTTCCATCTGGGCATGTGTTGGTGCCTGGGGTTGTCCCTCCTCATGTGCAGGACTTAGAACTTTTCCATGTTGATATATACAAAGATATAAAAGGGGAAAAAAATAAAATGACATTGTTAGTTTTTGCCTGAATTGATGGTTTGTCTTAGAGCATATAGATGGATATAATAAAGGGAGAAAACAAGAAAAAGTCCCGGTCTTACTTTTAAGTCTTTTTTTTTGCTCACCCCGAGGCAAAAGCAACTATTTTTTTGATAAAATATTACTTCAGAATAACTAAGAATAGTCAATAAAGGGAATTTAAGTTTTAAAAAGTCAGCAGATTTTGAGTGCTTTCTTCAGATTACTTTAATGAGACCCAGGCTAATTCCTTATCCAACTTTAATGTGGTGAGTCATCTTCATGCGGTTAAAGAGACAAGTCATAACTGTTTTTTCTTCTCTCTAGCCCTTGCTCCCCTCACTATATAATCTAAAATACATTTCCATTTTGTGAACAGCTGTTCTGGAAAATAAAAATTGCTTTTTACACATGGCAAAATCTATGACACTACACTGAGCAAAAAAGGTTTAAGTCTTGCCCTTTCGTGCATCTGTCAGAATGGAAAATTTTAAGAGATATTCATTTATAATATATATGTTATTTGCACATACATCAACACAACCTGCAATATACAACCTGCAATAAAGAAAGGAATGCTCATAGAAGTAAATATAGTAAACTTAAGAATTTATATTTATAAAATACCAATATGGAAGTTGCCTATGAAGTTTTCTGTTAAGCTTCTTTCAATATTCTATTAATCTCCACATAATGTTTTGTCTTTACTTGTGCAATCTACATTGATAGATTTATTCATATTCAACGGAAAAAAAATAGACAGTCCTGAGTTACTGAACAACTGCTCAGTAATATTTGTTCTATTTTTTCTTTCTGTTATATAACTCTGTTATATATATAAAGTTTATCACTTTATTCATTAAATTCTATAAAACCAGTTCTGAATACAAAGTTTAGGACTAGAAAGATCAGAAAGTAATATTTTAAACATAAATCTGTCACTTTAGTTCTTCTGTGAAGTTTAGATTTTACAGCAGAGAAGTGAGATATGCAGAGTTTAATATAAAACTTCTCTACACATTTTGAGTGCTCAGTCTAATCAACCTCAGACCTTATGTTCCAGACTGTTTAGCCTTTTGTATCAGCATATAGTGGTATAGTTTAGTTGATAGTATTTGTAAAAGGGAGTCTTCATTTGCTCATATAATCTGATCTTCATATATCAAATTCAGCACCCAGAAAATTATGAACAATTTATTTAAACCTGTGAAAACTCTAACCTGTGAAAAATCTGACAAAAATAATGACGATGTTGTCTCAGTATCAAACAAGAACTCTCTAGAGCAAGAAAGAGCAGAATTTGATTAAATGGGAAAATAATTTCCTTAAGATCTTTGTCCTTCTGTTTCCCGAGTGATATACTACATTCATGTCTATTATATGCAACTTCTGAAGAAATTAAGTAGGTGTTATATAAAAAACAAAGTCCTTAAATGTTTAACTTTCATTCACATCCAGAATTAGGATCCCACAGGCAAAGACCCCGTGAAAATGTTTTTCTCTAAAGGCTTAGGCTTGATGATGGTATTGCTGTATTAACGTTTCATTCGCTTCTAAGGTTTTTTATACATAAAAACTAAAAAAAAAAATAATCTGAATTTATTGTATTCAGACTGAATATCAGATTTGTATTTCTCTCTCACAAATTTATCAAGTTCCTTTATCATTCATGTAAACTGCTCTCATAAGATTCTACAGCAATGTATTCCACAGTCCCTACTGCTCATAACAAACAACCTCTTTTAGATTGTTCTGGAATTAACTATGCCTTCCCCTTCCTAACTTTGCTTCATTAATCATTTTTCTTATATTATTTAATTAAAAAATGACTATTTCCTTCTTCTTTCCTTATTTATTTATTTATTTATTTTCCTCAGTGCTGCACACAATTTAAGATACCCTTATCATTTCCTGCTTTTTTGTTCCGTGTTTTCTAATTTTGGGTCTCCATCTGTCAATTGCTTTATGCAAACACCTTTTTACACATACTTTTGATAATTGTTGCTGCTTTTCTGAGAAGCTGATACTTTCCTAATAAATGTTCCTTGAATTAAATGTTAGGACCAGAAATGGAAAATTATTTAATATATTAATATATTGTGAATAATAATGGGAATTTATAAAGTGGTATAACAATGTTTTCTGCAGCGTTCAATGCTGTAAGAACAATAGTATAATTCAACATTATATGATATTTATCCTTTCAAACTTACATCTTTATTACTCTGAATATCTAGGTTACTTTAGAAAATTTTTGTGTTACCTTGAGAAGAGAGCTGGGAGGACCTGTGGAACTTTAAAAGAGTTTTTATTACCATACTACTGCCATATTAAACATACCTTCTGTCCTTGCAATGAAATTTCCTGTTTCTTTTCATGTAAACAGTATTCACAGATAAATGTACAGAGTGAGCATAAGTAGCACAGGGAATTTAGTTAAATTCCTTGAAAAACAAACAAACAAACAAAAAAAACACTGTAACTCTAATTCTCTAATTTATTTTTTTTTTATTATTTTTTTTTTCCCACTGATTACAATTGATATGTGCAAATGAGGACTGGTATTATGTGGGCCTCAGCATATTCTAAAGTAAAAGCAGTAAACTACAATGTCTAATCCTGTTCCTTTTTTGCCTGTTTGTTTCTGTAAGGTCAATTAAATACTATCATACCCAGTTTAAGAATAACTTCAGTGGATACTGGAGAATGGGAAGAATAAGACAGGGGCTCCTTATAAGTCTTTATTTATTGAAAAATTATTTCCTTCTATGACACACAGCCAGGGCTGAAGCTTTTCATGTGGGATTATACTGAAGTTCTTTGAAGTACATGCTTATGTTACATATACACTCAGCAATATAAAACAAAGTGTATTTAAGCAATCTGCATTCTTTTCTGGTTATAAGATTTTTAAGCTAAAGCACCATAAAACTACTAAATCTTATATGCAATGCAGAATATTCCCTACCTTCTAGTAAAAATGTTAGACAGCTATATGGTTTGATGACAGAAACTAGACGTGCTTACGTATGGAAGAACGAAACCCTTCAGGGGAAGAATATTAAATAGAAAAGATTTCTAGAGCAGACAGCCTGTATGGTTAAAGCAGTTAAATCTAATGGAAACACAGAAATATTTAACAGTATGTTAGGGGGATGTGATCTGTTTCCAGTGTAGTTTAATTTGAATCTGCAACAGTTACCCAAATGGTGTTTAACTTACTGAACTCCAGCAGAACAGAAATGATGAAATTAAAACCTGTGATGAACATTGTAAAAAAAAAAAAAAAAAAGACAAGAAAATAATCACTTCTTTGCTCCTTCCTCATCTTCCCCCCAAATACCTAAAAAAAAAATAAATAATAAAATAAAAAAAAAGGGAAATATTTATCAGCAGGGGATAACCCTTCAGCTTCAGTTTTGCTGTTAAAGTTTTATCCCCTCATATTTTTCAAATTTAATAATTTTCTTGTTGAACTGAAGATTATTCTATCAGTTTTTTTTCTTTTATTTCCTTATTTTTTAAAACTTGAGAAACATAGCCACAGATTTTCCTATACTCTGAAATGCACAAGCTTAAACTTATGTTTAAACCTCGAGAATAAATTGAACAGCCTTTAGAATTTTTAGCATAATTGTTACACCATTGATTGTGACAGGCATATTTCTAAAGTGTAATAAACAAACTTAAGGAAAAGAGAATTCCTAAGCCATTGTAGTTACCAGGGTGTTGGTCCTTCTTATTGTAAGGTCAGTTAGGAATTAATGTAAACATTTTCATTGTATTCAGTTCTGGAAATTCAAGAAAAGAATCCTTCATCATTTTCTATTTTCTTGAGAAATAGAAGATGAGGAAAATTACCTGTATGTGGAATACTTTGGTCATATCAGGAGAACAATTTCCATAAAGCACCAATCAGGCAAGTAGAAAAGATGTGTTTCTGTGGTGACAAAAGTCACTGGCTGCCTAAATGCAACTTCAACTGGTGTTCACTAGCACTGCTTGCTTGTGATTCAGCTCTTTGGATAGCTACCAGTGTTTTCTCTCTGCTCTAATTTCAGAGTATCACTGAGTGGTTGAGGTTGGAAGGGACCTCTGGACGTCATCTAGTCCAATCCCCCTGTGGTGAGACCTTCTGCTGACCTATATTGGCAAAGGTTAGCATCTTACACAGTTCAGGACAAAAGAATATAGGTTAACAGGTGCACCAATTCCCATCAGGACCTGTGCACTTCCTGTTGAACTTCATGAGATTCTTGTCAACCCATTTCTCCAGCCTGTCAAAGTCCATCTGGAAGGCAGCACAACTCATTGGTGTATCAGCC
Source organism: Netta rufina (assembly GCF_964035555.1). Taxonomy (NCBI): domain Eukaryota; kingdom Metazoa; phylum Chordata; class Aves; order Anseriformes; family Anatidae; genus Netta; species Netta rufina. The sequence goes on along the minus strand of NC_140123.1, from coordinate 40,766,261 downwards.
ATGCCTCCCAGTTTTGTATCATTTGCAGACTTGCTGAGTCTGTCCCATCATCCAGATCATTAATGAAGCGGTTAAACAGGACTGGACCCTGGACCTTTTACTGACCTTTTGGGTACTCAGCTAGTTTTTGGCCGTCAAATAGACTTTGTACCACTGACATTGTGCCACTAGACAGTGCATTATTCTGTTTGTGCCCCTCAAAACCACTGTTGCTCTACACTGTGCAATACTTTGCTTCTCATACCCCTATTCATATTTGCTTTGAATTGACCACAGGTCAGCATCCATTCTAGAGTGTACAGAGTACATTCTTTTCATCCACTGGGAACATGGGAAAGCAATGGGAGGTTTAGGTTGGATATTAGGAAGAACTTCTTTACCAATAGGTCTGTTAGGCATTGGAATGGGCTGCCCAGGGAAGTGGTTGAGTCACCATCCCTGGAGGTCTTTAGAAGATGTTTAGATGTAGAACTTAGTGATATGATTTATTGGAAGACTGGTTAGTGTTAGGTCAGAGGTTGACTAAGTGATCTTGGAGGTCTCTTCCAACCTAGATGATTCTGTGATTCTGTAATGGTTTGCTTCATCTTTATAATTTATTTACACACTAAAACCCAGACAAATGAAATGAAAATCATACTAGTGCTAAGAAATTAAAATGAATTGGGTTGTGGAAATAAACAGAGAAATTGTCCATCTTACAAAGGCTTTGAGGTCCTTAGAGCTCTTTTCTGCCAGAAATTCTACAGTGCTAAAAGAATTTGCAGGGTGAAAACAGACAGTGATTATGGTGATTATGGTGAAAAAGTACTGTAAGTGGTGTGCCACAGGACAAGTATTTTAAACTAAACTTGTGAAAGTCAGAAGGATAACTGAAAGAGCTGTGGAAAACTGATCACTGCTCAAACAGTAGATCAATCTTAAACAACCATAATTATGACAGTTAAGTATCTGGACTGGGAAGGATTTTCCCAAAGACCAATGGATATGTATTATCTCTATTCAAGCTTTGAGAGTACTCGACATCACCTTCACAAATGGTTTAGTAGCTGAGGGAGGTTACGTGAGACAGAAAGACCTTTTCCTTTTTTATATATGGAGATTAAGATATATCAGAAATTAAGATTAAATTTCACTAAAATATTGTGGAATTAATATTTTTCTACCTATACAGAGAAGCATGTGTTTGGTGTATTTATTTCCTAAGCAGATGTTGTATCTACTTTAAAACACTTTCTGTGCTCTCTTTCACTTATATGCTTCATTATTTTTATATTGAATTCACTAGGTTCACTAATTGGATAACATGTTCTTAAGAATCACAAAAATTATGCTTACGGTAGGCCTGAACTTCAGAGATGCAAATAGCTGAATTTGGACATCTGCTATATAAATGACTATATAAAAAGCTAGGTGTTAAAACTCACCCTGGTGAAAAGAGGTCTACTCAATATAGTTGATGAATTCTAGACACGTTAATCACATTTTAAAGCATCTATATTTGGTCAGCTGAATTTCTCTGTAGAGTAAGTCCGTTGACTAGGAATGAGCTTCAGTTGTCTAAATATTAGACATTTACTGTCCTGGAATATTTTAGCTCGCTAGATGGTGATGATGGACCCATTGATCCAAATGATGTTGTTCAGTGTTTTGTCAAACTTTGCCATACATTTTCAATGTTTCAGATGTCAAGAGGAGTCTAAAATGACAATATCTGTTTATAATGGGAGTTTAGGTGTTTGAATCCCAGGCTGAATTCTATTTCTAGGTCTAAATAGAGCTGCAAATGGTTAAAGGTCTAATACTACTTAAGTTCTCCTGCAGTGTCCTGGATGATCTTCAACTGCTTTTACAGAAAGGTCTGAGACTCTTGTAGGTACAGATAGGGGAGTAAAGGTTACTTGAAAACACAGAGCAGCAAGTCCTTGTTACATCTATAACTAGCTAGATTTATGCAGAAGGACTAGGAAAAAAAAAAGCAATAAATTAACTTTATGTAGCTGTTGCTAATGCTATACTTCTCTAAGATATTTGGGTCAGGATGCCAAAGGTGTTAAAAACCCTTGTGACTATACAGTCTCTCTATATGTAGAATACCCAAGAAACTGGTCTGGGACTATAATATTAGCAAAGACATTGGCATCATATTCTGAAAAGACATTTAGAAGACAGTAAATAACAGCCTTTTGGGGTGGGAAGGGGTGTATACACACAGGGGTGTATACAAGGTTGATCTCTAGGTGGACTTGCTACACATCCTCAATGTGTAGGTGGTCAGTGCTCGTGGTCAAAACTGGACTGGAGGTGCTGAGGCTTTGGCTGGTGTTAGCATGCTTTGTGCATATTGTAGGATAGAAACAGGAGAACAGAAATTGCTACATGTACCTAGGAAAGACATTTAAGTTTTAAATTCTATGTCACTGAGTAGAATGATTCTGGTTTTGGGACAACTCCATGCAAATTGGCCATGCGACTCCAGTCTCATACTTCATGCTGAACATTCTAATGTTCTTGAACATCCTAGCACATTTCAAACGGTGTTAGACAGTAACACATGCACAATAAATCTGAGTCCCTAAATATCACCAATATTCTTGACAGGATATGAATATTAAGTGTTTATGACACCTTACTCTAAATAAATTGGACATATTTGTCTGTGAATAGTAACTAAAAGAGCACATTGCAAATATAAAAGAGAAATTAATTCCTAAATTCACAAATATTTTTCTAATGGTAATGAACATACAGTGTATTCAGGTTGTTTCCTGACACTGTATGAAGAATTAAATAACTTAACTGATAAAAACTTCAAAGAATAAACAGTGAACAAACCTGTGTAACTCTTTTGCCCATGTGAGCCAGCCAGAAGGAGAGGTCTTTCAGAAGTGAAAGAATGAACTTCTGTTAGCAAAGGATGTCAGTAAAGGTCATTCTTGTGTTTTGATCTTTTAATTTTCTATAGGCACCTAATGCAGACGGCTATGTTTGGGCATGATATAAAATCTCATATGTCTATAAAAAACAATTTCTAGCTTCTAGAGAGTTAAAATATGAATGCCACGAAAAAGAGGGAATGACAAGAAAGTAGATTATTCCACATCAATTCCACATACCTTTAATGGAGAATCTAATTCTGATTAATTCACTAGGTTACATCATTGTCATGGTTTAACACGGCCGGCAGCTAAACACCACGCAGCCGTTCGCTCACCCTCCCCCTCCCTCTCTGGGACGGGGGAGAGAAATGGAAAGTGAAGCCCATGAGTTGAGATAAAGACAGTTTAATAAGACAGGAAAATAATAATAACAAAAGTAATAATAACAATAATAATAATAATAATACAATGGTGATAATAGGAAAATAAGAATAATATGTACAAACAAGTGATGCACAATGCAATTGCTCACCACCCGCTGGCCGATGCCCAGCCTAACCGAGCAGTCCGGCCCCCTCCCCCAGCTAGCCACCCCTATATATTGTTTAACATGACGTCAGATGGTATGGAATACCCCTTTGGCTAGTTTGGGTCACCTGTCTGTCCCCTCCCAGCTCTTACTGCACCCCCAGCCTGCCTGTTGGCAGGACAGAGCAAAAGGCTGAGATGTCCTTGGCTTGGTATAAGCACTGCTCTGCAACAATTAAAACATCGGGGTGTTATCAGCACTCTTCTCATCCTAAGCCAAAACACAGCATTCCACCAGCTACTAGGAAGAAAATTAATTCTGTTCTAACTGAAACCAGGACAATCATGTATTAGACCTGTGTTTTATTAGTATTATTTATTAAAATGGCTTGTATTTCTATATTTGTTTTTCAAACAGAAATGTTAAACATGAAAAATGTCAACACACATTATACACAGTCAAATGTATAGTTAAACTAATGTTTTAGCTTCCAGTATTATTATGTAATGAAAATTCATATAAAAAGAATCAGAAGATAAAAAGTTTTGAACAATTTCTAAATCTTTGTTAGTATTAAAATATATCAGTTAAGAGCAGGAATAACTGAAGGGTTATACAGATTGGAAAAACTCAGTTAATATTGAACAAAATATTTGCTGAGTTAAAGACTTGATTTTTAGGAAAAAACAAAAACAAAAACAAATCTCCCTTTAAAAGTTAATGGTATCTTACAGGTACCTTCTGAACATCATTGAAAAACTGATTTGTAAAGAGTCTCAGAAACTTCTGAAAATCAAAGGAGCTTCCCAAAATATCTAATGTTTGCATGCCTGCAAATGCTCTTCCAGTTTTGCAACTACTCAGACAAAGATTTCTACAGATAAGAGAAAATGTTTGTAATACATTATTGTGGCGGTTTTACTCAGCTGTGCAACTGAGCTTGGCCACACTTCCACACTCTTCCACCTCCTCTACCTGTGTGGTGCAACTAAACAGGGAATGGGGGCTGTGGTCAGTTCCTAACGCCTCGTTTCCACAGCTCCTTCATGGTCACCCTTTGCCCCTGCTCCACATGGGGTCCCTCCCACAGGATGCTGTCCTTCCCAAACTGATCCTGAGGGGGCTGCTCCCTTTGGAGCAGGCTGGAGCTGGCTGTAATTTGACATGGGGCACCTTCTGGGTTCTTCTCAGAGAGGCCACTGCTGCAGCCCCTCCTGCTACCAAAACCTTGCCATGGAAACCCAATATAGTTATTCACTTTTATTTATTTTTGTCCTGGTTTCAGTTAAGACAGAGTTAATTTTCTTCCTAGTAGCTGGTGGAATGCTGTGTTTTGGCTTAGGATGAGAAGAGTGCTGATAACACCCCAATGTTTTAATTGTTGCAGAGCAGTGCTTATACCAAGCCAAAGACGTCTCAGCTTCTTGCTCTGCCAACAGGCAGGCTGGGGGTGCAGCAGGAGCTGGGAGGGGACAGACCCAGGACAGGTGACCCAAACTAGCTAAAGGGGTATTCCATACCATCTGACGTCATGCTAAACAATATATAGGGGTGGCTAGCTGGGGGAGGGGGCCGGACTGCTCGGTTAGGCTGGGCATCGGCCAGCGGGTGGTGAGCAATTGCATTGTGAATCACTTGTTTGTACACATTATTAGTAGTATTATTATTATCATCATTGTTATTATTATTGTTATTATTATTATTGTTATTATTAATTTTCTGTCTTATTAAACTGTCTTTATCTCAACTCATGGGCTTCACTTTCCTGTTTCTCTCCCCCATCCCAGAGAGGGAGGGGAGAGAGTGAGCGAATGGCTGTGCGGTGTTTAGCTGCCGGCCGTGTTAAACCACGACAATTTATTTATTTATTCATTTATTTATTCATTTACTTGTTTGTTCCACTGCATAAGGAAAGTGGGTAGAAATATCAGTGAGATGCTTGCAGTTTGCCTTTTAATCTCCCCTCCCTTCACCTCCCATCCTGTCCCTTCCTCTTCTCTCCTCTCTCCGTTAAAATGTCAAACTACTAATGGTCAACAACTACCATCTATTCAGGTTTTTATAACTTTGTCTTTTAAAAAATACGTTTAGAATGAATGAATGCAGAATCAACCCAATCAGCTACCTAAGGAGCAATGGCCATATTTAGAATAACAGCACAATATTAAAAAAAAATAATAATAAATTGAAAAAAAAATAAAAATAAAAGAAGAATAAATGTCATGCTTTTGCCTTTTTTTGCCTTTTTTTTTTTTTTTTGGTCATAAGGTCTGTTCTAGAACTAGTATGTCTGCACTTTTAAAGTTATAATTTTCAGTATTAAGCACTTATAATTCCAAAACTGACTATAATTTTCTCCAATATATGTATATATATATTTGTACTCCAAAACATCTTAAAGTCTTATTTCTATTTCTGACAATAATAGGAAATATGTAACAAAGATTTGAAGGCAGAACATGACTCCAAATAGCTAACAGACATATTTGGTATGCACAAACTTCTGCAATGTTTTAGTTATCTAAACTTCTGCAATGTTTTAGTTATCTAAATACCAATTTTTCCCACTTTAACAAGGCAGTGAAAAATTTATTAATGGTATGCTTAAAGGCTACTACAGATTCATTATGTATAGATTTTTTTCAAGATTCCATCTTAAAAAATAGTAGAAATAGATTATAAGGCTCAGTTCATTTTCTTCATTCTTATATTAACTTATATTTGTCTCTATTTTGCATATTGAATATGTCCAAAAAATTTAATTTGAAGTTTCATAAACAGCTTGGGCACTGCCAGTGCTTCATACAAACCGAAAGAACCATATTACACAGCATAATTGACTTAAAATAAATGAAACACAATTGGATTTGCCTTATTGAATTTACATAAAGTAGTTAAATTTACCTAAGTCTTTGTAATTACAATATGGCAGATTTTGAAGTACAGAAATTAAATCTGCTTCACAGATGTCATTTATTTTAGATTTTGCATATTTCCTTACCTGTTAATCTGTTCTTTTGAACTATGGGGTGTTGTTGTTTTGTTTGTCTGTTTCAAAGCTGATTATATGCTGTTGGAGTCAGTTCATAGAAAATAACCCTTTAAACAAATACAGATACAGGAATCCTTCTGCAAATTGGTCATTTGATACTGAAATTAAATAAAGTAATCAAAAGCCTAACTCAGCCAGGTATTATGATGTTAGTTTTTGACAGAGTAAGCAGATGTACATAAAAAGTAACACTGATTATCAAATTTCTAATTAAAATGTATTTGCTCAAAGAGAACACTGCATTGATGCATACTTTTCAGGCAGAATCATCTTGTTCCAGTAATCAGAATTTGATATGCCTATTCCTTAGTTGTTGACTATAACTCCGCAATTGTCCTAAAGGAATTTGCATTAAATTATGAACATGCAAAAGAGACAAGATTCCTTATTACTTTATGGATTGTATATTAGGATATTTAAAGGACAGCCTTCACACCTATGCTTGACTGAATTCATGTAAAATTTCATCCTCATCCATCCTTCATGTTAAGCTTAACATCTCACAAGATATTTAAAATGTTTTATTTTCTGCCTTATGTTATGTTTTGCTTTACTTTCAACTTTTTTTCCTGTCTTAATTTTTTGATTGTTTTTCTTAAGTCCTGTTCTTATTGTCATCTGAAAGCAGTCAAAGTTTAGGTCCTCTGATCCTTATGTTCTTCTAAAACCCAATTACATTATCAATCCTCGTTTCTCACTAAAAAACAGACAAAACAGAAACAAAAACAAAAACAAAAAAACATAATTCACCATTTTAAATTTGAGAGCTCTAGAGCATCAGTTAGAGAGAATACAGCTAAAATTTATAGCTTTTTGGAGGGATAAAATGTCTTCTGAACTTGTAACAAAACAAAACAAAACAAAAGTAAATTAAGTACAATGAAAAGGTTTCCACAGCCTTTCTAAATGAAAAGGTTCACTTCAGTGACTCATGTAATGATCTGCTGGAGTTTTTGGTTATTACTTATGCTTGGACTACATTCTTCTGGCTGCCTGGCTAGAGATCATTACTATATTGCTTTTAAGCATTTAATATGCAATATGCATTCAATATATTGAGAAAATTGATTTATTATAGATGGACATCTATTCTTCTGTTACAATTAAAATATGTTTAGATCATCACTGGATCAACAATTATTTTGCCAGCAGCAGGTCAATTATTTCAAAAAGTGCAACTACTGTAACTCAGAACTCTATTACTGCTAATCAGAAGCTTTCTTTACCCAAACATGCCTAGCATGGAGGCAAAATTATAGCTGACGTGAAATGTTTGAAAGATGACATTTAAGATGAGGTGTCACTGTGAAACGAGATCTCACTGTAGTAAAAAAAAAAAAACAAACAAAAAAAAACCAAAACCAAATAGGACCTTCCTTAGCGAAAATATTATATAGAATTAATTTGATTTTGAATTTTATTTTTCTTTAATTTGATTTTGAATTTTATTTTTCTTTAATTTGATTTTGAATTTTATTTTTCTTATTTTTATTGTTGTTGCCACCAGCACTGAGACTTAAAAAATAATTGTCAATAAACCTCTCTTGTGGAAAGAGAATGCTACCATGCAGCTGAGAGAAAGAAAAACAACCTTAGATCTTGCCTTCAAATCAGAATTGGCACAGTTCATCTAAAGTTGTATAAAAGATGAATTTGAAAACAGAATACACAGCATGACTGTGGTGATCAAGAAACATTCTTGAATCATATTCAAGCTGACCTGTACATCAGCAGGAATTCTGATGCCCTTATCCCAGACTTATTCTTCCCATCTTTCCCATTTAAAGACCACAGTGTAAAGTGTTGTGGTGAACTAGAAACACAGTAGTCATTGCCAGGCATGAAGAACAGATAGAGGAAGACAGCATTGTCTGACAGCATAGCTAAAAGGGGACATTGTAAGATCTTTGTAGTCAGAGTATCAGTAATATTATTCAAAAGCAGATGTCAACAGTTGACATGGAACTTGGTGCAATGCTGTGGAGGCCCCATTACAGACAGGGTTGAGAAAGGAATGGATGATTGAAACTGTTTTCACCTCCTTTCCATTAGCATACAAGCTCGCTAGCTATACAGGATGGTATGTTGCAAAAAGTTGTTTGTGGATGTTGCTGAAAGCCACTGAAAATATCACATACTATTCCCTTTCTTTAGATGGGAGCTTGATTATAATGAAAGAAGTGTATTTACACGTACTGAAATCACTCTAAAATTTGATAATCTACTTGTCTGTCATAGTGTCTATATTTAACCATGTTACATACCACTTTTTTTTTTTTTTTAATCTGTTTAATTTGTTGAAGTAGTCCATCTTATATGTTAAACTAAATATTTTAGCATTCATCAGAACAAACATATTTCTCTATTTCCCCAAAGAGGAATTTGCTCTTATTTATTTATTTGTTTTCCTCTAATTAGAGTCACATATTAGGCATAGTAGTTTCTCAATTATTTTTTTTAAAAATCCACAAGGCCATATATGAATATCTGTGAATTAACCAGAAAGCTAAGACCCTTTTTTTGTTGTCCAAATTACAACATGATGTAAGTAGTTTTGTTGTGCTCTCCTTCTACAATATTAAATATGTAGATTGTCTGTAATATTGTGTCTTGTAAATAATTGGAAGATTTATAGTTGCAAATCTTCAAAAATCTAGCCTTAATGTCTATCCAAGAAAATAAATACAGAGATGAGGGACAGAATATGCAGGTTTTAATTGTATCCAATAGAATGAATCAGAAGCTTAACTGTACTTGTGAGTACTAATCCTTGCTACTACCTTTGTTTAAAGGGCACAGGCTGTTATTGCTCCATTTGTGTTATGAATTCCCAAGTGTATAAATTAACCACCATGCCATAGTTCTCTGTCTGTATGAATTATTTTCAAGTTATCTTTTTAAAGAACTTGACAGTTAAATATATATAAAGACTGTAAATAACATTGCAACCTATTATGATAGCGAATAAAAACTGTAATAGCAAATAAAGTCTGTGGGACCAAGGACATTCATTATAGGCAATTATTAAAATTATATCTGGTATTGTTTTCACAGAATAATATTTGCTATACCTTTAAATGTTAAATACTGATAATACAGGCAGATATAAAGATTTTATCTTTTCATGTTTACAGTGTTAAAATAATGTGAATTTCAAATAATCTTTGACAAGAATATTTGCAGTTAAATGATCTAACTGCCATCAGAATGAGCAAAGAAGTAAACATATGGACATGCTGATAGTGATTTCTTACAGTATGATCCTTCATGTATGAACTAGTCCTATTCTAGACTGATTACTCTGTCATTCACTAGTACCTGCTACTGTCTGCTGCTGTCATGCTAAGTCTTTGACATTAACAATAAGATTAGCATCATCTCTGTCTGTCACAACTCCAGCTAGAGCCTAGAAAGATAGCTTGTTTTGGTACAATAAAATGTAAAGACAGACCTTTGAATCTGTACCTCTAGGCAGTGATTCTGAGCCTGGGCCTAGGGTATATGGAATTCCATCTGGAAAGGCAAACATAAGACTTTGGTCACCCCCAGCTTAAATCCTTGAGATACATATATAAGTTGCATGATTTATCTTAATATGTGCTTGCATACTATGATATACATGTATAGAAATGCATATTTTCCTTTAACATAATTATTGACCTTCAATTTGTCAGTATGTAGTTCTTTCTTCCTATGATTCTTGTAACTACAGTGTACTTATGCAACTGCAAATTTTCATTGTTCCATGATGAAACTGTCAATAGATGTCTTTAGTTTCTTCCATCACTTAATATACAGTGTCCATATACATCTCCTAAAACAAAGAATATGCACAAACAGTAAAAATATAAGGCAGCATGAATGCTTCCAGAAATGTCTTGAGAAAGTCAAGTGATGTGGTGCTGAAAGTCTAATAACTAAGAGAATTATTTTTCAAGCAAGGACCACAAATGAAAAATGAACTTTTAAAATAATCAGTGCTAAATGTTGTAATCTGACAAAGTGTTTTTTTGTTTGTTTGTTTGTGTTTTTTTGTTTTGTTTTTTTAATTATAAATCATGTCAAATATGCAATATCTGATTTTCAAAATGTAATGCATTTTGAATACAGAGGACTTCATTCCAATAAGGCAGAATCAGATGAAATACTTGCTTTTTAATTATATTAAACTTTTTCTTATTGATTACTTAAAGTAGAAACAACTATATGACTGACTTGTACTTGATTATTCTTCTACCTTGAACATTCTTTTTCTCATTTGCCAGAGATTAACTAAATATATTTGAAAATATAGTCTTTTTATGATAAAATTCCTCCTCTTTTTTCTTCTCACAGATCCCCATTTCTTCTATTATACTATGAAAAATGAATGTATTCATATTCAATATTATTAATCTGAAAATCATATAAAGACAAAAAATTAAAATAAATAGCATTACATATGTCAGATTATAGAAAGATACATGTAAGTAGTCCAGGGTTTCCTTCTTTCTCAAAGTGAAGTTTCTTATGATCCCTCTGTGCCTTAATGTCTAGAGTCTAATTAGTTCTAGTTCTAGTGTCTAATAATTATTTCTCAAGCAGGCCTTTCAAGACTAATATTATCTGATACCTCATATTTTAAAGAGAGGTGACTGAATGAAGTGGTATCTCAACGCACAGAAATCTTTGCTTTTTGAAATAATTTACTTTTCCAACTTTCATTTCATTGTGCCTTATGAATGTCCAAAAACTGTAAAATTCTATGTCTCACATCCACATCTTCCAATGAAAGTTTTCAAAGATGTAAACTTACAATCTTTATACCCTAAAGATTAAGGAAAACTCTGAACCTTCAGGAAGTTTTACAGCGGGTCTAGAAATGCAGCATCAATATTACTTTAAATATTGGGGGACTAAGATTAGCTTGAATAAAGAAAATAAAATTTCAATCCCATTTTTCAAAACATTAAGAAGCTTGGGAAAATCCAGGATGCATCTTTAATATTCAAATAAATTGTTATGAGTGCAACTTCTGAATTCTTTTTTTTTTTTTTTTTTTTTTTTCCCCTATGTAACTATCCTATGTAACACTGTCAGCTTTTCTCCCCTCAACCTAAAAGTTTGTTAGTCATTTAGAGATTCTCCCTGCTCAGCCTTCTCAGCCACTATCCTTATATATTACTCACATTTCTCTGTCTACTTTTGCTGTTTCTGGAAGAAAAATATGCAGAACTAATCCAATTTACTTTCAAAATAAAATAAAATAAAATAAATGAAACAAGGAAAGACAGTTACAGGAGAGAAGTTATGCAAAATTCAAGGACTCTTTCTAGCTTTTTTTTTTTTTTTTTTTTTTTTACTTGTAAAAGTTTAGAGATTTTCAGAAATACTTCTTTTTTACAGTTTTTTTTTTTTTTTCTCATTAGTAATAAAAATGTTATGATTTTTCTACAATTGAACCATTGAACTTGACTCAGTGTGATATGCTAAGAAATTGGAATAATTATATTTTACAAAGAGATTTTCTGAAAGCTACAGGCTTTCATATCCCACAAGTGGTACCTCATTTAAAATCTGATATCCTCTAATTATAGCATATATTGTCTTAAGAAACTTAACCTTCCTGAGGCATAGAAACCAGGTCTTCAAGACAAGAAGAAATCTAGTCTTTAAGCATGAAGAAATCAATACTGCATGTTTTTCAAAACAAACAAAAGAATTGAAAGTATAGTGCTTTGCGAGAAACAAGTCTGATGGAAGATTTTTAAGTGAAAACATTCAGCTTCATTTGGTTTATTTACTGGTACCTTACAACTTCTCATCTTATCTGCTATAGTAAACGTGTCACTTGCATCATGTAATCAAGGTTAGTTTTCATTATCATTCATTGTAAGCCATTAACTGCTGTAACTCGGATAAATTCTAAAGCATCATTCTATAGTGACAGTGTATTATATGCAATTGTGTTGGGTCTGTCTGAGCTGGAATCACCCTTTCCCTGCAGCAGCCCGCACAGTGCTGTACTCTGCACTCGTAGCTGGAACAGCACTGATATCACTCCAGTGTTGTGTCTATTGCTGCACAGAAAGAACTTGGAGAAAAAGGAAGAAGGTACAATAGAACTTACGAACATAAGAAGGAAAAATCAACTTCCATCCAATATCAGATGCTAGATCTGCTGAGTAAGGACTGTATATTTATGAACTTTGTGTACACAAAGACCAAGTTTCCTCCACATAAAACCACTCTAATTTTTGTAAGCTTCTACAATATTCCATGTTGGGGTTTTCACAGCATCAAGGCTTTATTATTTTCCCTCACAGATTCACAGATTCACAGAATCTGTTCTCCAGCATTTTTCTCCAAGTGCTTTCTGTACAGCATATTTGCTGTTTAGCTCTACACAGTTCATGGATAATGAAGGTATAGGAATACCCAGTAGGAGTTCATAAAGGACAGAAAAAGAAACACAAACAAACAAAAGCAAAGAACCAACCACCACCACCACCACCAACAACAACAAAAACATAGTTTATTTTATTACAGAAATATACCTTTAGCAAATGGAAGAAATTCAGCAGATATTTGCATGTATATGTGTGATTATTTTTGGAAGATGTAACAACCTTTTAATCTGCTTCATACAGTATGCTTTGAAAGTCAGTGGTCTGGAATACTTTGAATCAAAGAAAGAAACTTTTTCCAGGGTTACTACTGCCAGTTCAGAGAATGCCATCAAAAGGCAATATCCTATTTTATTTTCAAGAATTTATGTCCCTGTTAATGTGAATCATTATTCACCTAGATGCTCCATGAAGAATGAAGGGCAAATTCTGAAGCATAGACTTAGGAAGTAATTACTGAATAAATGCATTTGACTAATTTTACAGAATGTTACCAAGCTTTTGTCAGTTATTTTGCCTAAATTGAGCACAGTCTTAGATCTAATATAACCTTGGTAGGAAAGGATTAGACAGTGTAAAAAAAAAAAAAAAGCTTCAGTAGATGAGCAGACAATGTGCATTATTTTACTTAGATAAAAATGATAAAAAGATTGAAGGGGCAAGGAGAAAAGGTAAAATAGAAATTATCATAGATTTAGAAAAGAGAGCTTCTGAAGGATCTCTCTAGTTTAGCATTCCAAACATTTTACAATGCTAGCTAGCAAACAGTGCAGCAGTAGAATTATTAAATATATTTACTACACTTGAATGCATATAAACCAGAAATCATTTGCTCAAGTGGAATTTATATACTATGAGTATTACTGTAATTGCTGTAGAAAATGAACACTTGTAGTCTATACTTTCTATTCTTAAAAATGCAATATATGTGGTAATTTACATTTCTAGTGTATCATAAGTAATATCATACTTCAGTTAATAAAGTGTCACAGTTCATGGACTATGTTCATGGACTCAGGGACTATGTTCATGGAAACAAAAGATTTAAGAACATTTCCCTAAATTATCAAATTCTCAAAATTATAGGATTGGGCAAATCCATAATCTCAATTTCTCCCAAATTTAACCTAGATCTCCCATGGAAACTTAAACATGGCACACAAAGCTTTTGTGGAACAAGAAGTGCAAAGTTCTCAGGACCAGATGGAGAATTTTACCAAGGTGAGTGTTTAAAGTTTTATTTCAGAGTTAATCCCCATAAAAGTTATGAAAAGGGGAAAGTGGTGGAAACCCAGTCCTACTTTAAGAGTTCTAATGGAATTGTTGTTTGCATTGTGAAGCTACTACCCAAGAGCCAAGTTGTGGACCTCATAGGTTTTGACTCTTATATAGGGAATAAGAAACAGGCCTTATTCAAAGATCATTCCATCTAAGACAAGAAACACAGAAGCTTGTAGGCAGATGGCATAATACCAATAAAATACAATTAGTTTCTTCACTGTTCATAGAAGGACTATCTCCTAATACTACCATCTTGACTGAGTTCCAGCATTCATAGCAACAATGGCAGAGAGTTTTAAGACAATTGGAAAGAACGTTGTCCATCCTTACATATCATTGGTGTTGAGTGTGAGGGGCAGCCTGATCTGTCTTATTTGAAACAATGAGCATATTGCTTAGAAGTCAGATACTAAGATTCAGCTTCACTATCCCCAATAAACCAGATAGTTGGAATGATATTTACTGATAAATACATAACATTTTTGCAGACTTTCAAAAGCCTTATAGGCTTTATTTTGAACCTAAATAAACTTAAATTTCCATCAAAATAACAGTCCAAAGCAGGATAGCTATCCTTTAGCAATGTTCTGTTCTAGCCTTAACTTTCATAACAGTATTAAGTAAAGTATTCAGGTTTGACATTGTGATTTTTCTAAATACATAGGAAAGTGCCTATTATTAAATCCTAAGATATTTAAATTGTATGCGCATGTTAACCTATTCTGCCACCCTTCCAAAGCTTGATGTTGTAATAAATGGTTAAGTCCCAAATAGGGTTACAATCGAAGTTTACAATTTATTAAACGTATAGAGGTAAACAAACAGAGCTGGGTGCGCCAGGAGTCTCTGCTCCACCAAGACGCACACCAGTTACAACAGGCAGCTGGTTTTTATGCTCCTAGGCTAATACATATTCATCACCACTTTTGGAAAAGGCAGGGTTATTATAATTAGTTTCCCAGGACCCGAGCCATCCCATGGACGCATGCATATCAGTCTCCAGTGGTCCCTCTGGGGGTTGCTCGTACTGAAGGTTCGTAGTCTTCCTCCCAGGCTTTGTCCTTTGGTCGTTCTTCAGCTTCTCCCCTCTCCTTATTTAGTAGTCTCTGGGCCAGATGTCAGAAAGTTGTGTCTCGTGCAATAGTCAGCAGTTATCTCAAAAAACTCCCCCCTATTCTCTTATCTCCCAGACTTGAGTCTCAAGGTTTACCCCTCAAATCCTCTATCAACATGAACTGCTAGACCATTCTTTTGCAAGATACAAGAACTATATACACTAACCACTCTGTTTCTCTTGGACTTGTGGTTATTTATACAAGGGGATGTAAGACAGAAGGTCACATTTTATTATGAGGCCCTAGCATTGTTCCATAATGATACGAATCAGATGAACATATTTCACAATGTTTAGCAATGCCAAAATAGGACAGAATAGTAATCATGAAGACTTTCTGTAACCTCTTTGTATATAGATATTATCTTGGACTGGCTATTCTTTATTTCACCTCATGCTACAAGGCTTTTCCAATAAATTAGAATTATGGAGGTATAAATACAGGAGACCAAGGTCTGTTATGAAGAACTGCATCAAACTCTAAGTACATAGTACTTATAGGTGGAATGTCTCATGAGAATGGCTCACAAGGCTTGAGCAGTCAACTCAAATTATAGAAAAGGCTGTTCTAGGCAGTGCAAGTGACCAGGAGCTCCATGAACAGAACATGTACACGGGGACAAGGAGGACACAGCAGTCTGAGTGGAATTTTGTGCAGAAAGTTGTATGTAAGGGCCATGTACTTTGCTTGTTGACCCTGCCAGATCCAATACCAGTTGCCTTAGACAGAATGGGGGGCACTTGTCTTACAGTAAAAGCTGCAGCTCCAAATGGCCAGCAGGTCAAGGGAGGTGATCCTCCCTCTCTACTCTGCCCTGGTCAGGCCTCACCTGGAGTACTGTGTCCAGTTCTGGGCTCCCAGGTACAAGAAAGACAGGGATCTCCTGGAAAGAGTCAAGCGGAGGGCCACAAAGATGATACGGGGCCTGGAGCATCTTCCCTATGAAGAAAGGCTGAGAGACCTGGGTCTGTTCAGCCTGGAGAAGAGAAGACTGAGAGGGGATCTCCTCAGTGTATATCAATATTTGAGGGGTGGGGGACAGAAGGATGTAGCCAACCTCTTCTCAGTGGTTTGTGGGGATAGGACAAGGGGCAATGGCTACAAGTTAGAGCACAGGAAGTTCTGCACTGACATGCGAAAGAACTTCATGGTGAGGATGATGGAGCATTGGAACAGGCTGCCTAGGGAGGCTGTGGAGTCTCCTTCTCTGGAGATATTCAAGGCCTGTCTGGATGCCTACCTGGGCATCCTGCTCTGAGGAACCTGTTTTGGCAGGAGGGTTGGACCCGATGATCTTTTGAGGTCCTTTCCAACCCTTACAGTTCTGTGATTCTGTGATATTTAAAGGAAGGGTCCACCCTACACATCATGCAACTAATGCTACATGGAATAAGTGGGTCACATTTATTACCAAGCAGGCTTGAATAGGAAATCTCAGTCACCCAACAATCTTGGAAGGGGTCATAGACTGGCCAGAAGGCAAGGATTTTGGAATATCAATACAGGCCGACGAGGTGACATGCTGAAGAAGCCCCACTGTATAGGAAGCTACCAGAATATGCCCTGTTCTCTGATGGGTGACAGGAAAGGAAGAGAGATGATGATGATGATGATGATGATGATGATGATGATGATGATGATGATAAAATAATAGAATGTACAAAGAAATGATGCATAACACAGTTCTTACCACCCACTGACCAATGCCTATCCCCTTATCGCTCTTTTTAGGTACCTCAAAGGAGGCTGGAGCGAGGTGGGGGTTGGCCTGTTCTCCCACGTGCCTGGTGACAGGACGAGGGGGAATGGGCTTAAGCTGAGCCAGGGGAGTTTTAGGTTAGATGTTAGGAAGAACTTCTTCACTGAAAGGGTTGTGAGGCACTGGAACAGGCTGCCCAGGGAAGTGGTGGAGTCACCATCCCTGGAAGTCTTCAAAAGACGTTTAGATGTAGAGCTTAGGGATATGGTTTAGTGGGGACTGTTAGCGTTATGTTGGAGGTTGGACTCGATGACCTTGAGGTCTCTTCCAACCTAGAAAATTCTGTGATTCTGTGATCTCTGAGCAGTGTTCTCCCTAGCTCCAGCCAGCCACCCTATATTAATTGTTGAGCATGATGCCATATGGTATGGAATATCCCTTTGGCCAGTTTGGGTCAGCTGTCCTAGATGTGTTCCCTCCCAGCCTCTTGTACACCCACAGCCTTCTCACAAGTAAGGCAGTATGAGAAAATGAAAAGTCTTTGACTTAGTGTACTCACTGTTCTGCAACAACTAAAACATCAGTCTGTTTTCAGCATTATTCTTATCCTAAATCAAAACCACAGCACCATACCAGGTACTAGGAGGAAAATTAACTCTATCCCAGCTGAAACCAAGACACCTGGAAATCTGCTTTTGAAGGCATTGGTGTCCATCAGTGCTGGTCAATTTTCAAGACCCATCTCTTAAGAGCACAGGAACAGACATTTCCAGTGTCTTAAGTAAAACAAGCTGAGCAGATGGCTAGTTTGTCTGAGCTGGGATCTTCTTCAGCAGCTTATGTGGTAAAGGAAAGTGTATGGACACTGGAAGTGAAATCAGGTAACAGAAGGACTACAGATGCTTTTTTTTGCCATTGTAGGGAGATAATTCATGCAGGCAAATCTCAATTAAAGTTGAAACTGGCCAGTACTATGGGGGACAATAGAAAAGTCTTTTTAAAGTATGTTAACAGCAAAAACACATTGGTTTAAAGAAAGAAGACACTGGTAGTTACAGGTCTGTCAGCCTCACTTCAGGTAAAATTATGTATAAGATTTTTCTGGGAATTATTCAAAAGCACTTGAAAAACAGCACAGTCACTGGTCATAGCTAACACAGGTTCACAAGGGTGACAGTCCTGTCTTATGAACTTAATTCCCTTTTATGACAAAGTTACCCATTTAGTTGACCAAGCGAAGCCAGTTGATGTAATATTTTTGGATTTCAGTAAAGCTTTTGATACTGTTTCTTATAGCAGCATCCTTCTGGATAAAATGTCCAGCATACAGTTAGACAAATACACAATAGAATGGATGAACAATCAGCTGACAGGTTGAGCTCAAGGGATTATGGTAGCTGGGGTTACATTAAGCTGGTGTCCAGTCCCTAGTAGGGTTCCCCAGGACTCCCTCCATTTTATGTCCAGTTCTCTTTAATATTTTTATAAACAATCTGGATGCATGAATCAAATGCATACTAAGTATGGTTGCAGATGATACAAAATTAGGAGGAGCTGTTGAAATCCCTTGAGGGTAGGAAGGCCTTTCAGAGAGATTTTGACAGACGAGGGCTGGAAAATCACCAACCACATGAAATTTAACAAAACAAATGCTGAATTCTGCACCTGGGATTGAGCAGTCCTGGATATGTGTACAGATGAGGATGAGAGGCTGGAGAGCAGCCCCATGGAAAGGTATAATGGGGTTCAAGTTGACAACAAGTTGAATATGTGTCTACCATGTGCCCTGGCAGCCAAAAGGGCCAACCATGTCCTTGGGTGTATTAATCACATGACAACCAGCCAGTTTGACTAGTTCAGCTCTGTGCTAGAGAAGCCTCACCTTGATCACCGTGTGCATTTTTGGGTGCCACAATATAAGAAGGATATAAAGATATTAGAAAGTGTCCAAAGAACATCAACAAAGATGCTGAAAGGTTTAGAGGACAAACCATATGAGGAGCAGTTGAAGTCACTTGGTTTGTTCAGCTTAGTTTGTTCAGGTTGAGGGGAGACTTGGAGGCCTACAGCTTCATCATGAGAGGGAGTGGAGGAGCACTTTCTGATCTCTTCTCTCTTGTTACAGTGAGGGAATGGCACAAAGCTGCATCAGGGAAGGTTCAGACTGGGTGTTAGAAAAAGGTTCTTCACTGAGAGGGTGGTTGGGTGCTGGAGCATGCTCCGGAGAGAAGTGTTTGGACAATCCTCTCTGAAATAGGCTTTGATTTTGGGGTAGTCCTCTGTGGAGCCAGCAGTTGGAGTCGATGATCTTTGTGGGTCCCTTCAATCTCAGGATATTCTATTATTCAATGATTCTATGGTTTTCTATATGTTTCTATCCTCTATTTTTTCACGAATCCTTAAAGAATGCTAGTAGGAATAATTCACCTTTCTAAAGTCATTAGTAGTTTTCCCCTAATGTATTAGGTTAATTTAAGTGCTTTATGACTCTACTTTTAATAGATTTTCTGTTTTGCTTTGTTTTAGAGCATTTTCTTCTAACACTACAATGAAGCATATCAGGCAATAATTTCTTGTATCATCTTTAGCACCTCTTTAAAAAGAAGTACAATGTTGTCAGCTCTCTAGCTCTCTGGTTTAATAGCTATTTAATGATGAAAGGTCTAATCCTGATTTTTTTGTCATTCATCGAAGACTCATTAAATACAGTGATAACAGAATATAATTTTAATCGCATAGTTTTCCTGTTAACACAGTTCATTTGTGCTTTGATTCCATTGGGATTCTTGGAAAAATGTCGTCTATGATTGGTTACTTACGTCAGCTTCATTTCTCACATTGCAACATCACCTCTACCCTGTGGTATTTTCACTTAGTTCCATGTGTTCTGATGTTTTCAACATTACATGAATTCATTTGTGTGGAGTTTCATCTAAAAGTTGTAGTTACACTACCTCTTGTTTGACAGGGAAAAAATAAAATAAATAAATAAATAAAAAGGCCCAAATCTTAATTCAGATGAACTCCCTGAGTAGAACAAATTCAGACCTTAAGGCCTATTCATAGATTTAAAAACAGTGAATTGGTGTGTATACCCTATTTATAAGGAATATTTTAGGAGCTGAAATTAATTTTCTCATCACATGATTTCACTAAATTTTGTAGGATCCACTAGATACTGGTTACACTTGCTGCTAAATACATTAACTTCAGATAATAATCTGTGATTCCAAAGTCAATCAGAAAACACTAATCTATGTTCATACAGAACAATACTTGATATAAATCTCCTTTGGGCTTTATGTGATGTCTTTTCTAACATTGTCATAATTACTATTTTGTCTTTATTCAACTGTCTTGTTGCATTTATGGCTTACTTTTAAGTTTCTGAGAATTTGAAGATTGTGCTGCAGCCCATTGAAAAACCTCATAATTACAACATGAAACTGAGGATATATTTTGCTTATCTGGCACAAGAAAACATAAAGAGCTTGAGCCAGTCTTCTGTTAGAAGTGAGCAGTCACATGAAAAGAAGACAGATTTTGTTGTGTAGGCAGTGAGCTGGTTCATTCCAAAAGAAAACTTTAGATTGAACCAAAATTTGTGCAAAGTGGCAAAAACAAAAATAAATAAAATAATCACCAACAACAAAGAAAACGTAACCTTTGTCTAGGGGTTGTATAACTCTTATTTCATCAGATTTTAAAGTCTAGTTTGGTTGGTTTGATTAGAACTTTGCTAGATACAGAACTGTGAAAGAATTAAAAAAAAAAAAAAAAAAAAAAAGGAGGTTTTGAAGGGAACCTGTCAAGTTATACATTTGGAAAGATAGTTGCTGAAAGCAAAGCTGGATAGCACCAGTCAGTGTTAAATAATTGGCAGGGAACAAAGATGACATTGGGCTTGGCATTGAGTCATGAAGTCATGTTAAACACAACCATCTTAAACACTGATACACTAGAACCTTCTAGAACATGTTCAGCTGCACCCACAAGGAAAAACACAACCATAAACAACAAGAATAATAATATAAAATGCAAGGTGACCAAGCAGAATATTTTTCATTATATATCAGCACAGATCCAATCCCAATAGTTTCCAAGACCCAATAAAAATCTGCAGGTACTGAAATACAAGCTTCTGTAATAATGAGAGAGAAGTAAAACAAAAGAAAACAAAGAGTTACTGAGACCAGAATCTATCTAGAATACTATTCTTTGCTTTATATTTTATGCATACTTAGTAAATGTGTGTACTTAATCTTGCTGATGTAATGTAGATATGCAGTTTAGGTAATTGTATTATCTGATTTTGTATTACGTCATGGAAACTGTGATAACTTTAATGAAAATAAATTTGAATCCTCAGAGATGTATGCATATTCCCAAATCTGTCATGGGTTTCCTTTACAACTCTGAGCAGTACAGAGAGTCTAATGCTATGTGGTCTTTGCTGGTGAATGTACAAAACAGCTTTGCACAGAGCTTTAATAGAGCTCCTCAGGCAAGTAACTATTCTTAGGTTTTCATGATCTATTCCTTTATCTCTCTTACTCTCGTCTTCCCTTGCAAAAGTAGAAGCAGTGATACTGCTATGGATAATAAAATCATCAGACAAATATTTGGGGATTTCCAGACAGCATTTAGATATTTGTAATTGCATTAAAGACAGAAGCATATTTTGTTAGGTTTTGTGCATATTTAAACAAAACAAACAAACAAAAATGATTGACTTTAGCACCAAAGATCTTACAATTTACAAAGGCTACAAGTGGATAAAACAGATACATACTTCTTAATGAAACAGCAAAAAATGTTCAAAGAGAAGTGTATTGTCACTGCATAGACATTCGTCTGGGTACCTGTGAATAGTAAATACCTTTTTGTTGTTGTTGTTGTTGTTGTTGTTGTTTTTTGTTGTTTTGTTTTTTAAACAACCTTGCACTTATTATTAAGGAAAAATATTAAGGAAGTTAAGGAAAAATATATACAATCATCTTGCACATTTTTACCGAAAGCTTGAGGGAGTGATATAGAAAGTATGAAGCCAAGAAATAAAAGATAAAAACTGTGTTATTGCTGCAATGTATAGATTAATAGTGTGCATAAATTAAAAGGTAGAAAATGTGAGCAGCAGAAAGAGTGCTAATCTTTTCTCTGTAAATAGTAGAATAAATGCCATATTTGATGTACTCTTATGGCAGTTCTGCCTCACCTCTATTAATTAAGTAAATATTAATGTTAAGTCAATCATTCAATTCATTGAAAAAATTGGAAACAGTATATTTTGTATTGTTTGTGTGTTAATCTGATCCAAATAAATATAAAACATTGAACTGACACAAGCATTATATATCTTTATGATTTCATGGCTAATTCCCCAGTAGTTTCTGAGTGAGGATGAAAAAAAAAATGAAAAGCTCAAATCAACTTA
Organism: Netta rufina; assembly: GCF_964035555.1. Classification (NCBI taxonomy): domain Eukaryota; kingdom Metazoa; phylum Chordata; class Aves; order Anseriformes; family Anatidae; genus Netta; species Netta rufina. Next base: position 40,743,886 of record NC_140123.1, on the reverse strand, counting down.
GTAACATGTTTCTGCTATTTTCATGTCTACAGGAGAATTATTTATCTAGTTACAAACAATAAAATAAAATTGGTTTCTTTAGCCATTCTCTGCTAGACTTCTTTAATTTCAGCTTCATCTAATTTGCATACATTATTTTTATCTTTTATACACAGCAGCCAAGCAGCAGCACTGTTCAAGTCAGTCTAAAAGCTTTTTATTATATTACAGTTTAATTTCTTATTTACTACACTTGCTAAATTATATTTTTGAGCAAAACTGTCAGCTACTCTCTCTATTGACCAGAATGTTGTATTTTTAATGATTGGAACAGGAAACAGCTGGAAGCTATTGTTTTAAACATAACCTTAACTTTGTTTGCATGATAAGCAAATGGCTATACTGACTGGTAACTGAAAAAGATTGAAGATGGTAGGTAATAACAAGATACTGACATGAACACCCTGAAGACATTTAGTCAAGGAAGCCAAGTTATAGTCTTTTTATCTTAAGAATTTGCTTCAGGAAAAGTAGATCCAGAATATTTAGTGCAATGCTCTGTATTGACATCTGAAATTATATAGGATATGATTCTAGTTTTCAGGAGTTAGAAACTCAAAATAATCACTGCAGAGCAAGACAGTAAGAGATTAAGCAGAATGATCATCATATAGGCACATTATGCAAAGGTATATTCCTCCCTTCATTTGAGAAATTGATTAGGAGCTTAAAATACATTGTGAAGAAATTGTAATCTGTTATTATTATCATATAATTTGATTATGAAATTTTGGATGACACAAGAAACAGAGTTTGATGAAGATTGTAGCATTGTTTATAAGTACACAGTTAAGAACGCCAAAGGGTTTTTAACTTCATTCTGACTCTGTTACTTTTTTTTAATGAGTGACCAGCAGATGGTAGATAGGTTCTTGATTTTCTGCAACTGTTATATCCCACAATATGTCTCACTACCACTACTTTTAACTGTATAAAATAAACATATACTAAATATAAAGGTAGAAAAAATATATAATAGTTGTGATTTAATTCCTGGAGAGCGTTTGCTTTTATTCTACTAGACTTTGGATCTTGATGATGATTCTTATACTGAAATAATGTTTAATGGTGCAATAGGTTCTGAAATTTTCGAATCTTGTCCACAGGACACAGATATATGAGGTTGATATATAAGGTATTTGATATATAAGGTTGATATTATATAAGGTATATAAGGCTTCTTACTGAATACTATTGTAGTTGAAATAGTTATACGTATATTTTTAAATCCTTATCAGTTTTGATGTGTTTATAGATTTGTCATTTTGTTAGGTGTTTGCATTAATTAACATATACATATCATGATTCTAGTACAGGAAAGGTTGAGGAAAGCAAAGAGAAGGAAAAGTGCTTGGAATTGATAGCTTTTTATTAAAAAAAAAAAAAAATTGTACGGGAAAATCCTCATACCCTATAACATCTTCTTTAGTTTTTATCTGTTTCTAAAATTTAGGTAAAGTTAGGGTAAACCAAACTAAATCCATTGAAATTTTCTCTAGTTAAATCTTTTTCTTTGTTACATCTTTTATCTCTGAGCAAGTTCTATGTCTAGGTAGGGACTGGTGACAAGCAGTTTACCTCAGAGGTCTATCCTGGGACTGGTGCTTTTCAATATCTTCATCACTGACATAGACAATGGGACTGAGTGCACCCTCAGCAAGTTTCCAGATGACACCAAGCTGAGTGGTGCTGTTGATACCAAACAAGGAAGAGGTGCAATTCAATGGGACCTTGACAGGCCCTCGAAGTAAGTTCGTATGAACCGCATGAGGTTCAGTAAGTTCAAATGCAAGGTGCTGCACCTGAACCGGGGCAATCCCAGACAGGAATTGAGACTGGAAGAACTCATTGAGAGAAGCCCTGCTGCAGAGAAGGATTTGGGGATTCTTGTGGACGAGCCAGCAGTGTGTGCTTGCAGCTCAGAAGGCCAACTGCATCCTGGTCTACATTAAAAGAGGTGTGATCAGCAGGTCAAGGGAGGTGTTTGTCCCTCTCTGCCCTCATGAGGCTCCACCTGAACACTGCATCCGAGTTTGGGGCCCTCATCACAAGAAGGATGTAGACATTTCCACAAGTCCAGAGGAGGGCTACAAAGATGATCATAGGGCTGGAACTTTTCTCCTGTGAAGAAAAGCTGAGAGAGCTGGGGCAGTTCAGCTAAAGAAGAGAAGGCTTTGGAGTGACCTCATTGTGACCTTTCAGTACTTAAAGGAGTCTTATAAAAAGGGATGGAGAAGGACTCTTTACTTGGGTAGATAATGATAGGACAAGGGGGAATGGTCTTAAACTAAAGGAGGATAGATTTAGGCTAGACATTAGGAGGAAATTCTTCACTGTAAGGGTGAAGACATTGGAACAGGTTGCCAAGAGAATTTGTGGATACCCAGTCCCTGAAGGTGTTCAGGACCAGGCTGGGTGAGGCCCTGGGCAACCTAATCTAGTGGGTGGCATTGCTGCCCATGGCAAGGCAGTTGGATTTAAATGATCTTTAAGATCTTTTCCAACCTGAGCCATTCTATGGTTCCATTAAGTTCTTTGTCTTTTCTCATGTAACACTTGAATCTCTCAATGACATCCATCTCAGAAAAGCTATTACTTTTAACCTCTTGGCTTTTCACATATATAGTTTATAAACATTATTCAATCACAACTCAATTACCTGTTTTCTGTCCTCTTTTTGTCTAATCTGCAGAATGAGACATTGAAAAATAAATTTTATTCCTGCTAATGTACTATAACCAGAGAAAGTCACACATATTTTAAGATACTGCTAATTTATAGTTTTCTTACACAGTTCATATTTTAATTTCTCACCTTACCATTAGAGTTCTTCTTTCTTTATAGAGAATTGTAATGTTAAGAAACAGATTTTCTGCTATAAATAATGAAATACAACAATCATAAAGAATGGAATTAATTTGGAGCACCTTATAAAGATATTTTGTGCTAAGTAACAGGAGTTAGACAGCAGTGCAGCTAAACTTGGAAAGTGACACTTTTCATGTGTTAGGAATTTCTATCATCCTCCTCAACTTCATAGGAAGTACCCTGATGATGCAAATTAATTAATTTTCTCAAAAACAGTTTTTCATATTTCCATAGGTTATGATTACAGTTTTATATTCCACAGTCAGTGTTCCAACATGGAGCCATGGAGCTGTAGCTCAGCATGGGGCTGGTGCTGAAATAACTTTCTTCAGTATAAATAGATTTGTATGCCATAAACATTATTGATTCCAACTATGGTGATTTATGGTGATGGTAGAAACTGTTCAGCATTTAACTTACTGGACTGTTGAAAACAGAATCCAAAGTGAGCAATCTGGTGACTAATCTCATCTAGCTGTAGACATCAATAATGTAATTATCTGTAATATTGTGATAATCTAAGGTGATCATCCTAGATTCATAATAAGGAGGAATAAACACTTTTTAGGTGTAATTGATGTGATCTATTTTATGTCTTGTTTTGAATAAAATGAATTACTCTCTGGAAAATGCCTGGTCCTTTCCATTTATTATAAGGGAAATTTAGGATAACTAGCTCAACCATCATAATGAATACCATCATTGGTGTTTTTCGCTAAGAAAAGATGCATATTATGAGAACAAACATTGTTGTCCATTCATACACAACATTTACAGAAGCACAGTGCAAATTTGTGTTTCCTTTTTAATTATTTTGTTTGCAAATCTATAAATCTGCATTCTTTATAAATTGTTTTTGTGATCAATACTGGACCTACCAGTACAAGAGTGACCTAGACATAATAGGATTCCAGCATATGGCCACCAAGGTAATCGAGGGACCATAGCATTTCTCCTATGAGGACGCCCTGACAGAGCCTATTCAGCCTGGAGAAGGGGAGGCTCAGGGGTGATCTATGTCCATAAAGACCTGAAGGGATGTTGCAAAGAATCATAGAATCAAAGAATCATTCAGGTCGGAAAAGACCTCTAGGATCATCTAGTCCAACCTTTAACATAGTACTGACAGGTCCACCACTTAACCATGCTAAGTTCTACATCTGCATGCTTCTTGAAGACCTCCAGGGATGGTGATTCAACCACTTACCTGGGCAGCCTATTCCAATGTTGCACAACCCTTTCAGTAAACAAATTCTCCTAATATCAAACCTGGCACAATTTGAGACAATTTTCCCTCATCTTATCACTTGGTGCTTGGGAGTAGAGCCCAATCCCCACCTTTCTACAACCTCCTTTAAATTAAAATACAATAATGTCTCCCCTGAGCCTTCTTTTCTCCAAGGTAAACAGCCCCCGCTCCCACAGCTGTTCCTCATAAGACTTGTTCTCTAAAGATAGAAGAAGACAGAGCCAGGGTTTTTTCAGTGGTGTGCAGGGAAAGGACAAGAGGCAATGGGCACAAACTCAAACACTGGAGGATATATGTGAACATTAGGAAACATTTCTTTACTATGCAGGTGACAAAAACACTGAAATAGGTTGCCTAGAGAGATTGTGGAGACTCCCTCCTTGGATATCTTCAAAACACATCTGGACGTGGTCCTGGTCAACTGTCTCTAGGTTTTCCTGCTTGAGCAAGAGATTTGGACCAGATGACTTCCTGAGGTCCCTTTGAACCTTAACCATATGGTGTGATTCTGTGTGATTCCATGGTTTGTTCAAAGACTAAATTCCTTGTGATGGCTCTGACATTTTCCTATATTTCACAACATGTGAGAGATACAAATTAAGGTAGGTGTTAGCGTCTCAAGACTGGTTTTGTGGTTAATCTCTTAGGTCTTAAAGACAACTGATCTTTGTCCCAACCTAAAGATAATTGATCTGATGATTGAGTGACTGTTTTCCTAAGGTCATGTGGGTATAAAGGCTATCAGACTTTATTTCTAAGAGACTGAAGTGGCACAAACAAGATTTATGTTTGCATAACTCAGGTTGACCACTGCAAGTGAGAAGTGATCCCAGTATTTTGTTCAAAAAGAGAGAGAGAGAAAAAGCAATTAAACAACTTTCTCACCTGGTTTCTGTGCAAATATATGTCAACAAGAACATTAACAAATCTGATTTAGTCATGGTTTGACTAGCTCATTATATTTGCTTCACTGCCGACTTTTGATTTACATAGATGTTCACTACAGTTTTAATTGCATTTGCCTTCATGTTACATTTTACTACTACAATCTATGGCTGTAATTGAAAAGGACTTAATTTTTAATCAGGGATGTTTTATGCGGAAAAGTATGTATCATTTTAATGTGACAAAAATTTATTCTGTTGGATAGAAGTTCTGATGTAAATGCAGATCATGTCTATAAGACACTAGCCTGGCAAGCAGTATAGCTGTGGGCAAATGCACAGAAAGACAATCCTCTTACCTTGATGAAGAAATCTTTGCTGAAAAGATTTTACCTCAAGATTTTAAACTTAAAGTTAGGTCATGGCTTCAATAGGCAAGCAAATGTAGAAATACTTAAATTTTGTCTAATTTTACATATATTTATGTAAAGGGTGTCATAAAGGGAAACCCATGAACTCTCATAGGACAGTGGAATTATTGTGATGTTCTTTGTCACACACATATCTGAACTGGAGTAACCTAAAGTTACTAAACCTAAAGGGAAGTGGATCTTCCCCCCAACACCCAAGTAGCAACTCCGAAGGATTCGGCTGTGCCTTCCTCCTCTGTTCTGAATAGTTCCAGCTGCATTACCAGAAAACATACTAGGCCTTCTGATAATGCTCTGAATTACTTGTTTCTGTATAAACTCTTACATTCAGTGCTTTGTATCTACTGTCTAGAATACTCCTTCACAAAATCTTTTTTCTCCTATTGATCATCTTAATATTTCAACCGTACTTTTACATTGACCAGAATGGTATTAAAAATATTTAGCTTAAATACTCTTTGAGTACTACCAATACTCAGAAGTAGCCACAATTATGTGATCTGAACTTCCTCTTATGAATTTGATACTTGTTTGTGTAATGTACACTTTTTTTTTTTTTTAAAGCTTTGTAGTAGTTTATCCTTTGAATCAAACTGGGCCAGTTTAATATAAACCACCTCCAGTGTACCTTTAAAGAAGCAGCCATAAATTGAAGCAGAACTTCTCAATATAGAATTTAGTATCATTGCTGTTCAAAATTATTCTATTGTACTGAATGTGATTATTAAATTAGGAAAAGAAAATTTATGTTTATCTGAAACCACTCCTTCAGAGACTATAGATCAAAAACAGTGAAATAGAATGCAGTTTAGTGCCATGCAGCATTTGGACTACTTTCTGTTTTCATAAAGTTATGTTTACTTTATAGTGTTTTTCATCCCTGCTGATGAAATACATTCTGTACTCCTGGGGGTTTGTGAAGACAATTCTGTTTACCAGCCTGATATGTGAAAAATACCAAGAAGAACAGAAACTAAATACCTCCTTTAACAGATCCAATAGCTCAAGAAAATACTTTCCAATATTTCATTTTTTAGGTGAAAAGTCTCAGGAGAACCTACTATCATGTAAGTGCATCACTGTAGTTCTTCCTCTACTACAAGCTTCCTGAAAATAATAATAATAATAAAAAAATCAACTATTCAAGTTTTATATCAGAAAAGAGGAGTTTCACTATAAAGACTGCAATGCAGGAATGTGTATTCTACATTTAGACAGAGAAAATGAGAGGCAGAAAGATTGAGCAATGAATGCCCTCAGCAAACTGAGGAAACCGCATGTCATGAACCTCCTCTTGAGCTGAAGAGAAGATTGAGAAATCTTCCTTACATATAGATGTATTTCTTAGAAACAAGCAGAGAGTCGTCCCTTTTCAGATAGAATTGGTCAACATTAGTCTTGGATACCTAAGCAGACATCTTTCAGATAACTTCATAACGCTCCAACAGCTCTGAGCAGCAAAGGGAGATGAAGATTTTACTGACCCAATCTGAGAAGAGAATATTGAAAATTGTAATTTAAGAATGGTTCCTGATCTGCAATACTGTGGGAACTGATTTTCAAATGGTCTACCAAACATTCTTCTTTACTTCACTACCAAATTTTGGAGTGCATAATGTCTTGTAGTGCCCATTACAGATGACCCTGACATTTTGCATGTTGACAGGGCCAACAAATTTGCAAAGCAGAATACAACAATAGAGCCCAAGGATTACAATGAAATAAATAGAAGCAACAACAAAAACTCATAAAGAACCTACCCAATGACTCAAATTAAACATACACACACACATACACACACAAAAATTGAACAAAAATAAACTCACCTTGTGCTTACACTGGAGCCTTTAAATCTTGAAGCTCAGGTACATTACTTCAGAAATATGGTTTAAGGAAGGTTCTCTGCCCTGCTGTACTGAGATTCACCATTCAGTGAGGTCATGGACTAAGTCATTCCCATGTAGGCCCGTACCTAAATGGTGTGTGCTTCTGTGCATTCATGAGTACTTACATGGACACAAGGTTTATGGGAAAACAGACAAATGAGATTAGGGGAGAAAAAAAAGAAGTTCGCTATAGTCTTGTACTGGCTGTAACTGATAGGCTTGAGTTGCTGATGGCTTCAGGATGACTTGCGTGGAGATGGACCTGAGCTTCCCTGGGCCACCCACAGTCAGGTACAGGTGGCTTCAACAACATGGGGATGGGAAAGGCCCATTGCTCCCTCAAATTGCAGCTGAGGCAGGATAGCTCTTGATGCCCCTGCTTATGCATACTTAGGAAAAGAGAGAAGATGTGGGGAAAGAGAACACTGACAGAGTGGGACAAACTAAGTATAATAGGCAGCAAAAAGCAGGAAAGGTGAAACTAAGAAGTGGGAGACAGAGGTGTGTGGCTTTTGTTGAACCTGAGGAAGGAAAGCTATTTACTTAAGTCTTTTTTTTTTTTTTTTTTGAGTGGGGGTGTTGCTATTGTTGCTATTATTATTACTATTATTGTTCTTGTTATGGGATTTTGTCCTAATACCTGGGTCAGTCATCAGAATTTGGTGTTACTTGGCAGTAAATTCAATGACGACAATACCCTGAGTTGAGAGTACTTTGCTCACACAACCACTATGCACTATGATCTACAAATATCATGCAGTAAGAATTTTGACAAAAGAAAAAATGAAGAATTATTCTGCAACTCGAGAAATCTGACTTATCTGTCAATTAAATATTTTATATTCTCTAGTTAAATATCTATTAAAAGGAAATATTTCCTTGTCTTGGAAGATATTTAAATGGAGTATTTAGTTTTTCTGTGTAGGTTTTCTTTCTTTCTTTTTACGTTTTATGCTGCCAACAAAAGGCTAGACTTTGTGACCCATACATCTGTCTACCAGTATCGAAATAGAGGCACTTGACTTACAGGAAGTCATAGATATCTATTTGTCATCCCCTCACTTTTTTTTTTTTGGGGGGGGGGGGGGGAGGTGGTAGGGGCAGATAAGGGGAAGATTCAGATTAGATGTTGAGAGGAAATTCATCACTATGAGGGTGGTGAGGCATTGGAATTAGTTGCCCAGAGAAGCTGTGGATGCCCCATTCCTGGAGGTGTTCAAGGCCAGGTTTGATGGGGCCCTGGGCAACCTGATCTGGTGGGTGGCACCGGATGGTTTGGGGTGTGACACCCATGGTGTGGGGTGTGGAACTACTTTTCTTATCTTTAAGGGACCTTATCTTTAAGGTCCCTTATAACCCAAGCCATTCTATGATTCTTTGATTTTCACCACTGACATGAATGAAAAAGTTACTGTGTGATGTTAATATTATATTTACTTGGACATATATAGAGTATATCTTTGGACACATATACAATATATCTTTGTACTGAAAAGTACACATATACTTCTCAGCTGCAGAAAGATTGGTAAGTGTTTTTTTTATTATTATAAAACCACAGAAATCATGGAATATTTTTGTTCTTTTGTCATAGAAGCTTAGTATGTTGTGCCAGTTTTGAAGCATAGGAATCTTCATTTCATGGGAACTTTCTTACTGTAAAGGTAATTGTGTTGCTATATATATATACAGTTTAAAAATAAATAAGCCTCTCCAGGTTAAATGCAAAAAATATCTAAATATCTAATTTTTAATTCAATATGCTGCAATTACCTTCCATCTCCTTGTATACACTTGCATGTCATTTACACTCATGTAGGAGCTTTAATACAATTAAATCAATGTTAATGACAGACACAGGTACAGATTAGGAGATGAGTGGCTACAGAGTAGCTCTGCAAAAAGATATCTGGAGGTGCTGGTCAACATTAAGCTCAGCATGAGTCAGTAGTTTGCCCTAGCAGCCAAGAGGGCAAAATATATTTTGGGGTGCATAAAACACAGCATAGCCAACTGTCAAAAAGATGTGATTCTCCTGCTATATCTAGTGGTACTATGGCCTTACTTTGAATATTTGGTACATTTCTGAGGTCTGCGATATAAAAAGAATACTAAGATACTTGAAAGTTTCCAGAGGAGGGAAACAAACCACATAAAAGGTCTAGAAGGAAGGTCTATGAAGGAAGGATTAGACACTTGGGTTGTCTGGAGAAAAGAAGGCTAAGAGGTGACCTCATTGCTTTCTACAACTTCCTTAGGAGGGAAGCAAACAAAGAGGTTCTGATCTCTTCTCCCTGGTAAGAACTGATAGGACTTGAGGGAATGGAACAAAGCTGCACCAGGGGAAGTTAAGAGTGGATGTTAGGAAAAATTTCTTTACCATGAAGATGGTCAAACGGTGGGGCAGGCTTCCTAGCAAGGTGGTTGATGCCCTATCCCCCTCAGTGTTCAAGAAGCATAATACCTCAATATTATGCTTTAATTTTTGGTTAGCCATGAAGAGGTCAGGCAGTTAGACTTGATGATCCTGAAGGTTCCTTCCAACTGAACTAACTCAACTGAACTATTTGCGGCAGGAGCGCCGCAAACAGGACACACTAACAGGACTGGCTTTAGCACAGGCAGTTTGCGCGGGGCAGGGAGAACCTAGACCTCGCCATGGTGGGCACCCGTCGCAGCAGTTGGTCTGGGGTGACAACACAAACAGAGGAGATGCTGCCTCTCTGGGCTCATGTGGGCACCCAGGTGGATCCGCTGAGGGGGGAGGCGGCAGTCCAGACAGGGGACTGCAGGGAACTCCAGAATCTGGAGGCCCATCTGGGACATGAGGGAGGAGAGTGCTGTCACGGGTGCAGTTGTGCCCTGCTTCAGGGACTCCTCAAGCAGGTGGCTGGGCTGCAGTGAGAAATTGGCAGCCTGAGGGAGTCTCTGAGGGTGACAGATAGGAGGGGTCTCCCCACCCCTGCTGTTGCTCGGCAGCCCTCTCCTATGTCCCAACAAGGGGTAGAGGCTGCCCCCGTTGAACACATGCAGAACAGAGGGCCAGACTGTCTGCAAGAGACAAGGGGCTGGACCCTTGTCTCGGCTCGGAGCAGAAAGAGACGTCTGCCCCTGACACCCACGGTGCCACCTACCCCCATGATGTTCCTGGGAAATAGATTTGAGGCTCTCAGGGAGGTTGTGGAAGAGGCTGAGGGTCTAGGCAGTAGTCCGAACACAGGAAGCAACCCCGAGAAGAGAGTCAAGACTGGGGGAATTGCAGAACATAAGGATCAGGGCCAGATGGAACACCGCATTGTAACCGGTGCCACAAAAAAAGAGCAGAGAGGTCTGGTGATTGGGGACTCCTTGCCGAGGGGCACTGAGACTCCCATTTGTCACCCGGATAAACTATCTAGAGAGGTGTGCTGTCTTCCTGGGGCACATGTCGGAGATGTTAGGAAGGCTCTGCCATGACTCATTAAACCAGAGGACTACTATCCTCTCGTAGTCATTCAGGTTGGATCCCAGGAAGCCGCTATCAGAAAAAAGAAGAATATTAAAAAGGACTTTGCATCCCTGGGGAGGTTGCTGAGGGGTTCGGGGGTGCAGGTAGTGTTCTTCTCTGTCCTCCTGCTGGGGGACTGGGACGCAGATAGAAGGAGCTGAACAGGACAGGTACGTGACTAGCTGAGGGGGTGGTGTCTGGACCAGGGATTTGGGTATTTTGATCTTGGGCCATCCTTTGAGAGGCCGGGTATGTGGGCTACGGACAGACACCAACTGAGCAAGTGGGGCGCAAGTGTGTTGGGGAGCAAGCTCTCTGGGCTGATTACCAGGGCTTTAAACTAGGTTTGATGGGGGAAGGGAGGGGAGCTAAAGGTGACAGAGAAGGGCTGGGGGAAGTCGTCACTGCTGTCACTGTTGAAGACAGGGAAAAAAATTCTGAGCTCTCCCATAGGATTGTCTGAGGGCTCCTCAGAGAAGGTAGCGTTCCCAATACCCCATCCAGTATCTTCTTCTTGCATCCCCCCAGGGGTAACTGCACCTGCTACTTCCCTAAAGGGCCTGTACACCAGTGCACAGAGCATGGGAAATAAACAGGATGAGCTCGAGATCTGTGTTCAGTCACAGGGCCACGATCTCGTTGCGATCAATGAGACATGGTGGGACAGCTTGCATGACTGGAACACAGTCATGGAAGGTTATGTCCTCTTTAGGAAAAACAGGCTGGGGAAGTGAGGGGGTGGGGTTGCCCTTTATGTGAGGGAGCAATTACAGTGTACCCAGCTCCAGCTGGGGGAGGGTTAAGGACAAGTGGAGAGCTTGTGGGTAAGAATTAAGGGGTGGGCTGGTATGGGAGACAAGGTGGTAGGGGTCTACTACAGGTCTCCAGATCAAGAGGAGGAAGTCGAGGAGGCCTTCTATGAACAGCTGCTAGTAGCCTCATGATCACAAGCCCTGGTCCTCATGGGGGACTTCAATTACCCAGACATCTGCTGGGTAAGCAACTCGGCCAGGCACAAGCAGTCCAAACGGTTCCTACAATGCGTTGAGGACAATTTTCTGATGCAGGTGGTGGAGGAGCCAACAAAGTGTGGGGTGCTCCTGGACCTCGTTCTTACCAACAGGGATGGCCTTGTTAGGGATGTGAAGGTTGGGGGCAGCTTAGGGTGCAGCAACCATGAGATGGTGGAGTTCCCAATGGAACTAGGCAAAGGAAGTAAGGCTAAAAGCAGGATTGCTACCCTGGACTTCCGAAGAGACAACTTTCACCTCTTCCGGGACCTGCTTGGGAGTATCTTATGGGATAGGCTGCTAGAAGGCAAGGGTACTTGTGAGAGTTGGGCTACATTTAAGCATCACTTCTTCCATGCTCAGGATCGGTGCATCCCGAGGAATAGGAAATCGGAGAAGGGGGGCAGGAAACCCACATGGATATGCAAGGAGCTCATCAATAAGATCAAAAGGAAGAGGAAGGTCTATGAAATGTGGAAAAAGGGCCTGTCCTCTTGGGAGGAGTATAGATGTGTTGTCAGGGCCTGCAGGGACACAACGAGGAAGGCTGAAGCCCACCTAGAGATGAGGCTTGCGAAAGAGGTAAAGGATAAGAAGGTTTTTTTCAAGTATGTAAACAGCAAGAGGAAGACTAGGGATAATGTGGGTCCCTTGCTGAATGAGGGAGGTGTCCTGGTCACGGGAGATGCTGAGGAGGCAGAGATACTGAATGCTTTCTTTGCTTCAGTCTTTGCTCCAAGGACACTCCCCCGGGACTCCTCACCCCTGACAACAGAACAAAGGGTCTGGGCAATGGAGGGCTCCCCCCTGGTGGACGTGGGAGTGGTTCAGAAGCGTCTGAGTGGGCTCAACACACACAGATTCATGGGTCCCAATGGGATGCATCTGCATGTACTGAGGGAGCTGGCAGATGTGATCGCCAAAACACTTTCTATCATCTTTGAAAGGTCCTGGAGAGCAGGTGAGGTGCCTGAAGACTGGAGGATAGCCAATGTCACTCCGGTCTTCAAGACGGGCAGGAAGGAGGATCCAGGAAACTACAAGCCAGTCAATCTCAACTCTGTACCCGGAAAGGTATTGGAGCAACATGTTCTGGATTCCATCTGCAAGCAATTGGAAGAGAAGAAGGTTATGAGGAGTAGTCAGCATGGATTCACCAAGGGGAAGTCATGCTCGACCAACCTCGTTGCCTTCTACGATGGCATCACCAGCTGGGTAGATGGGGGGAGAGCGGTGGATGTCATCTACCTTGACTTTAGCAAGGCTTTCGATACTGTCTCCCATGACATCCTACTAGCAAAGCTGAGAAAGTGTGGGATAGATGAGTGGACGGCAAGGTGGGTTGAGAACTGGCTGACTGGCTGAGCTCAGAGGGTGGTGATTGGAGGAGCAGAGTCTGGCTGGAGACCTGTGACTAGCGGTGTTCCCCAGGGGTCAGTGCTGGGTCCGATCTTGTTCAACATCTTCATCGACGACCTTGATGAGGCAATAGTGTCTGTCCTCAGCAAGTACGCTGATGACACAAAGCTGGGAGGAGTGGCTAACACGCCAGAAGGCTGTGCTGCCATTCAGTGAGACCTGGACTGGCTGGAGAGATGGGCAGGAAGAAACCAAATGAGATTTAATAAGAGCAAGTGTAGAGTCCTGCACTTGGGAAGGAACAACCCAAAGTATCAGTACAGGCTGGGGGATGACCTGTTGGAGAGGAGCTCTGAGGAGAAGGACCTGGGGATCCTGGTGGACGACAGGTTGACCATGAGCCAGCACTGTGCCCTTGTGACCAAGAGGTCTAATGGGATCCTGGCATGCATTAAAAGGAGTGTGGCCAGCAGTTCAAGGGAGGTGATCCTCCCTCTCTACTCTGCCCTGGTCAGGCCTCACCTGGAGTACTGTGTCCAGTTCTTGGCTCCCAGGTACAAGAAAGACAGGGATCTCCTGGAAAAAAGTCCAGCGGAGGGCCACAAAGATGATACGGGGCCTGGAGCATCTTCCCTATGAAGAAAGGCTGAGAGACCTGGTTCTGTTCAGCCTGGAGAAGAGAAGACTGAGAGGGGATCTCCTCAGTGTATATCAATATTTGAGGGGTGGGGGACAAAAGGATGTAGCCAACCTCTTCTCAGTGGTTTGTGGGGATAGGACAAGGGGCAACAGCTGCAAGTTAGAACACAGGAAGTTCCACATTTACATGTGAAAGAACTTCTTCACGGTGAGGATGACGGAGCATTGGAACAGGCTGCCTAGGGAGGTTGTGGAGTCTCCTTCTCTGGAGATATTCAAGGCCCGTCTGGACACCTACCTGGGCATCCTGCTCTGAGGAACCCGCTTTGGCAGGGGGGTTGGACCCGATGATCTTTTGAGGTCCCTTCCAACCCCTATAGTTCTGTGATTCTTTGATTTACTTTGTATCGCTTCTTTACTGTTCTGAATGGAAGGGTAAAATTACTTGGTTAACCATAAGAAACCTAAGTACCTTGCAAATAGAATTATCTGAGAGATCCAAAAATGAAATAGCACTTGTCAACAGATTATGGTTACTCTAGAAAAGAAAAGCTAACCAACAGAATGATAAATCATTTTTAATGTGCATTTAATGTACTGATAAGCTATTATTATTATTTGGGATTTTTATTTTTATTTTTTATTTTATTATTTTTTTAAAATATTTTAAAATATTTTATTATTTTTATTTTTTTAAAGAGCTAGGTATAGGTCTGACTATGTCTGTTTCTGCGACTGAAGATGTTCTTTCTAAGTTTTATGCAAATCCCCTGACCCTCCAGCCACTGCACATTCTTCAAATGGACACCTGCCTTCAAAAGTGTCAGCAAGCAACAATGTGACAAATGAGCCTGCAGTCTGCACACGTGCAACATACTTTACCTAGAATATTTGGATGTAATAGAATTAATCTGACCTCTGTGACAAGGACACTTGAATCAAAAGAGCCAGAATTGAGTATTAAATGAAGGGTGGGAAATAATCCTCATGGGTCCTATGTTCTGTCTTCTCTGCCTGTTAGGTTAGGACTTTTCTTAATCATTCTGCCAACAATGTGTGTCTGTGTGTCTCTTTACTCTAATACTTACATTTTCTTGACTGAAAGAACACTAAAATGTTTTTTATGTTGCTCATATAAAAAGGGAAAAAAAGTACCAAAAACATCCTATAGTCTAGTATGATTAGCCTTTTGGTAGACCATACAAAACTTTAATGAATATTGATATTGGAATTAAAAGTTATTTGATTAGTGTTATCTTTAACATACCATGAAGTTTAGCTTGGCTTAGTAATTGATTTTTTTTTTTCTTTTTAAAATGAGAAGATAAATTGCACACTTGTGTGATTTTGTTGATGAGAGGAAAATAATGATCAATCCCAATCATCTGTCCATAACAAGTAATGTAGAAATGAACACTTTTCTGCTCACTTTTACATGAGCATAGTCAACACTCTGTGAAAGCTTTATGTTTTCTTAATTGCAGCAATAAAAATTTAGAAAGCACTACAGGGTGCTGTTTAAATTTATCTTGACAGACTTCTAGCAGCATATCTTTAAATTAAAAGGGAAAAAAATCATTACAATCTCATAGGGAGATAAAATCACTGACACAAACTTCCAAATTTGTCGAAAATATACATCTAACAGTTGACCTTGGTTATTGAAAAACCTGAAGAGAACAATTTTGCATTTCCAATGTTTTGTTTTGTTTTGTTTTGTTTTGTTTTGTTTTGTTTTATTTTATTTTATTTTATTTTGTTTTATTTTATTTACTTATTTCTGAAGAGATAGAGTAATTCAGATAACATTCCTTTGACAATTTCTTTGTGGTTAAGTTGTTCAAGATAAACTTTTGCAATAAAGAGATGATAATTAAAATAAAATTACAGTTTTTTAAAATTTAAAATTACAACTATTTTTATTTTTTTTTTTTATGGTCCAGAAATAGAAAGTGAAGACAGGATATCAGAATTGCGCTCCAATTCTGTGTGCTAAGTTGCTCTGAGAATTTCTGAAGTTCCTGTAGGTTTCCTTACGTCAAAACCATATTGACAGGCATACAGGAGCCATAGAAAATTGCACATCTATTTTATTTTGTATTTTTTAAAAAACAAATCAAAATGCATGTCATTTCAGTATCTTAAGGAAGTATTCTGTCACATAGAGAGTATACAGATTTATCAGTGCTCACCTAAAAAATATGATATACATGTATTACATATAAGCTTTTTGGTTATTTTTTCTCTCTTTCCCCAGTGAGATATACAATATTAGATTAAAATCAAAGTACTAACATCAGTGGAATAAGCAGCACCACCTATGAAAGTAAAGTCAGCTGTACTTCATGCTTCTCCTTGAGTATTGAATATCATACAATGAAACCAAGAAAGACAGCACAATGCTTTAATGATAATACTAGGAATAATTAACTAGTAACTGAATAATTACAGTGGTTTTCTAGTTAAAAAAATAAATAAATAAAAAATGAGGTAACTCTAACCTTCATAAGTAATATGAAGACTTCAACTTTTTATTGCATAAACAATCTACAGAACACAATTGCTACTTGAAATTATTAAAGAATTTCCTCTTTTATTGTTTATTCCCCCTTTCACTTTCTAATTCTGTCAAAAATCATATAATCTTAGAAACTGAAATAAACTATACGTTTCCATCTTGATCTTGCTCATCCACATGAAGAAGCTAGGAGTGCAGCACTAGGAGTTAAGAGAGCTACATGCCGACAAAAAAAAAAATCTTCTGTGGAATATTGTTCCTCCTTGTCATTTGGTTATTCAATAGTATTTCCAAGCAATTAAAAGTAATGCACTTCCTCTCAAAGTCAAAAGATTTTCTTAAAATAATTTATTAATTTATTTTTTTTCTTCCCTTTGACTTTTAGATTCTGAGTTAACCCTATTCACCTGGGTCCTGATTACTTTCTGTTCTTTGCAATGAAGCAGACAAAAGATCTTTTTACTATGACTAATTTTCACACTTTTTGTTGAGGCTTGCTGTAGAAACTTAGTGAAAACAACAACAAAAACCAGACTTACCATAATATTGTGAGAATTTAAAATAGGTAAAAAAGCTACTCATGCTACAGAGAAGTTATACATAGAAAATGTTTTAAACAGAAAAATGTGAGAAAACAGGTCTGCATGTGATTAACTCTTTGAATAAAGAGATTTGGTTCATTTATTTAGTTGTATACATAATTTACATGTATGTGTGCCTATCACTTCAAATGATATGAATGATCTGATATGATTTTAGAAATTGATTTAGGTTTCTTAAAGTTGGCTATTATGATATAACATAGTGCATTTGTTTTGAAATATGACTGTCCCAATTATGAAAAGTGATCCTAAAGAACTATGATTAATAACAATGTATCATAGATGTAAAAATGAATACTAGCTACCTTGCATTTTTTTCCCTTGAAAGGTTCTTTTGGGTTAGGAAAAGAAAAACTAGCAGCAGAAACATTATAGAAAGCAATTTCATTTGGGGAACATTTCTAAAACTTGTTTAGATTCAGTTCAATTTAGTGTTTCACATTAACAGCTGCTAAAAGCCCACCACGTGTCAAAGTATTTGGATTTAACTTAATTCAAATGTCTATCTCCCTGCAATAATTAAATGAATAGCAAGTCAACTTAAAGGAACATTGTGCAATAGACAAGAATCACAAAAGAAGTTTAATTTTATTAAATAAATTATAATATTGATCAGCATAGTGGAGCATTGAATTTAGTATTGCACTTGATGAGTCATTGGTTTAGCTTGTCTGTTTAGTCTGTAAATAGATTGCAAAAGATTACAGGAATTAAAATTACATTGAAGAATGTAGCATTTTACCTTCAGAAAAATTATTTCTTCTTTAATTTGATACTGTAAACTTTCATCTAGCATTTTTGCAAGAGCTATTTGAAACTGTCACCCTTTGGTGTATACCTAGAAATATATTGGCAAAGAAGTTGGCAAATATACTTGACAAATATATTGTTTTTATAGAACTATAGAACTATGAACTCTATCATGAACATTTGAAAGAGTCTTTCCTTTACTAGGAAAGTATGGTTTTATTGTATCTCTAAGATCTCTTACTGATGACATCTTCAGATTATTCTTTTAATTTCAGCATAGAGAAAATATTTCCTGCAAATTTTTTATTTAAAATTAAGTATTGTGCTAATGTGCATGGGGTAACTGATACTGAACCGATTACGTATATTTAAGAAATTGTTCATTCTCTCAAATTTATCATGAGTCTTAAATATTTATTTTTGTGTTAAAAGTTCAATTTATGGAATAATTTGTTCAATTGATAATAATACTTTGTTGTTGTTGTTTGTTTTAAAGAAAAGAAGCTTGATTTTCTACTGTTTACTAAAGCAGGGAGAATTTCTATAGGTGAACACTGATGTACGTGTGTATATATATGAAAACAGGAATGTCATTTATAATTTGGTGATATATTTTTTTTTTATGTGGAAAAACTTCAAACATTTTAAAAAGGAATAATAGCAATGATCATAAAAATTTAGTAAACATGACTTCTGAAGAAAAAACACAGCGTGCTTAATAGAGAAGAGACATAATAAGAAAAAAAAAATCCCTTCAAACAACAGCAATAATTAAAAAGGCATGGGTAAAGTGAAAAGAAAGGTATATTTTATGTCTTCTGTGAACAGACTGAGAAATAACATAGTTAAAATGCACTGAAGTAGACTCAAATTATATGATTCTATATGAAAAAATGTATTTTAATGGTAAAGGTAGTTAAGAAGTTGATGGTTCTGGCTGGGACAGAGTTAATTTTCTTTGTAGAGGCTCATATAATGCTGTGTTTTGGATTTTTCATGAAATCCGATAACACACCAATGTTTTTAGTTGTTGCAGAGCAGTGCTTACACAGAACCAAGAACTTTTTTGCTTCTTATGCTGCCCTACCAACCAGGAGGCTGGAGATGCATGAGGAGCTGGGAGAGGACATAGCCAGGAGAGGTGACCTAGGCTGACCAAAGGCTAGGTCATGATATTCCACACCATATGGAATATCATGATCAACAATAAAAGCTGGGGTAAAGAAGGGGGAAAGGGGAGGACTTTTGGAGTGATAGCATTTGTCTTCCCAAGAAACTGTTTCACGTGATGAACCCTGCTTTCTTGGAAGTGGCGGAACACCTGCCTGCTAATGGGAAGTAGCAAATGAATTCCTTGCTTTGCTTGTGTGCACAGCTTTTGCTCTATCTAGTAAACTGTCTTTATCTCAACTGATGAGTCCATGCATTTTTACCTTTCCAATTCTCTCCCCCATCCCACCTGGGCAGAGTGAGAGTGCAGCTGTTTGGTACTTAGCCACCTGCTGAGAATAAACCACAACAAGAATTTGCAACTTCGTGTAAGTAGTGACATCAGCATTGATAACATTTTTTATCATTAACTTAGAAAAATATCTTTCAGAACTGACTTAGGTAAAGCTAATCTTAGTTTTGTGTAGGCGGTCAATTAAATGGTCTTCTTGAATTCCTTCCAACCCATACATTACGCCCAAATGTAAATCAATAAATAAAAAGTCCCTGAATAAACAAGAGATTTGAGGTGCCTTTGACTAACTCTTTTATAGTTTCTCAAAAAAGACCAAAACATGTTTAAACAAAAACAAAACCAAACAAAAACAACTACAAGAAAGCAGATTTTATGAGCATACATGCTAATAGATAGATATATATATACACATGTATATATGTATATAACATTTTAAACTGAGAAAGCTCAAGGAGACTTTATCAACAATAATATATCTGAATTATTTTTAATTTTCTCTGTTTATTGTTCTTGCAAGGTGGGTTAAGCTTCATAATACTTCACTGTTTCTAGCTTGCAGAAAACTCCACAAAGAGAAAACTCTGGTCCTTCATTACCTTGTCTTTCCATCTCCATGATAGTTGGACTGTGACTTTTTCCTGTTACTCCTTCTGCTCTGTGCTCTACTCTCTGCTCTCACTCCAGACTCTGTGGTGTTATTGAGATCTCCTCACATTTTCTAGTCATTGTATTTTGTGTGGTTGCCATCCTCCAGGCTCTGGAACACCTGTCCTGGAATGTGCCTACTTGATTGCCATGGAACCGCCCTGATATCACACCAATGCTGAACAGTGCAGGCACAACATCAAGACCTTTCCAAACTTCCCCTATGCCCTCAAAACAGTAGGCTGGGGATGGGCAAAAGGTGTGGAGGAGACCATCACCAGGGCAGCTGACCTAAACGGACCAAAAGGATATCTCATACTGTATGATGTCACACAGCAATAAAACCTGGGAAAGGTAAACTGTCCTTATCTTACCCATGAACCTTTTTCTGTCCCATCATACTCCCTTTGAGGAGTGGGAGTGAGAGAGCAGTAGTGGTGTTCAGTTGTCCATCAGGGTGAAACCACCACCAGGTTTTTCCTTCTTAGTAAACAAAAGTAGCTAAACATCTGAAATTTGTATAGTGCTCTAAATAAGGCAAGACATTCTTCTGTTTCATTTTTTTTAAAAAAGGTTTTCATCTGGGATTTGTTATTGGGAGATCCAGGTAGGCAACCATGCTAAAATAAAAGATAAAATTATGCTACAGCAGTTAAAAAAAAGTCGGTTTGTGTTCATTCTGAGAGGCCTTGCACAGATTTTCAGTTCCTCATAGCCCATAATTGGGCTGGTCTCATTGAACTATTTGAATGAGACTGAAGCGTTAATGGAAAAGTTTATAAAATGTTCAAACTGTATTATAGACTCTTAGAATCTTTTAGATCAGAAAAGACCTTTGAGGTAATAAAGTCCATGTCCCTAAGTGCCACATCTCACAGTTCAGGTTGTGGCTCCACCACCTCCCTGGGCAGCATGCTTCAATACCTAGCCTATCCACTCTTTACATTAATAAATTCTTCCTGATGTCTAATCTAAACCTCTACTGGTGCAACTTGACGCTGTTTCCTCTCATCTTATCACTTGTCACCTGAGAAAAGAGACTGACATGCACCTTGCTGCAACATCTTTTCAGGTAGGAAGCGTTGAGGTCTTCTGTCAGCCTCCTTATCTCAAAATTAAACTACCTCAGTTCCTTTAATGGTTCTTTATATGTTTTTCTAGTTCCTTCACCAACATCATTGCTCTGCTCTGCACATGCTTGAGTCACACAATATCCTTCTTGTAATGAGGGGTCCAAAACTGAAGACAGTAGTCAAGGACTCATCAGTGCTGAGTACAGAGGGATAATCACTTCCCCAGTCCTGCTGACCACACTATTTCTGATACAAGCCAGGATGCCATTGGCCTTCTCGGCCACCTGGGCATACTGCTGACCATGTTCAGCTGGCTGTTGAACAGCAACCCCAGGTCCTTTTCTGCCAGGTAACTTTTTAGCCACTCTTTCTCAAGCTTCTATCACTGCATAGGGTTGTCACAACCCAAGTGCAGCACTCAGCATTTAGCCTTGTTGAATGTCATATGACTGGATGCAGCCCATCGATCTAGCCTGTCCAAATCCCTCTGCAGAGCTGTCCTGGTTTCAGTTAGGACAGAGTTAATTTTCTTCCTAGTAGCTGGTGGAATGCTATATTTTGGTTTAGGATGAGAAGAGCACTGATAACACCCCAATGTTTTAATTGTTGCAGAGCAGTGCTTATACCAAGCCAAGGATGTCTCAGCTTCTTACTCTGTCCTGCCAACGGGCAGGCTGGGGGTGCAGCAAGAGCTGGGAGAGGACAGACCCAGGACAGGTGACCCAAACTAGCCAAAGGGGTATTCCATACCATCTGACGTCATGCTAAACAATATATAGGGGTGGCTAGCCAGGGGAGGGGGACTGGACTGCTTGGGGTTAGGCAGTGCATCGGTCAGCGGGTGGTGAGCAATTGCATTGTGCATCACTTGTTTACACACATTATTATTAGTAGCACTATTATCATCATTTTTATTATTATTATTATTATTATTATTATTATTATTATTATTATTATTATTATTATTATTATTGCTATTATTATTTTCCTGTCTTAATAAACTGTCTTCATTTCAACTCATGGGCTTCACTTTCCCATTTCTCTCCCCCATCCCAAAGAGGGAGGGGGGAGGATGAGCGAATGGCTGTGTGGTGTTTAGCTGCCAACCAGGTTAAACCACGACAAGAGCCTTCCTGTCCTCAAGCAGATTAACAATCCCACCCATCTTGGTGCCATCTGCAGAGGGTGCACACAATCCCATCAATAAAGTTGATAAATATATTAAAACTAGTCCCAGTACTGAGCCCTGGGGAACATCACTTGTGACTGGCTGCCAACCAGATTTAATTCAATTTGCAATAACCCTTTGGGCCCAGACAACTAGCCATTCTTTTATCCAGTAAACAAAATATCCATCCAAGCCATGAGAAGATATCTGTAGGAGAAGGCTGTGGGAAACAGAATTGAATGCCTTGCTAATGTCCAAGTAAACAGCACCCACAGCCTTTCCCTCATACACTAAATAGGTCATTTTGTCATAGAAGGAGATCAGGTTAGTCAGACAAGATCTGCCTTTCACAAATGCATTATAACTGGGTCTGAGCACCTGGTTGCCCTGTACAAGCCGTGTGACAGCACTCAGGATGACCTGCTCCATGACCTTCCCTGTCATGTCAGGTCAGGCTGACAAGCCTGAAATTCCCTGGATCTTCTTTCCTGCCCTTCTTGCAGAAAGAAAAAAAGATGTCACTTTTGTTGACCTCCAGTCAGCTGGGACCTTCCTGATTAGCCAGGACTGATGGTAAACTATTGAGAGCGGCTTGGCAAGCACTTCTGCCAGCTCTCTTGGTAGTACCCTTAGGTGGATCCCATCCAGCCTCATAGATTTTTGTGTGTTCAAGTGGTATAGTAAGTCACTAACCATTTCCCCTTGGATTGTAAGGGCTTCATTCTGCTCCCTGCACCTGTCTTTCAGCTCAGTGGGGTGGATAACCAGAGAACAATTACCTTACTACTAAAGACAGAGGCAAAGAAGGCATTAAGTATCTCAGCCTTTTCCTCTTCTTTCATCACTGTGTTTCCCCCTGCATCCCAAAAATAAATAAATAAATAAAATAAAGTATGGAAATTTTCCTTAGCTTTCCTTTTCTTGTTTATGTACAATAAAAACTTTTAGTAGCCAAGTTAAGTTCTAGCTGGGCCCCTTCTAATTTTCTCTGTCCATAACATCACAACATCTTTGTAGTCCTCCTGAGTTGCTTGTTCCTTTTTCCAAAGGTCTTAAACTATATGAGCGCCTAAACTTTCTGAGT
Source organism: Netta rufina (assembly GCF_964035555.1). Taxonomy (NCBI): domain Eukaryota; kingdom Metazoa; phylum Chordata; class Aves; order Anseriformes; family Anatidae; genus Netta; species Netta rufina. The sequence goes on along the minus strand of NC_140123.1, from coordinate 40,720,729 downwards.
CCCAGAAAAAAAACTTCTCGGTTCAGCCAGGCTGGTCTTCCCTCACAGCTCATATTTTGGCACATAGAGACAGCTTGCTCCTGTGCCTTCAAGACCTCGTTCTTGAATAATATCCAGCCTTCCTGGAATGCTTTGCCCTTTAGAACTGCCTCCCAAGGTACCCTGACAAACAGGTCCCTAAACAGGCCAAAATCAGCCCTAAGAAAATGTAGAGTAGCAGTTCTGCTGACCGCCCTCCTTGCTTCCCCAAGGGTTGAGAAATCTATCGTGATGTGATCACTGTGCCTGAGGCAGCCTCCAAACATGACATCAGTCATGAGAACTTCCCTGTTACCAAAAAACAGGTCAAGTGTGGCTCCTTCCCTTGTTGGTTCCCTTGCCACCTGCATCTGGAAGTTATCATCTGCACATTTCAGTAATCTCCAAGATTGCTTCTCCACTATATCCCATTTCCAGCATATGTCTGGGTAGTTGAAGTCTCTCATGAGAATGAATGCATTGCAACACTTCTCATAGATGAAATTTAGAATATTTCATCTGTTTCTTCATCCTGGTTTGGTGGTCTATAACATACTTCAATCACAGTATCTCCCTTTCCCCTGATTCTTACACAGATGCACACAACCTTTTCATCAGCATAGCTAAGCTCAAATCAGTCCAGACATTCCCTAACACAGAGGGCTACACCATCTCCTCTCCTTCCCTGCATATCTCTCCCAAGAAGCCTATAGCCACCCATCTCAGCACTGCAGTCAGGTGAGCCATTCCACCATAACTCACAGAGGACTGTGCCTGGGTTAAAAATTTCAGTTCCTCTTGCTTATTTCCCATGCTACATGCTTTTGCATAGAGGCATTTAAGCTGGGCTTAAAGTCACAAAACTGATTTACTGTCTGGCATTCCTTTGTGCTGCTCATAGATGCTTTCCTGCTGAGCCCTGCAGAATAAGAAGATGCTAATTAATTACTACTCTACAGTATATCTTGTTGGAAATGACACAGTCACTGTCTAGTATTGTTGACTAGTTTAGCCAATCTAAATAAAAGTTATAAGTTATCCACAAATGCAGTTTCTTTCTTAGCAGCAGTAATGTGGGCAGGATAGGTGAATATTCCTTTAAACTGTTCAATATTTCAACTAATTGGAGCAATGAGAGAAAACGAAAAAGCCTTTGACCATGAGTAGCAAAAAGAGAATAAAGTCTTTAGGTTTTAGCACCAATTTGACTCCTGCTCTAGAGAAATCTTATCAGATAATTAAAAATAAGTAAAAAAAAATTACTTTTTCATCTTGAATTGCAGTTATGTTAATCCATTTTTAGTAGTCTATTACTTCAAAGAAATATTTCAGTAGATCAGCAACCCCTTGTTAAAACACAACAGATCTGTGCAAAGGACTTGCATGCAATAAGCTATTAAAAATATTAGAAGTAGCAGCATCAAAAATATACATACAGTATGTATAAAATTATATATATATATATTTTTTTCCTTTTAATTAAGTCATACAAAAGGGATAAAATTTGATCTCTGTCTTTTAAAGTCATAAATTTAAAACAGAATTTAAGTCACTGAGTTGAAGTGCTAGGGTAATTGGTTAACTTTGTCACTGACTGAGAATTGAATATCATCCAACTTTTCTATGAAAAAATTCTCATGTATATTCTTTTACACCACTGTAAATGTGCGATAACTAACTCTCCATGGGGTGCTCTTCCTTTTGTCTCTTCTGAGAGATAAGTTGTTTTACTTTCAGTAGGAAATATTATAGGAGAAATATGGACTTTTATTATAGAGAGGCTGACATTTTTAATTGTTGACTGTGTCTGGATACTTTTTGATTCAAATGCCTCAGTTTCCTTATCTGTACAACACAGTATCTTCAAGTAAACCTTTTGTGGTGATTTAACACTAGTAAATAACTAAGAACCACCATGCTGCTCTCTTGCTCCTACTTCACAGGACAAGAGGAGAAAAAAAAAAAAGTTCATGGGTTGATTTAAGCACAGGGAGACAGGGAGATCACTCACTACTTAACATCATGGGCAAAACAGACTCAACAAATGGAAGATTAATCTTTCCCACCCACTCTCTTCTACCTCCTTCCCCCAAGTGGTGCAGGGTAACAGGGAAAGAGGGTTACAGTCAGACCGTACACTTCGTCTCTGATGCTCCTTCACAGAATCATATAATCATTAAGGTTGGAAAAGACCTCCAAGACCAGCTGGTCCAATGTCCTCATACCACCACTACCACCCACTAAACTATGTCCCTAAGCACCACATCCTAGCTTGTAACAGAAACAGTGTGGCCAGCAGGACTAGGGAAGTAATTGTCCCCCTGTACTCGGCTCTGGTGAGGCCGCACCTTGAGTATTGTGTTCAGTTTTGGGCCCCCCACTACAAGAAGGACATGGAGGTGCTCAAGAGAGTCCAGAGAAGGGCAATGAAGCTGGTGAGGGGTCTGGAGAACAAGTCCTACGAGGAGTGGCTGAGGGAGCTGGGATTGTTCAGCCTGGAGAAGAGGAGGCTCAGGGGTGACGTTATCACACTCTACAGGTACCTAAAAGGAGGCTGTAGCAAGGTGGGGGTTGGTCTATTCTCCCATGTGCCTGGTGACAGGATGAGGGGGAATGGGCTAAAGTTGCACCAGAGAAGGCTTAGGTTGGATGTCAGGAGGAACTTTACTGAAAGGTTTGTTAGGCATTGGAATGGGCTGCCCAGGGAAGTGGTTGAGTCACCATCCCTGGAGGTCTTTAGAAGATGTTTAGATTTAGAGCTTAGTGATATGATTTAGTGGAGGACTTGTTAGTGTTAGGTCAGAGGTTGGACTAGGTGATCTTGGAGGTCTCTTCCAACCTAGGTAATTCTGTGATTCTGTGATTCTGTGATCTAACCTTTCCTTAAACACCCCCAGGGACAGTGACTCCAACACCTCCCTGGGCAATCCGTTCCAATGCCTGACTACTCTTTCTGAGAAGAAATGTCTCCTAATTTCAAAACTAAACATCCTCCAGTGCAACTTGAGGCCATTCCCTCTAGTTCTATCACTAGTTACCTGTGTGGAGAGGCCAACCCCCAGCTCCTCACACCTTCCTTTCAGGTAGCTGTAGAGAGCAATAAGGTCTGAGCCTCCTGTTCTCCAGACTAAACAACCCCAGTTCCCTTAGGTGCTCCGTATAGGACTTGTGTTCCAGGCCCTTCACCAGTTTTATAGCCCTTCTTTGAACATGCTCCATGGCCTTGATGTCTTTCTTGTACTGAGGGGCCCAAAGCTGAACACAGTACTCAAGGTACGGCTTTACCAGAGCAAAGTACAGGGGGACAATCACTTGCCTGGTCCTGCTGGCTACACTATTCCTGATACAGGCCAGGATGCCATTGTTCTTCTTGGCCACCTGGGCACGCTGGTGGCTCACATTCAGGCAAGCATTGACCAACACCACCAGATCCTTTTCCTCTGCACAGTTTTCCAGCCACTCTTCCCCAAGCCTGTAGTGTCGCTCTTACTCTCACTGTCTGCACCTGCTCCAGCATGTGGTCTCTTCCATAAGATACAGTCCTTCCCAAACTGATCCAATGTGGCCTTTCCATTGACAGCAGTTCTTTAAGAACTGCTCCAATGTATATGGGTCTGTACCACGGCGTGCAGCCCCTCAGAAATGATCTGGTCCAGCATGACCCCCACATGTAGCAGTTCCTGCCATACCACCTGCTCCACTGTGGTCCATGGGCTGCAGTTGCATTCCAGAGTCTGCTCCTGTGTGGGTTCCCCAGGGGTTGCAGCTTGATTCACTTCACATTCATCTGCTGCAGTACATGATCCTTTACAGGCTGCAGGGTGGAGATCTGCTCTGCTGTTGTACACCAGTGGTTTCAGGGGGGCAGCCTGCTCCACTGTGGTCCTCTACAGCAGCAGCTGGAGCACCTCCTCCCCCTCCTTGTTCACTGACCTAGGTGTCTACAGGGTTGCTTCTCTCAGCATTTTCTCACTCTACTCTCTCAGCTGCTCTCCTTTGTAGCAGTTTTTCTCCTTTCTTAAATCTGCTCTCATAGAGGCACAATCAACATCGCTTACTGGCTCAGCTTTGGCCAGCAGTGAGCCCTGTCTGGGTCTAACATGGGCCAGCTTTTGGGCTCTTCTCACAGAGGGCACCCCTGCAGCACTCCTTACTAGAAAAACTTTGTCATGTAAATCCAATACACCTTGGCAATTATACAGTGGGATTTTAGAATTTAATCCATTTTCTTAAGCAGTGTTGACCAAAGTACTAAACTCTGACTTATGACAAGATAAAAAGATATATTTATATATCAAATTCTTGGGAGATATAATCAAATAATTAAAAATAAATCATTAAATACTATGCATATTCCTACACTTTAGTGCTTGATTGGTTTTTAATCTGTAGATGCACTCTTCAGCAAGTCCTGATTTGGCATTAGTAAATTCAAATTATAGGGCATCTATGCAATTTATTTAGAACAAGATCATAAATTTGAGCAAACTAGATTCTATATTCAGCCTAAAGTTTAAATATTAATGGAGCATAAACTAAAAAACAAAAATTGATGCTTATGAATTTTGCCTTTACTAGTCTGCTACTACAATTCATTACTCTGAAATAGCAATTCTTTGAATGCTTATTACATAAGCCTGGAATTAACAAAATTGTTGTCTTGACATAATTGAAAGGACATATGCAGAGGCCGCAGAGGCTAATTCATCCTGCTGAAAGACTGAATAAGGGAATTCATTTCCAGTCCAATGCATGTTGCATTGTCATTCAGTTTAGTTTAGGATGAGGAGAGAGAGAAGCACAGCTATATATATATATATATATATATATATAAATAATAAAAATAAAAAAGTACCATTTGGGCTAAATTTGCCAATAAGAATATTGGAAAATGTAGCGGAAAGAATTCATTTGGAATTTGTTTCTGGGAAGGCTATACTGCCCTGTTAAAAGCAAATTTAAATATTTCCATATCTAACAATGTAGGGCACAAAACTAAATTGCCTTGCCAAACTTAAAAAAAAAAAATAAATAGAGAAATATGTCAAAATTTTGGCTTTATATTTTCTGGGTTTGCATACATGCATACATACTTAATAAGAACATCTACCATCTGGAAGATTCCTGTGCCAATGTGCCAATTAAACTCATGCATAGAATTTAAGTGATAGATAAATCCTTCAAAATGCTGACTGCATTTCATCCACACTAGCTCAGTTTAGTGACAGTGGTCTTATTTTTCATACATCATCATTACTATATCATAGAGATTCATTGGTCAAGTCCCAGCACAGATTTGGAGAGATTGTTTATTTATTTATTTTCTCAATAGGTAATATAAACTTTATATTTTCTTATCATTAGGCTGATGTCAAGCAATTCTTATTAGCTGCATTAATACTGAATTAGCTGATATTTTACAAGGCAAGATCAACTCACGTATATTTGCAATATCACTTGAAAATTTCCTTCCATCTGCTTTACTCATTTTCTTTTGGATTTTTTTTTTTTCTTTTATAATATGTAGATCTTAGTGTATTCAATTGTATTATCTCAAAGTCTGATACATTCTTTTGCTGTTCCTGTTTTTGTTTGTTTGTTTGTTTGTTTGTTTTTTCTTTTCTTTCTATTAGCCTTTTTCCCAAGCATTAAGGAACCATGTTTGAAAATGTTTAAATGTATGCTAAATATTCTATACAGTACCAAGATAATTTTTGAAAATTCTCAATCCAGTGTTCAAAACATAGTAAGTAACTCAGCCTGGGATTTTGAACATAGGGATGATTTTTTTTATATATATATATTTTTTTTTCCTTCAGATTATGCAGCACTGAAGATGTAGGTGAAGGAAAACAAGGAGAGAGGAGACTTTAATTTCCTATAGTAGCAATTGAGTCTATCTGCCTCAGGCTAAATCTACTTTTAGAAGTTTCCTTAGCATCAGGTTTGATCAGGAAATGACAGTGTGATGAGTGATCATCATAGTTTTTTCAGACAATCATATTAGCAATATTCTTCAATTATCTATATAGCTTAGTTCTGTTTCTATTTCTAGCATTTGTCTATATAGCAATTTTAATTATTGCATTTTTATTGACTGCTTACTTGTAGGATTCAAAATCAAAAAGGGGCCAACTTTATTTTCTTTTTTCAAGAGGTCACCGGTTTTCTTTCTGTATGCAACATAAGGGATGATCTGACCTCTACAAACAGGAGAAAACTACAGGGAAAATAGATTTGTCAATGGACACTGTATATGGATCATGCTCAGGACTGATCACTGACAGCAGAGGTGGAATTTATTTCTACACATTATAGTCCACATATAAATAGTCACCTTCAGGGGGGTTATTCATCTGACTGACAAAAGAGGACTAAGCTGAGTAACTCTGACGCACATATATCTAACTTCAGGTGCCTAAAGTTAGGGCAGATTAATCTCAGCAGAAGTGTCTATGACTGTCAACACCAAATATGCTTTAAAAAAAATGGAGGATGATAAAAAAGTAATCTTGTGCACTAAAAAAACCTCATGCTGCAGGAAAACAAAACAAAACAAAACAAAACAAAACAACAACATCAAAAGCAAGCAAATAAAAAGAAATGTATCATTTGATCGGAGAGTGACATAGACCTTATACTTTCTCACCTGGTACTGGGAGCAGTTATGGAGGTAAACTAGCTGTAATGAACCTAGTAACCTATTTCTGACATAAAATCATAGAATCATTGAATATCCTGAGTTGGAAGGGACCCATAAGGATCATCAAGTCCAACTATTGGGGCCCCAAAGGACCAGCCAAAAAATCAAACCATGTGTCTGAGAGTGTTATCCAAATGTTTCTTGAACTCTGGCAGGCTCAGTGCTCTGACTGCTTCCCTGGGGAGCCTGTTCCAGTGCTTCAAATGACTGCTAAACATAGAGAATATTTGCCAGCCTGAAAACTCAGTCTAGAAACTAGACCAGGAACTTAGGCTGCAAACCCTGGACATGCTTAAAGGCTGTCTGAACACCTCATGCCAGAGGCATCCTAAAGGCACCAATGATACAGAACAAGAAAGTGAGCAACAACTTATTACCTGGTAATTGATGTGAGAAATAAAACCCTTGTTAAAAGAAGTAAAGGATAACAAGAAACACCATCTCTTGGAGGTCTCAGGAAGAAGACTGAAATTAACAGCATCCACTGGTTACCTAAGTGGTACTGTCCTACATCCTCTCATGTCTCAGTGATACAAAAAGGGCTTGATTTTTATCCAAGTTGGAGCTTCTCTCTCAGAGAAACTTCCTGTGCTGCATGCACTCCTTTCTCTCTATTACTTGTTTTTGTTTCTTTTTCCTCTTTAAACAGTCTGAAACTTTTATGTGACACTACAACATTGACTCCTAAACTCTGCAACACTCCACACCCCGTGTTGCAGATCATCTTCAAAGTGAGAATCTGTTCATTATTTTGATTCCCCTTCTGGGCCCATTCCTGAGAGTGGCTGTTCTTGTCAGAAGTCAGTTTTTGACCCTTGGTTGTTGGTCTCTGGAGATTGCTTTTAGACTTCCTCCTTCTCTTTCCTTCCTCCTACCCAGTTCTGGGAATTTTTAATGCATTTCGTACTGGTAATTTTATTTATATTTATAGACCTAAACAATCAGCCATAAGTGTAGTATTGCTAAGTATCACCTATTTGCTGATATAATACTGATAAGTTTGTAAACCCAAAGTCTGTTGAACCTCTAATTATCTTCACTCTACCTGCTGCTATTTTACTGATTTTACTCATTGCAAATTGCATTTCTACTACCTTAAATTGTTGTCACTACTAATTTGTACTATATCCTTATTATCTGTTACATATATATATGTACTGTTTTCCTGGTAATATCTGTAATAGCTTTTTATCCATATGTATATATTTACCTTATTAGCTATAGCATTCTTGCCGTTGGTGATTTGTGCTGATTCATAATAATTAGGAAACTCTAGCAAACAAAGCATCTGTGTCCTCTTGTATCATGGAATTCTTTGAACTCGCTGTTGCAATTTCCATATAACCACAGGCCAGGTAGCTTCTCCATACCTTTTTGGATCATGATACCTGGGCTTTACAGTTTTTGATCTATACATAAAAAGACCATTGAGAGAAACTAGTGTGGCAGGTATGTGACATATAAACCAATTTAAACATCAACTTTTTTTTTTTTAAATTGCAAAGAATACGTGTCACTGCTCAGCACACTGTTTCCCTATAAAAAGTATAATTTTAGCACAACTAGCAAACAAAACCTGCATAACTCAGCAGAAAGAGCAGTCGTTATGAAAAACAAACAAACAAACAACAACAACAAAATCATACAAAAGCCAAACAACCTCCAATTACTCATGGGAAAACATAAGCCAGAAAATATGAATTTTAGTCTTTAAAATGGTGCTATACAGTCTGAGGTTAGAGTCCAATAAGCAGAAGATCAACATTTTATCTTTGAGGACCATCCCCAGAGCTAAAAAGGAGGTTACATCTACAGTACCATTTACTTTACTTTAGAAACAAACAATTTTAGTTATTCAGTTCATGTGATTTATCTAATATGGCAAATTTCCTCCTAGTTTCATGACAGATGGAAATATTATGACACTTATTTTTGCCCATTCTGGAGATTCTAGCTCAATCTAAAGTAGCATTCTTAACAGCATGTTCTTAATCACAGGAAACCAACTTTCTTAACAATTTCTTGCATGGACCTTGCATTGCTTAAGGTTATATTACATTATTTATTCTGTCAGTTACTATAGTGTAAATTGGAACAAATGGTGTGTCAGAAAGGTTGAAATGAATGTCCAGTGAAAGAGGAAGATGTCAGGTCAAAATTAGCAACTGGGATACTCAGTGACTTGGATTTAGACATTTTCAATTCTTGTGCTTGCACAAACAGCACTGTATGACCCCACCTGGAATACTGTGTTCAGCTCTGGGGCCCACAGTAAAAGCAGAACATGGAACATTAGAGCAAGTCCAGAGGTGTGTCACGAAGATGATCAAAAGGCTAGGGCACCTCTCCTATGAAGACAGGCTGAGAGAGTTGGGGTAGTTTAGCCTGGAGAAGAGAAGGCTCTGTGGAGACCTTATAGTGGTCTTCCAATACCTAAAAGGAGCATACAGAAAAGCTGTGGAATGGCTCTTTGTCAGGGACTGTAGAGATAGGACAAGGAGTAATAAGAGTAAGACAAAAAGAGGCAGATTTAGATTAGATATAAGGAAGAAATTCTTTGGAATTTAGGAAGAAATTAGAATAGGAAGAAATCGGAAGAATAGCAATAAATTATATATAAGGAATAAATTCTTTACATGAGGATGGTGAAGCATGGGAAGAGGTTGCCCAGAGAAATTGTAGATGCCCCATTTCTGGAAGTGTTCAAGGACAGGTTGGATGTGTCTGAGCAACTTGGTCTAGTGGAAGGTATCCCTGCCCATGGTAGGGGTATTGGAATTAGATGATCCTTAAGGTCCATTCCAACCCAAACCATTCTGTGGTTCTATGATTCTGTGTTGATTTCAATACAGATTTCAATATAAATGAGAGCATTTAAGGCAAGTTTGAAGACTTGCTTATGAAGATCAATCTTAATTTCCTTTAATCACTCAAAATTTTATACAAATAAGAAGAAAAAAGCACAAGGCCCATGGGTCCATTTGTTTGTTTCTAATATTTCATTTAAAATCCCCCTAAAGAATAACACAATGCATATGATGTTTACATGTAAAAAATCATTCCCTCAATAGCAAAGAGAAATGAAAAGTCACTTTCAGGACAAGATTTCAAAATACTGTGTCAGAACTGACAGACCACTTGCAATCAATAAGAGTGCTGTTAATTTCATGTCTAGCATGTATCTCCACAGCACAGTGGGGTAGCATAATACAGGACACAGACTTGAAACAGATATCTAAATTACTGGAAGCAGTGCAGCTGAACAAGCACCCTACTTGGCTCAAGTTAAAATATTCTGCTTCTCATGAGGGTCAGTTAAATCTGCGTTAGGTTATGTTAATATATCTATTCTTCTATTGGTATCCAAACTAGCTTATTTAGATCTGTCTAAGGTATTCCTTTGCAACAAGGCAACGAGCAAGCAGAAACTAGGCTTGGTACACTTAACATTCTTTGAGACAGAGAGCACTTTTCTCAGTGGAGAACCACTTCCTTCCCCTAGAGCCTGAAATACACAGCTCATTGAAAGTTATGTTAAAACTCCCTATTGACTTCAATGGAACGTGAATCAGAATTTGCAGTTTTCCAGAAGTGGGTATGAAGCTGCAGAAATAGAATAAAATCAGGATACAAGCAGTGCAATTGGAGAGAATGAAAACAGGCAAATTCTGGATATTTTCTTTTTATCTTCTCCACAAAAGAAAGATGGCCCTAACATAGCTATTAGACTAGCAAATAGGAAACTCCAGCTTCCTCAAGCACTCATTGTTGTCACTAGGCATTTTAATGACTCCATTTAGCACTGCAGCATTTTCTTTTCTCAACACTGGCTAATAACATGCTGAGATAGTTACACTCTTTGCAAGTGGAGTTTTATTGAAGAATAGAAAGGTGTATGCCTGGGGATTTTGCTCTTAAAACTGTGGAGGACACATTCTGGATACAATGTTTAAAGAGGAAAAGAAAATTAAAAGAAGTTAGTGAGGGAAATTAAGGGTGAAGGAGAGAAACAAGGGGAGGAAGTAATGAAGAAACTTACTTTGGAGAAAACTGTTAGCAGATAAATCCTGGTACTGTAAGAATACAAAAGCTGAACAATAAAAATAACAAGGTAGTAGAAATGTCACTACATTTCTGGTAAACATAAAATGAAATCGGCAATATGTTGAATGCTGCAAAGATTCCACTCTTTTCAAGTAAATTGTCCATCTTTCAATTCTTTTTACTCTATCATTGTAAACATGGTTCAGTGACATTAGTACATTTATACAATTCTGGCTGCAGCTCCTGCAACTTCGAGCTCCCATCAGTACACTTCTATCTAATGTATTAGACCTGCTGACCAGTTCCTTACACTTGCAAAATATATACATACGAATTTGTCATATGAATGACATTGTAGTAACACATATTGTATGTTAGCAATGTATAAGTGTGCCTTTATGCCTTTATTGCAGACTTAAACCATCTACAGGTGATTTATTCACCTCTGCTAATATTAATGACTTAGAAAAGGAAAATGGAACAGAAAGCTTTTTTTTTTTTAAAAAAAAAAAAAAAGAAAAAGAAAAAATAAATATTTTATTGCAAATATACATTATTATTAAGAGCACATTATTATTTAAATATTTGCACTAGTCAGCCCTGATTAGACTTTATTTGTCTGTATATGATTCTTTGTTGAGATTTTTAAGATACATTGCTTAAACATGAAGAAAAGCTTTTTGGAAGTGGTCATTAAAACAAGTAAATAAACAAAAAGGAGAAGAGGAGAAAATATGATGTTCGTGTATTTTTTAATATATATATATATTTCTTTTTTCTTTCCATTGATAACGTGTGCATGGGTGTGTGCATATTTTTATGTATTTTTTCACCTGAGAGATGGTGGGTGCAGTGGGTGCATTTGGTTCACTCTTAATGTTTACACTAACTCATTAGGCCTGCCAACAAATTTGAAAATAGAATATTGTTGATTAGCACTCTGCTTCTGGGAGTATTCCTCTGGAATTTCTACTTTTAAACTCTCTCTTTGTGTATATGCATATGTGCATATGCACATATCTATATGAACTATACATACATATACATTTTCATATATGTGCTATATATACATTGTAAGTTATGGTAGAAAGTAACTGAAGCATTCCTTTTGTCTCAAAGTACACAAATTTAACTAGACTATCCACAGAAATGTAAGATCTGATGATAAACACATTCAATATGGTTATAAACTTCTAAGAGGTTTAAAAGTATTATTTACTAACCATTTATTTTGCTGACAGAATGCAATAAAAATAAACCAATTAGACAATCAATTTATCTTTCTTCTAAAATACTCTTGATAATGAAAGAAGTGATGAGCCCTTATTTTTAATTCTATCCAAACCAGCAACAGCTGAGCAATAGTCATTATGATATCTATGAGTAACAGTAACTTCTTCAGTTTAGGATATTTATTTTCTGTTCATTTGTTCTCTCCTTTCTTCCAGATGCAGTGATAACTGCTACAAACTATGTAGCTACAGATTGCAAAAACAGCAGGCATGAGCACTAAAATTCATGTATGTTCAACATATTTCTCCCAGGAAGCAGTTTCTTTAGGAGCCAAAGGAGTGACTATTCCCAGTTTGTAAATAAGGTTTGTGATGCTCAAACCCATATATTCTGTGGGATTGAGCCCATAAATTTTAAGCAGAAAAAATGACAGCACTTTCTTGTTACAAGTGCTATGAATATATTTGAGCCCACTTAGTGTCATCTTAGATTTGCCTCAGATTTTTTTTGCCATTATCTGATATTCTCCCATGTAAAACAGTATTTTTCCTCCAGTAAATGAAACCTCCAAGGATGAAGAAGAAGGCTGTTTTAATTTTTACAGTTTTCTTAACATGAAGATATTAAGACCTTGTTCCATCCTGTCCATGATAATGTTTTGCACAAACATGAATGAAAGCACACAACACCATGATGTAGTTAATTAAAATTTATATAGTAAAATTAATTGAAAACTGGAAAACCTGACAACACTGTGTGCACTGTGATGTTCACGGATGTTTGAAGAAGAAAATCTGGTTAATATTGGAGAACATTACATCTTATTTACAAAGTTTTAATTTGGCTTTTATTTCTGTGTAATAAATTAGTGTTGAAAAAATTCTTTGAATTCTGACAGTTTTATGAGTAAAGAGGTACATCTCAGAATTACATATTCATTTATGCTTTAAGCAGCTGAAACAAATGCATAATAAATACAGGGGTAAAAAATAGTTTTCTGAGTCTAAATCAGAGTGATGAAGCTTTTTGAAGACAAAATGAAGACACAACTTCTTAGAAGCTGACACTAAAAGCACAATGGATTAAGTTTTTTTTAAAAAAATCAATGTTATAGATTCCAGTCAATGTCAGAGAACAAACCTTTTCAAGTTCAGAATTTTCTACAGACATGAACTGAATGAAATTGTAATTGAAAATAGAACAAACTCTCCAAATGTAGAACCTTGCACTGACAGTAAGACACTTCCTGTTATAAATTCAATGTGTATTTTTAACTCCATTTTCAAAAGAGGAACGTTTGATGAAGGCTTAATTTCAAGTTTAACATAATTTTAAAAAAATAATTAAAAAGGAACATTTTTCACAGCCTTTCATTGAACATTTTTCACAGTATTTTCAGTGCTTTGTCTTCTAGATCTGAATTCTGGAATTATATTTATTTGAATAGATGATTGCTTATTGTAGTAAAATATAAAGCTAAAATATCTGTGTAGAACACTAAAAAATAAAAACCTATTAAGAAAAAAATCCAAAATAAAATTTCAGGAGTCACCAAAGTCCCGGGAATTTGGTGCTTTGAGAAAGAAGTTTGCTTGTTTCTCTGTTGTTTGTTTTTATAACTGACAGAAGACAGAGCATAATCCCTGTTTTATTACTAACATCTGTTTTGTTTTTGTTTTTTATTTTTTTTAATATATTTTGTTTTATTTTATTTTATTTTATTTTATTTTATTTTATTTTATTTTAATTTTATTTTATTTTATTTTATTTTTTATTTTCACTGCTTCTTGGTAAATATTGTGATCTATTAAAAAAAAGTAATATTCTGTTTTGGATTGATTGATTCTGATTTGGATGGATTGATTTTAAGACTAGCAGTTCTCTGAAGAGGTCAGGTTCATCCAAGAAAGAATTGGGTTGATGTGTAATGTTAAAAATTTGGATTCATCTTTCTTTTAAAAACTACAAGATATTTTAATAAAGAAAGTTTTTAAAATTAAATGTAAGTTAATTTATTCATAAAGTCATATAGATATAAAAATGGTAATTAATCTATGAATCTGAAGAATTCCTGGGGAGTAATTTTGAGCTCTCAGCAGTAATGCTGCTTTTATGGAGAAAAAAAAAAAAAAATCATATTCTTATACATAAAAGTCATATTCTTATAACATTTTTTTTTTTTCATTTTTTCTTTTTTTTTTTTTTTTTTGGTGAAAGCAATTCCCAAGTAAATTCTAGGGAAAATGACTAATTAACTAACTAACTAACTGACATATTCTCATAACACTTCAATTGTTCTAGGTTTCTATTGTCCTGTAAACAACAACCTTTAAAATTTTTCATTACAAATACCATAACATATTTTATGGGAACAACATTTTTAAAAAAGGTTTGATTCATGGTTCTTCTAGACATATTGGTAAGAAAGCTGCTGTATTATTAATAGGATTTGAAGTTCTGTACAATTTATTTGCTTAAGAGTGCTATTTATAGTTATAGGCATGACATTTATGTCAGAACATATTGAATATTATTTATCAAGGGTATTTTCTTTTTTTTTTTCTTTTTTTTTTTTTTGTTTACTAATATGTAATTTTTTTTTTCACCATAAATAGTTTAGTAAAGCAATAATAGCAAAATTAATTTTGTAAAGATGGGTTCCTTCCTTTTTTTTAAAAAAGGGATAATTTAAAATGTTGATCTAACAGATATTTGATGTTTCCAATATTTCCTATGAATGAATAATTAGGCCGGATTTCATACAGAATGTATCATAGTGTGGTGGTTTTACTCAGGTGGGCAGCCGAGCTCCACCACAGCCGCTCTCTCACTCCCCCTCCTCAAAGAGGAATGGGGAGAAAATATGTGAAAAGGGCTCAAGGGTTGAGATAAGGACGAGAAAATCACGCAATAATTGTTGTAACGGGCAAAACAGACTCGGCATAAGGAGATAGTAAGATTTATTGCCTACAACTAACAAGCAAGAGAAGTGAGAAAACAAAAGAATAAAAAAACAAAAGCACCTTCCCCCCATCCACCCTCTTCCACCTCCTCCCCCCCGGGCGGCGCAGGGGAACGGGGGAATGGGGGTTATGGTCAGTCTACAGCACTTCTTCTCTGCCGCTCCTTCTCGGTCACTCTCGTCCCCTGTGCTGTGGGGTCCCACCCACGGGATGCAGTCCTTGATGAACTGATCTGACGTGGGCTTCCCACAGGCAGCAGCTCTTTCAGAACTGCTCCAGATATGGGTCCGTACCACGGGGTCCATCCCTCAGGAGAAAACTGCTCCAACCTGGCTCCCCTACGGGCAGCAGCTCCTGCCGGGTCACCTGCTCCTGCGTGGGCTCCTCTCCACGGGCTACAGGTCCGGCCCGGAATCTGCTCCGGCAGGGGTCTTCCACAGGTGGCAGCCTCCGTCGGTGCAGGGCCACCTGCTCCACCGTGGTCTCCTCCACATGCTGCAGCGTGGAACCCTGCTCCACCGTGGTACTCCATGGGCTGCAGGGGGACATCCTGCTTCACCATGGTCCTCACCACAGGCCGCAGGGGACTTCTGCTCTGGCGCCTGGAGCACCTCTCCCCCTCCTTCTTCACTGACCTTGGCGCCTGCAAGGCTGTTCTCTCACTCCCTTGACTCTCCCGGCTTCTGTGTGGCACAGCGTTTTTTCCCTGTCTTAAATATGCTCTCACAGAGGCGCAAAACAACATCGCTTATTGGCTCGGATCTGGAAAACAATGGGGCCCTTCCCAAACATGGGGCAGCTTCTAGATCTTTCTCACAGAAACCACCCCTATGGCTCCCTGCTACAAAAACCTTGCCACGTAAACCCACTACACATGTAAGTGTCCTGTGGACACTTACAGACCTTTGTGTCCCTGACCATACTAACCTGGGACACACACCCACACCCTCTTGAGCAGAAGTTAATTTAAGATCAAGCCTGGTCACACAGATTTACCCTGAGTTTTGTGATAGGAGTGCCTGTGATCAGCACTGCCTCTGAAACTGCCTCCTAGATTGATCTTGTTCCTGTGCTGCTTGTAGCTTGTCTCCCAGATGGTCCCCTTGGACTTCTGGTACACCTTGTCTCAGGTTTGGTCTCCTGGACAAACTTTGCATTCTTGTGGCCACCTTGTCTCTGTACTGTCTGTGCCCCTTCTCCTGTTCCTCCGGAAGGATGCTGGCCCAAGCTCATTGGTCTCCATTCTCCGGCTATCTGTAGCCTCAGTTATCAGCACTGGGCCCTGCCTGCTGTGCTCAGACCCCACAGGACTGTGCCCCATCAGTGGGAACACTGTGCCAGGGTCAACCTTGACTCTGAGCTTTCCTGCCCTTAAGAAGCAGTCCTGCTTCTGTAGCTCACTGATGGCATGCAAATATAGCCTAGCAAACATAGCTTTGCATTATTAGTAAAAGCTCACGGTCCTGGCAGTTCAAGGCCTCAGTACACCTCTGAACTTATGCTAAGGTATGTGGAATATGAGAGCAGCTGTTTCATTAAGTTCTCTGTTCAAGGACTACTCAGCACAAATGACTAAAAAGGAAAGTGGTAAATTAAACACATAGATACACAGATCTAACAAGCAGGTGATGACAGTTGCAGTAATAAAGACCTGAACTCTTCAGCCACTGACAGGTAGGCCATTAACTAAACTACTCAGGCATAGCTTAGCCTTGAAGAAGGTCAGCATGAACTCTGTATGAATCAAGACTAACCTGAGTATAATACAATCCTTGAGGAAGGCCACAGGGCCAGTGAAAAACTCAGTATAGGATATTTAGAGGAAGGGCCAAAGGGGGAAAGGTTGTTTGTCAGCGACAAACTGTAGGAAAATAGAAAGGAGGGTGTATAAAAGGGTCAGGTTACGTGTATGTAGATTGCCAGTCAGTGCATTTGCCTATGTCCGATACCTGATCATGGCAATCTTTTTACTAAATAATGATTTATTTTATTTTGTTTTATTTTATTTTGTTTTGGTTTATGATATGTTATGTTATGTTACGTTACGTTACGTTATTTATTTTATTTTATTTTATTTTATTTTATTTTATTTATTTATTTATTATTATTTTTATTTCCCTGTGTAATCTCACTCTCTGGTCTACAAATGAATGCTGCAATGTCTGAGTGCCAGCAAATGGAGAAAGATATGGTCATGGGGTCCATACGTCTAGGTGCCAGCAAATAGAGAGATTGTTATGGAAGAAATATCAGGAGGGTGAGCAACTGAGGAAGGCCCATAAGCATTAAGGTCTAGGTGATGGCACCAGGGCGTGCTATCTATGTGCCAACAAACAAACAGAAGGCCTTGGGTCACAGGTCTACAGGTCTACATGTCAGCAACTGGAGGAACAGGCATGGAAGAAAAGTATGAGTGTCATCAATCTGAGAAGGGGCTGCAGTTCACAGGGCCATTAGGTCTGTGTCAGCAACTGGAAAGGTCAGAGAGAGTGCATGAAATGACAGAAATCGGAAAGACATAGATGTGCTTATTTTTTCCCTAGTGAATGTAACTCTCTCTGGGTACATGTGCAATTCGCTAGTGTATTTTAAACTGGACTAGCTGACAAGGAGACTCACTTACTGGGTGAAAGGACTCAGGCTCTGGACATAGATGTTAGACTGAGGGCCTATGCTAATACTCATGGGAACTGTGAATGTGATTGTGCTTCTGAATCATGATAGTGAGGGGAAGTGTGCTTTTACCGGTGAACTTCATGTCAACCAGAGATAAGGAACAGGACTTTGCAACCTATACTTATGTATTTTATGTGAGCTCTCACAGAGTTATGTGTGGATGCTGCTAAATGCAGTCCCCTGTAGACTGTGTGGTGGCAGTATAAATATCCTGTATGGATATGCTTCACCGGGGTACACAGGTGAAGACTGTCAGGTAACTACTGCCTAAATTCATTTTAGCTTTAATGTACCTTTGTGAAATCATGTGTTGTAGTTCCTACAGTTAGTAAATATTAATTACAGGTGACTATTCTGTGTGACGTGAGCAGTCTACAATTGTAGGGAAAAAAAAAAGAAAGTCACAGCCTTGTTTGATTACGTTTTTGTGTAAGAACAATGGAGGCAATTTAAAATAAGGATGAAGACAAACTTTGTGATAAAAATATGTCTTTCTTACCTTCCAGGAATAGAAGAAAAAAAAAAAAGTGTTTAAAGACAACTACTCTTACTTCCTGAGTTCCCTCATAACCTGAATTGTCCTATGAACCTATGGACTTACTTATAGGTAGTTAAATAGTATGACTTGATGGAAAAGCAATCTGGAATAAATCGGGGCGTATAACTTAATTTCTAAATTGCTTTATTAGATGACTGAAATAAAACAATAGCTTGAGATTGTAAGGCATCTGTCCTGGTTTCAGTTAGGACAGAGTTAATTTTCCTCCTAGTAGCTGATAGGGTGCTATGTTTTGGCTTAAGATGAGAAGAGTGCTGATAACATGCTGAGGTTTTAATTGTTGCAGAGCAGTGCTTACACCAAGCCAAGGACATTTCAGCTTCTCTGTCCTGCCAACGGGCAGGCTGGGGTTGCAGCAAGAGCTGGGAGGGGATAGACCCAGAACAGCTGACCCAAACTAGCCAAAGGGGTATTCCATATGTCATACTAAACAATATATAGGGGTGACTAGCCGGGGGAAGGAGGCCGGACTGCTCAGGGTTAGGCTGGGCATCAGTCAGCAGGTGGTGAGCAATTGCATTGTGCATCGCTTGTTTTGTACACATTACTAGTAGTAGTAGTACAATTTGTTTTTGTTATTGTTATTGTTGTTGTTGTTATTATTATTATTATTATTATTGCTATTATTATTTTTCTGTCTTAATAAACTGTCTTTATCTCAACTCACAGGCTTCACTTTCCTGTTTCTCTCCCCCATGCCAGAGAGGGATGGGATAGGGTTAGCAAACAGCTGTGTGGTGTTTAGCTGTCAGCTGGGTTAAACCACAACACCATCACACTAAAATAAATTAAAATAAGGTTCTCAAATATCTACGTAACTCTGTGGCTTTACTTCATTGACAGCATGCCTCCTTTCATTCTGGTCATGTATGCATGTATTGTGGAGATTTTTCAAGATTATTTTTTCTTTTACGTTTTGCATTTTGCATTTATAGACTCGCTTTCTCTTTGAGGTGAAGAGGATTTGGGCACATGTCATTTGCCTGGGGCTGAAATGGGGCCACCTCAAGTGTATGTACATAAAATAGAAAGTACCTACAAGATAACATTATGGTAAAAGCTCTTATAACCTTTCCAGGAAACCTGACCAGATTTCTCTGTGAAGTGCCAATATGCTAATGCACACTTGATGGGGGAAAAACAACGGGAACTAGAGGTCTGCATGCAGATTAAGGATTGCAATTCACTGAGTTCATAGAGACATGATGAGGTTCATAGCTCATGTGACTGGAGTGCTTCTGTGGATGGGATAAAGACACTTTAGGAAGAACAGATCAGGAGGGGAAAGAAGGGAGTTGCCCTTTAAGTGAACAAAGGAGACAAAGGGGATACATAGAGCTTTGCCAAGTTCAGGTAAGGAGCTTTATGTTTGAAGGCCTGGTCTTCATGGGATACATTAACTAATTTGCTGGGAGGGCGATACAGGTCCCAAGAAAACCAGGGAATATCTGAAGGTCACTGATGACAATTTCGTAGCACAGTTGATCAAGGAGTTGATGGGGAAAGATACTTTGTTGGACGTTGTACTTTCAAAGAAGATGCTTGGTTAGAGACAAGAAGCTACTAGAGAGAGTCCAGAAAAGGGCCACTGAGATGATTAAGGTACTCACATATGAGGAAAGGCTGAGAGAGCTGTGACTGTTTAGTCTGGAGAAGAGAAAGCTTGTAGGGGATGAAAGAGACAGATTTTTGTCAATGAATGAACAAGAGGCAAAGAGGCAACAATGGGTACAAACGGGTTTTATTTATTTTTTTTCCCTGCCTCTCTGCTTTTCTGCATGTCTACCTCTCCTGTAAGGGTGATGAGTTTGCACTGAGGTTATAGAATCTCAGATATATTCTAGCTAACCCCACTTTGAGCAGGGAAGCTAGAGTAGACAGTTTCCACAGGCCTCCTTTCTATTATTTATCCATTCTGTGATCCTTCTAGTAGAGGACCCCCAGCCTGAGTATCTTTGAAGGCATAGCTTTCTAGTACTTGAGCAAATCCTCTCAAGATAAATAAATATTCCTATGACTTGAAGACACTCCTCAAAATTACAATTCTTCTGGCAATTTAATGATTTTCTGCAGTGAGGAGTGAACTTTAAAGACAAATCCTTATTCCTTTTTTTTTTTTTGTGGAGAAATTGATTACACAATTTCTTATTCATGCATGACTTACAGTTGGTAGGCTATCTAAATGTTATGGAAATCCAGTCCTTATGCCTGCAGCGAATGGAATGTTTATAAAACACTGTTTTAATGCATTTCCCTTTACTTTTTTTTTTTTTTTTTTTTTTTTTTGTTCCCCATCATACTTAAGAATGGAAATTGATATGTTCTCTTGTGATAAATTGTGTAATAGGCTAGGAGAACACCTTTTGTTTGAAGTATTTGGAAATCTGTTCTCTTAATATTCTCTCAGTTCAAATACAAGTAGTTTAAAATAGAACAGAATTTGAGGCAAGCTTACAAATAAGGCAAAAAATACATGCTTGTCCAAATATATGTGGAGGAGAAAGCTAAAAAGACTCATGACTAAATGTATGTTCAAGGAATAAAATAAAGTTTCAGAGAAGATATATATTCCTCATAGGACCTACTCCATTACAGATTCTTTTTTTTAACAAGAGATGTGTGATAGTTTCTCTGGAAAACACAAGAAACAAGATATGATTTGTTTTAATTTAATGCAGAAAGGTAAGTGTAAGATACGGTAAAGGTAGGGTAAAAGTAAGTCTTTGGGCCCAGTATTATTTACCCAATAATTCTAATGAAATTCAGCTTTGAAATAGATGAAATATCAATGAAAGAGTTTAGCTTCTTGATTAAATCCATTTAATTCCTGGAGGAACAGATAAGGCAAGGTTTTCTTTCTCTCTCTCTTTTTTTTTAAAAAAAAAGTTGTCAGATTCCATTATATTATTGATAAATAAGGGTGTCTGTTTAGCAAATTGAACTAAACTATAATAAAATTAGAAATAATTAATAAAGAGTCTCTTACCATGGGCTTTTCAAGCTAAACAAATATTATTGCATATATACATAGCTGATTTGTAGACATGAAACAAATGGTTTAAATGGTTATAATAAACTAGTTGATAAGGATTTGTATGTTGTATTCATAAATGATAGAAGAAAAGGCAGGGACTTTGATGTGATGAGGTTTCAGATAATACTAAATTATTCTGAGTACTAAACAGAAGGTAGTCTGAAATGGTAGAAGGACCCCATGAAACTGAATAATTAGTAAATTAAACATCAGATTAATTTTAAAGTGGCTACACATGAAAAGATGTCCATAAGAAATAATAATCTCAACCTTAAGTATAAAACAATGAGGTTAAAGCTGGCTACTGAATTTATGAATAGAACATTTGTCCTATTACAATATTTCATTAAAACTTTTTTTTTTTTTTTTGTAATATTCAGTATTTTATTAAAACTCTTATTGATATTCAGTAGTGTCCATGAAATGCAAACAAAATTTTAGCGATGTTTTAAGCTTGGAGTGAAAAAAATATTGCTTCCAATAAATAGAATAGGATTATAGGATAATTCATATTGTAAGGATAAGGGAAAATCTTGAGATCTTTATTGAATCCTTCCATTCAAAATAGAGACAACTATGAGATTAGACTGTATGATTCAATTCTTCAGCCAAACAAGTCCTGAGTGTTTAGCCAAATGGATCCTCGGTCCTCTAAGGACAGAGAATGCACAGCTTCTCTGAGCAACCTGCTCCAGTGGTTATCTGTCTTCAAGTTTGTTGTTGAATTGGAACTTCATCTGTTTCAAATCCATTTAGCACCTGCGTTGCTGTGAGCAATTCAAATCCCTCAACTCAAAAAGTATATAGCAAAAGTAGGAAAGGTAAAGAGGATTATTAGGGCTAAAGTATGGTTTCCATATGAGGAAAAATAGACTGAAACTGGAATTTTAGTGTTGAAAAGAGACAGATGAAGTCTATCAAATTAAGGGTGACATGGAAACGATGAACATGCAGTGATAGTTCTTTGCATTTCCAAGAGCTAGATGAAATTGAAGTTAGCAGGTGTGGGTTCAAAACAATAAAATAATATTGTGCATTGTTTGACATATGTATGTAATAGTTGTCCAACTATGTCCAACTATGTCCAACTCAGCTGTGGTCCCTGTCATAATGATCAGACATATTCTGTCAAGACAAAAGACATTTTAACCAAGTGCAGTGGTTAAAAGGCAGAGAAGATAGTAGATGGAGTAAATGATACTGACAAAAACAACAGCTTCAAAATTCCTTTAGGTATAAGAACTTTATTACAACTTGGGGATCAAACATATGACATCTTAGCCACTAATAGCAACAGGACAGTAAAGTGAGGAAGTGAAATACGTCTGAACAACAAACACCATGTGCCCTTAGCAGGAAAAGCAGTGAATGCAAAGGAGGCATCAAAAGCTGTACCTTCAGCAACAAACAGACTTATGCACTGGGTGTTAATGTAAAGAGTGTGATAGATTTTTGTAGTGCATAGTCTGTGTGCTGACTGATGATGGTAATACATCACTTCCCAGTATGCTGTAGTCATGGTCAGATATGATAGACCTTGTAATGATAAGGAATTTTAATGATATGGAATTTTAAGCATCCTTAGTACTATGTGCATAACAATTATTAAAAGGCATAAATAGATTGCACAATTGGTTGTACAGTTTATGTGTCATGTATTATCTATCAAATTTAATTTGATTTTTTTTTTTTAATTTTTTATTTTTTTCCCTTAAGATTATATGTTTATATTTCTCCTGTATTTATGTGGATGAGATAGCTGTCTTTCACATCAACTTACTAGTAAGGTTTAAATGAAGAATAGTTTTAAGTTCACCTACAACAGATATATCTGTGTTAGTGGTTAAGTCTTTTTTATATCCCAGTGTAATATCTTTCAAAATCTAATAGATGTTCTTGTTTTTCTCCTGTTATGTTTGAGAACTTCTGATGAGAGGAACCCAAAAATAAATTAATAAGTTGAAACATAAGAGACAGTTACGTGAACTGCAAAAAGATACTATCAGGATATGTTGTCACCACTTTGAGAAACAATAATCAGTAGAACAAGGTTTATAGGATAGCCTGTATATCTGATCTTTAAGGAGTTTGCTTCAAGCACACAGACTCCAACTTCCTAGGTGCTTGAATTTCCATCATTCTCTCTACTTTTTCCAGCTACTCTTTCAGTAAATTACATAAATAACCTCCAGGGCAGTAGGTTCTCAAGGAAGATAACAACGAAGAAATAATATTTTCTAGCATGATGGCAAAACTGTTTATTTCTTCAGAAAAAATAAGTTGTAAAAATAAGTTTGACCTTTCCAAATTTCAGGTTTTGAGAAAAAAAAGAATTGCCACTTTAAATTATATGTTTGCACACTGAATTGCTCCATATTTCTAAGCCTCAAATTCTCTTTCCTTTTCACTTCCCTACAGCGATGTTTAGACTAATGATATAGTCCACAATGCCTCACTTTACTGTTGGGGAGGGAAGAAATAAACAAAAGACTTTCTACAAAAGCAGTTTCTAAACACTTTTGTGAAAAATCACTCTAAAAAATAAGCTACACAGATCCTTTTCTATAACCTAAATTTAGAACTATTCAGAGTAATGACTGACAGCTAATAACCTTAATTTATCTATAATTTCCTAGTACAGTGAATGTCACTGTAATTCAGCCTATCACAGCAGCTTTTTAGTAACTTTTTTTTTGTTGTTGTTCTTTCCCTGATATATGCCCCCACCACATATTCTCAACAGAATAGGATATTAATAGTCAAGCTGTTATGTTAGCTGTGGGATATGACTGTAACTTTTTAGTGAATTCACTTATTCTTTTATATACGAACTTTTATGTTCTTTTTCTACAATTAAAATTCTAGTCAACTAATGTAAAAATGCACATGAAAATACATCCTCTGACAATTCCATTCAGGGAACTTCACAATAGCATGCGATTTAGCCAACTCCAATGGACTAGAGTCATGTTTCATGCAAATATAGAATATATTTACTTTCACCAGGTTTCACTAAATAGCAGTTTAAGAGAGAAATTAGGAAATTCCCATAACTGGTAGCTATAACAAAGACTGATGAATAATATTTTCATTAACTCTCACTATTTTTCATTAGTTTCATCCACTGCATGCTAAGCCCTCCACTTTCTTTACCCAGACATATTTTCTTTTCATTACGACTTTGTTTGTTGTGTGCTATGGAGCAAAAAAGTAGAGTAACTGTAAAATACCTTCTAAGCATGCATTGAAAGTTAGATTAATACTATTTTCCAGAATCCGTTATCAACTTCTTCAGTTGATATATACCTTCTTGATACCTTATTCAGGTATACTTTTTAGAATTGGAAAGTAACATGTTTAGAAAAAAACTAGTAAAACTAGAATAACTAGAAAAAAAATCATCATTATATTCTGAGAAGCTGTTGTACGGTGACAGGTGATTATTATTATTATTATTATTATTATTATTATTAGGTGTGTATATATGCTCAAGATTCCTTGCAAGACTTACAACATAATATACAGATATAATATTATATATATATCATAATACATATATGTGTGTTATATTTTTTATATATGTATACACACACACATACATATATACCATACAGGAAAACGGACTTCAAAAATTCTAACACCACAGTGTTATTTTATGATGATAGTAATAGGAAATCTTTTTCCCATTTTGTGTTTTTTGAGTGCTAGTCACCAAAAGGAAAGAAACAGTGTACCACTGGGATTTATCTTTATATCAACACAGGAATCAATGATACTGTAGGGAAAGAGAGTCATGTGGAATAAAAGGCAAACAAGAATGTTGGTGTTTATCGATTACTGCGACAGAAACCTTAAAAATACATAAAATGTGTAGAAAGATGTCTTAGGCTACTTATTTCTGAAGGGAAAACAAACTATCAATTATTTCTTGGAAAGGACTTTTGTTTTTCCCTTTTAGTTTATGTTCAAAAAACTTGTTTATCTTGTAATTCTGGAGTAAATGGTAGATTTCCTTGCTGCAGCATGTGCTTCAACTAGATGCCTATTCCTGCCTTATACACTTAGGTTATATGTACCTTAGCTACTTACCTAGTCCAATTGCAATTAATAAAGCTTAATAATGAGAAAAAAAAAAAAAAAAAAAAAGTCTTCTCTATTAACTGTTTGTTTTGTTTGTTGAGAAAGTATAGAGGTGGTGAGTCTTTCTTGTATTTTGTATATAAACCTGACTCATATCCAAATGTTAGCTGAAATAACACATCTCCCAGCATTTGGTTTTCAAGCTGATTAATGAGTTCCAAGAATTCTAGCTAGAAAAGCACCCCATTTGAACAATTTGAATTGTTTGTCACAATGAGGATGATATCCAGCTGAGCTAGGTTCAAGTACTCTTCAGTGTGCACTCTCCCAACACTGAAGAAGCATACTTATGCTAAACTATAAACATCAGAGGTAATAGCACACTCCAGCCTCCATTAGAAGACTACCTAACTGATTTAAGTGAGCTACACAAGAAGAATATTCGTACTTCACCTCCTCTTGGATAGCTGCAAAGTGATCTTAGTGGCTAGCTCACTCAGCATGCTTCTGAATAGTTTGGGTCTAGCCCGGATCTGGGCATGTTTTCTAACTCTGAGATATTTTGTGTGTTTGTATAAAATATGGTTTTGATGGGAAGATGATGGGATGATGATGGGAAGAAGGACAATCTACATTAGTATAGAATATATATAGAATGAACATATATAATGAATATAGAATGAATATATAACGTATATATACTTGAATATATGAATATGAATAATTAATAGTATAGAATTTCCAGAAAGACAATTTGCTTTGTTCTATTTCTTTTTTTGCTGTTTTGCTTTTTGTTTTGTTTTTGTTTGTTTGCTTTAGTTCTGTGAGGCTTACGAGATTGGAGCTTGATGAGATATCTTGCTTTTTGTTTTTCTTTTTGGTTAAAGGTGACCTTGAGAAAAATGTGGTTTTGTTCTTATAATTTTATCTGAATTCACAGAATACTGCTGGTTGAGGAGACAAAATAAAGGGTTATATGTTCACAAAAGTACTTGCAAGTGAATACATCCTTTTAATCTAGTTGTTCATTGCTTAATGACATTTTTCTTTATAATTAAAAAAAAAAAAAGGGGGGGGGAGGGGGAAGGCACCATTATCTTTTCTCCCCATTCACCTTTTTAGTTGCAATCTGTTCACACAATTCTAGCTGAGGCACCTTTGAGCGTCCTGCTTTGCAATAACTGGTGTATACTACATTCTAAAAAATATTAAACAAAGTCTTTGGAAGCATAGGTACTTTAGCCTACTAGCATATTCATAATTGTGCATGCATTCCACACACAGAGAATATGCAAGCTCAAAAATGAGAAACTGCTGGGAAATTCTTATGTGATATTCGGTTTAGTTAGCATCCCAAATTTCTGTCTTTCGTAGTGTAAAATTACCAGTGTGCAAATATGTATTTTTCTCTTTCAGGCATGCATAAATTTTCTGGTCTATGCAGGAATAGGCCAGAAATATCAAATTCCAATCCTGTCAAAGGATGTGATAATTTATGCAGACTCTCTTTTGACTTTTACTCAATGCCTCTGTTTCCATTGAGATTATTGTTTCCCATTACTCATGTTTTCTGCTTCATAGAATCATAAAATCATAAAGGTTGGAAAAGATCTCCAAGATCTCTCATCTGGTGAAACCATCACCCTTCTATCAATGTCACCCACTAAACTGTGTCCCTAAGTCCAACCTTTCCTTAAACACTCCCAGGGACAGTGATGCCACCACTTCCCTGGGCAACCCATTTCAATTCCTGACTACTCTTTCTGATAAGAAATGTCTCCTGATTTCCAACCTAAATGTCCCCTGCCGCAACTTGAGGCTATTCCCTCTAGTCCTATCACTACCCATGAGAAGAAGCGAACCTGCAGCTCTCCTCACCTTCTTTTCAGGTAGTTGTAGAGAGCAATAAGTTGCTAGAGATGTAGAGAGCAATAATAAGGTGTCGAGAGCTCCCCTGAGCCTCTTCTTCTCCAGACTAAACAACCCCTTCTTTCATTTTAGCTAATGTATCCACTTAATTATTAAACAATTTTAAGAAACATTGAAAAAAAGAAAAAGGAAAATACTGCTTATGCTAGAAATGTCAAGTTCCATTGCACTTTTCTTCATGTTTAATGACTGTATTTTTGTAATGTTGCAGTATTTGAGTTTAAAAATTCTTTTGTTTATAATCTATACTTTTTGCTATTGCATTAATAATATAGGTACTTCAGAAGATTGTTGTAAATCCTTTGATATTTGTACACCTAGATAGTTAGAACCTGTATCAGTTACATCAGAAATCTTCAATCCCAGAATTATATGAAAATGAAAGATCATATACTCTAATTTCTTCCACACTACTCCAAATTATTTTTATGTAGTCTTATACCTCTAGTTTATTTTGAATAAGAAAAATTTGGATTCCAACGGCTGCATTTTTTTTCCCCAGGCCCGAAAAGGTTTTTTTTGTTTGTTTGTTTGTTTGTTGTTTGTTTGTTTGTTTGTTTTTAGAATTTAGTACTGTAGTGGGTTTATGTGGCAAGGTTTTGGTAGCAGGGGGCAATAGGGGTGGTTTCTGTGAGAAGGATCTAGAAGCTGCCCCATGTTTGGGAAGGGCCCCACTGCTGACCAGAGCCGCGCCAATAAGCGATGTTGTTTTGCGCCTCTGTGAGAGCATATTTAAGACAGGGAAAAAAACGCTGCGCCACACAGCAGCTGGGAGAGTGAGAGGAGTGAGAGAACAGCCTTGCAGGCGCCAAGGTCAGTGAAGAAGGAGGGGGAGAGGTGCTCCAGGCGCCGGAGCAGAAGTCCCCTGCGGCCTGTGGTAAAGACCATGGTGAAGCAGGATGTCCCCCTGCAGCCCATGGAGTACCATGGTGGAGCAAGGTTCCACACTGCAGTCCGTGGAGGAGACCATGGTGGAGCAGGTGGCCCTGCACTGACGGAGGCTGCCGCCTGTGGAAGACCCCTGCCGGAGCAGATTCCGGGCTGGACCTGTAGCTCGTGGAGAGGAGACCACTCAGGAGCAGGTGACCTGGCAGGAGCTGCTGCCCGTGGGGGATCCAGATTGAAGCAGTTTTCTCCTGAGGGATGGACCCCATGGTACGGACCCATATCTGGAGCAGTTCTGGATGAGCTGCTGCCAGTGGGAAGCCCACGCTGGATCAGTTCATCAAGGACTGTATCCTGTGGGTGGGACCCCACAGCACAGGGGATGAGAGTGATCGAGAAGGAGTGGCAGAGAAGAAGCAATGTAGACTGACCATAACCCCCATTCCCCTGTTCCCCTGTGCCACTTGGGGGGAGGAGGTGGAAGAAGGTGGATGGGGGGGGGAAGGTGCTTTTAGTTTCTTTCCTTTGTTTCTCACTTCTCTAGCTTTTTAGTAATAAGCGATAAATCTTACTACCTCCCTATGCAGAGTCTGTTTTGCCCATTACAATAATTACTGCGTGATCTTCTTGTCCTTATCTCAACCTTTGAGCCCTTTTCATCGTATTTTCTCCCTGTTCCTCTTTGAGGAGGGAGAGTGAGAGAGCAGCTGTGGTGGAGCTTGCCTGCCCACTTGAACGGAACCATGACAAGTACATGTTTTGTCATCAACGGGGCAAGACAAAGAAATCCAAGTGTGCATTGACTCAGAATATAGGCTCTGTGCAGATTTCAGAGCCATTTACAACTGCCTTATTCTTGGCATATAAGAACTAAATTTACTTCTTTTTTTTTTTTTTTGACAAATAATACTTTTCAAAGTCTACCTGTCTACAGTGATGAGGCATTGTAGTCTGTAAACAAACAGAACACCAACACACGTGTAGACATTAAGCCTGTCTGTAGAATGAATTGTATTTCAGCAATTGCCTTGAAATATGCAGGCAAATCCAAAAGTCAGATCTGAACATTTCACTTCTTGCCTATTGAGTTCTACAAAGCAAAAGGCATATTTGAGTCTTACTACTACTTTGTAGCACTCTGATAGACAAGTAGATATGCAGATAGGTAGACAAATGCTACTGGGGGAAAATAACATTTTCAATAATGTATGTCAAAGGAAAAAAAATATATATATATATTTGCATTCATATAAAATATCTCATTGCTATTTCTGAGAAGAATGCATAAAATAGAGACAAGCTTGTATAATGAAACTGAAAAGTTAACAGCAGTGTGAGTTGCCCCTGTGTTCCCTGGAATTACAATAATTTAATCAACAAAGCAGTATTGAATTTCAAAATATATTTTATAGTCCATCATACCATTTATACTAAAAGATTGTTTCACATAAAATTCGGTTTAAGAAAACTCATCCATTTCATTGCATTTCTCAGCAAAGTGGACTTTCCCTTTAATACATATTTCTATCTAAAGAGCAACATACTGGTAAAATGAAAACAAATGCCAGTGCTATCTCCAAAGAGACAACTTCAAATTTCAAAATGTATGAAAAGGCCCTTGCTCTGCCCTTATGACAGTTAAATGCTCAAAGTGAGATGGGCAAAAAATGTAGTTAACTCATTTAAAGAGATATGAAAAGTGAGCCTTTTTGTTTGTTTGTTTGTTTGTTCCCCTTCAGTGTGGAGAGAAAGAGAAATAGAGAATGAGGATAAGGAAGGAAATAAGGAGGTTTTGTCTGTTTGTATATGAATGGTATGTTTTATTAAAGCCATTCTATGGTATAGGCAAAACAAAAACAATGGGTCTGAATCAGAAAAAAAAACAAAACAAAACAAAAAAAACCAGTTTTGATTAAAGGATGCCCAAATACCAATTAAAAGAAAAAAAACTAAAATTTATTTTTTTTAACACCATTCACCTCATAAGAGAATGAGAATACAGTTAAAATTAGAATAAGAGAAAAAGATAAAATTATCTGACTGTATGATGGTCACACTGAGTGATAAAGTCAGTGAATAGGTGCCTTGTTACTCAACACAACATTTCATGACTGAAATCTTCTCTGAAGTTATACATTTTCACTAGCAATAAACAGTAATTTTATTTCACTTTCAGCCTGGGATCATGTAGTCTTTTTCCCTGATCATGTTTTTAATATTCAAATCTCTCTCTTTTGAGTTGTTTTTGATAGTAGCACATTACCATTTGAATATGGTTTGAGGTACTTGGTTTGCTGTGAAAACACCAGCTCACACTCTCCTACAAAATATGGAAAGTATAAAAGATGTAAGTATTTGAATTCAACGTTCAGTTTCCCTGCAGTGATTTGATATATTTCAGTGGAAGTAAAAATCCCACAGGAAACATTTGTGTTTTATCAGTCAGATAGTTAAAGGTTGATTTAATAATTGAAGCTTAAACCAGTTACAGATATTTTGTCTAATTACATCATAACAAGACATTCCTGTTAATTATATGAATCTTTGTATTGGTTCATGATAGCATTTGTAATACTTCTTTTACGTTCCACTTTTTCAGAAAGTAGTGGCAAAAGTTTTTGTTTGTTTGTTTTTATTTTAAATTTATTTTTTTTACGTTACTAGTAGAAGCAGTATTTTCCATTTGTTTTGTATTGCATTCCACATACAAATATAAATAATTCAGTGATTTTTTTTAATACATATATTTTAAATATATATATTTTTTTGCTTATCTCAAGTTTATGTGAAGCTTATCTCAAGTCCTAGAGGTATATTATGTATGTATTGAATAAAGCCCTTATATCTAAAATATATAGCATGTCAACTTCATTGTCTTTGCATATTTTTGCTAGAGGTGTGATAAAAATGAAGCACTGAGTTGAAGTAGCTGTAAGTTCCTACACATAATAATCTGGAGAAAAGTTTAAAACACAGGTCTTAAGACCACAAATACTGTAAATAGTATCAAGTCTAATGATTAGTATAATGAAGAAGAAAACAGGTATCAAAGAAAGGACAAAGACTGTTGAAAGCTAAAAAATAATTCAACTCCATTCTCCATCTAGTAATGTATGTTAGAGTAACTCTAATTACTCTAAATTGGGAACAGAATATTTTAGCCATCTCCTGCTGCTTTGCAGTCCTAACTGACCTAGAATTTTCCACAGTTTCTGATAAGCATACATGTAGTTTAAGTTGAATTAAAGGAGACATCTGGCACTGTGCAAAAACCTGTTGTGTATTTTGAAGGCTCATGAAATGTGACTTTGCATCTGCCAGGGTCAGACTAAGCAACAGTACAACCATCAGGATACAAAATTGAGAAGTGGAAGCTACGGCACAGAGAAGTAGTGTATTTTGAGTTACTTGTGTAACACACAAACAAACAAACAAACAAAAAGGAATGAAGAGGGTAATGAGGATAAAATAGAAATTGGGAAAGGTAGGTTTGTATGTTTTCATTTTCAATTGTAAAATAAAGAAAAAGAGTGATGGATGTTTCATCCCTTATAATGAATATTTTAGCTCCATATTACAGCAAGACCTATAAATGGACTTTGTGTCCAATGTACTGCTTTGTGCCTTGTTTTTTAAGAAAGAAAGAAGGAAAGAATGGAATCTGATTTCAAAGAAAAAACAGTCATGGAATGCAACCAACCCAATCTAGACAGTGATATTGCATGTACAAATAAGTATAGGAGAAACTATAATGTATGTTTGTGGGGTGTCGTGGTTTAACCCGGCTGGCAGCTAAACACCACGCAGCCGTTCGCTCACCCTCCCCCCTCCCTCTCTGGGACGGGGGAGAGAAATGGAAAGTGAAGCCCGTGAGTTGAGATAAAGACAGTTTAATAAGACAGGAAAGTATTAATAACAAAATAATAATAACAATAATAACAATAATGTTACAATGGTGATAATAGGAAAGTAATAATAATATGTACAAACAAGTGATGCACAATGCAATTGCTCACCACCCGCTGACCGATGCCCAGCCTAACCCCGAGCAGTCCGGCCCCCTCCCCCTGGCTAGCCACCCCTATATATTGTTTAGCATGACGTCAGATGGTATGGAATACCCCTTTGGCTAGTTTGGGTCACCTGTCCTGGGTCTGTCCCCTCCCAGCTCTTACTGCACCCCCAGCCTGCCTGTTGGCAGGACAGAGCAAAAGGCTGAGATGTCCTTGGCTTGGTATAAGCACTGCTCTGCAACAATTAAAACATCGGGGTGTTATCAGCACTCTTCTCATCCTAAGCCAAAACACAGCATTCCACCAGCTACTAGGAAGAAAATTAATTCTGTTCTAACTGAAACCAGGACATGGGGATAGAGGGAACAATGGGTAAGCAATGATTCTCTATGAAGAGTCAGTGTTACAGAATTACCCTGCATTCTTTGAATGATCGTAATAAAATCTTTACAATTTCTGGCAGTGTGAGCATAATATTAGGAAATACTATGCTTGAAACATTTGACATGCATTTCCAATAAAGGGTGGTGGCAGTTTTCTATCTTTTTTAAAAAGCTAAACTCATAAGACGCATCTATGTTACAGCTGTACACATCTGTACATAGATAGCCTTTTTGTCAATTAAAACCTCAATAAATCAAATCCATTAATATATGAACATATTCAACTGATTAGAAAAAAATATATAGGACCCTTAAATTCAGCAAATAACATAGAATTGTTTTGACAGTGATATTATGTATTTAACAGTGCTTTCAATATTTCTGTGGTCATATAGCTTGAATAAAGTATAACATTAAAAAGCTTGCTCTGATTATGATAGTTTGTAATAAAAATGTATATATATTAATTTCATTGTTACACAATGTATTCTAACTAGATTAAAGAGCTAAGCACTTAGGTTGTATGGACATTATTTCAGTTTAAATCACAGCATGAAGAACTGCAAGTAGTCATCTCTTTCTGTACAGATTGGAAGTGCAAGATGGTTGTTTACAGTGAGTGTAATGTTTGTGACATATAATATGTGGATGTGTTTCTTTTCAAGAGTTGAATGGCAAGCATGAAAAATGTTTCTCAGTTCTGATGACTGCACTCCTAGCCCAGATGACAAGTTTGTGGGTATTTCCCTGGAGTGCAGTTTGAAATTGAGACTCATAGTAGTGACTAAAGCTAAACTAAAGAAGAGCACTGCTATTACTTACTTTACGAAGAACATGCTTTCTGTGTAATCTGGAAATGGATACTTAAACTTTAGATTGATAGCATTTATTTATTTATTTATTTTTGCAAAGATCAAGTCACAATACTGGTATATCAAACAAGAAATTATTCTGCAGTGGTACTCAGACTTTATTTTTTTATTTGTTCCAATATTTCTGTTTATGAAAAGTTTTACATTGTACTGTTATGGTCTCCTGTGGCACAGATTATCACTGAAATTGTAATAATTCAGCAAAAAGGTACTGATTATTTTAAAGTACAATGTACTTTACAATCTCTACATACATATTTTTCCTCATTGAATTGTCATTTCATGATGAAAGATAGTGCTCTCTATCTGCATATTTAATGCAGTAATCAGTACTTCAGACCTCTCTTTCAAGTTAGTGAAGACTTCTTTACAAGTTACCAACCATGCAAAAATGCTCAAATATCACATTTCCAAATATTCCATGTGTGTTTGTTCTTAAAAAAAAAAAAAAAAAAGCAAACAACAACAACAACAAAAAACATATTATTTCAGTGCAAGCATAGAAACCCAAAGAAACTCTAGTCATTTCTCCAGAATAAGAATAGTTGTGGAATTCCCATATATACAGACACAAGTTTGATGAACAGCTGTTCCATGTTCCCTTACCTGTACCTTAAAGGTATTATTGCTGTGTACAAAATTCTCTTTCTTTTATCTTTCCATTTTCCTACCATTAACACAGGATCACAAAATTACATAGTAATTTATGTTGGAAGGGACCTCTGGAAATCATCTTGACCAATATCGGTTATATTGGGTGTGTATGGCAAAGTGTTGGCAGCAGGGGACTGGGATTCCACGCCTCTCTAAGAAATCCTTTCCAATATTTTATGCCTACTCATGGTAACTCTTTTTGTCTATATCAAGTGAGAATAACCTATGTTGTAACCATTACCTTCTTATCCTGTTTTGGGCAACTTTGAGAAGATTCTGGTTCCATTTCTCTAAGCCTGCTGTTAGGTATTAATATCTTTTACCTTTCTCAGCTTAAGTCAGAACAAAAGCTGGTTCACCTAGCCTTTCCTTGTGCTTCATGCTTTCCAGTCTCCTCAGCATTTGGTGGCTCTCTGCTGGACTCAGTCCAGTATGATATTGTCTTTCCTTCTCCTGCAGGAGATTTCAAAAGTAGATGCAACACTCCAGATGCAGCCTAAAAAGTGCTAAATAGAGGGTTAAATAATGTCCTTAAACTTTCTGGCTGCCATCTCACCAGTGCACCCAACATGTAGGTAACCTCCTTTGCCACAGGAATGCATTGTTGGCCCATGGTTTCAGCTTGTCCACCAGAGCCTTGAGGTCCCCTTCTGACAAGCTGCTTTCTATACAGTCAGTATACAGCCTGTACCGGTGCATGAAATTACTGCCAAAATCACACATGCCGAATTTTGCATTTCCCTTTGCTGAACTTCATGAGATTTCTGTCAGTCTTTTTTCTAGCCTGTTGTACAGTCTGTCTGACAGTCCTTCCTCCCTCCCCCCACAGCATACTGACCACTCTTCCTTATGTTATTGTCTTCAAACTTGTTCAGATTGCACTCCACGCTGTCACTGAAGCTTTTAGTAAATCATTGATCAGTAATGGCTCAAATATTGATCCCTGAGGGGAAACAGGAGTTACTATCAAGGCATCAATTAGATGTTATAGTAATGATCACCACACTTTGAGCATAATGGTCTATACAGTTTTCTGCTCATGTTATTTTACATTTATCCAGTTCATATCTCATCACTTCTGCTATAAGGATAGTATGGGATATTGTATATGTATCCTTGCTGAATTCTGTGACATCATTTACGACATAATTAATCGTCTGCAACATATTTGCCTATATTCCCTAAAAAAAATAGATAAATGTAAGATAAATGTAAATCTGGGAAAGGCAGATTGTCCTTGCATTTTTTTTGGGATAGCTTCAAACTGGTTTTGCTTAGAATTTATTATCAAACATAGAGTAAGATTTAAGAATACTTTCTTTCATTTTTGGCTTGAACTTGTTTGATTTTCCAGCTATACTTTATATCTATCTATATCTATATAGATATCTATCTATATAGATATCTATCTATATAGATAGATATCTTTATATCTATCTATATCTATATAGATATAGATATAGATATATAGATAGATATAGATAGATATAAAGATATCTCTGTCTATATATATAGATAGATATTAGTTCAAGACAGTATATTTACCTAGTTTGCAACGTGTTTCTACCTATTTCTATATCTGTGTTTTATGGTCAATTTATTATCTGTGGCTAATAGGATAATTTGATGTGTAAGTGGAGATTTGGAACTAAACTGAACTGTAATGATATCATCATTTAAATGATTGGATAAATCTGTATTACCACAAAAATGTATACTTTAAATTGTAGTGCACAAAGTCACAGAATTGGTCGTACTGTAACTTTGCTGCAATTTTCAGGTGAAATAGGCTGTCACAATTCAAAGTCTCTTCAGCAGGAGTCAGTTCACTCTAGAAATGTGTTGGAAGCTGATGAGCAAGATTTCAAGAGCTATGATAAGCAAGATAATTGTGTGAGATTAAGGATATATATATTTTTTTTTTCAATATTGTTGCTATAGCTACAGCCATTAAATAAAGTTATACATTTCTATTAGATTTTCAGAACAGAGAACAAATTGAATTATATTACATTTTATTTGTTGTATTTGTGACATCACCAAATCCAGATGAAGAAACAACAAAAAAAGTATGGTTTCTTATTTACAGCATATAGTGATTTTGTCAAGCGAAAGTAATGACTGAATTAAAAAGAAATAAATACCCACTCAGAAATTATTTCTGAATTCATCTTCTTTCTAAAACAACAAATACTTTCCTTGAGAGAACCAATTTTAAAATTGGTTACATTTCTAATTACATTGCTAAAGTTAATGACACAGACAGCTATTGGCTGTAAAAGATGCTTCCTGTATGTTGGGTGTAGCAGACTACAATATTCTTGGCCAGGATCCAAACACCATTCAATTCTATCTCAAAACTTTTCAATAAAAAAGTTCAAAATACAAGTACATTTCCAGAAATATATCTATCTATATCATATATGTCAACTATATCTATATCATCTGTAACTGTATCTATACCGGAGCATGCACCTGTACCTATCTAAATCTATACCTAGATCTACATAATTTCACTTTCTGTCTCCCCAAAAGGAAAAAAAAAATAATGCAGAAAAAAATAATTGATCATTTTCTCTTAGGAATCTAACCTATCATCCTTGTACAAAGGTAGGTAAGGAGATGCAACAGTATTTTAAGCTTGCCATTTTCCTCAGAGGGATTTCTGATGCATATTTTTTTTTGGTACTTGACATCATAAGGATAAAGTTCTAACTCTTAAACTATTCTGGTGGTGGTAAACTAAGTCTCTTGAATGTATCTGTTTCCACGGTCTTAAATTAAATGCATGTGCATGGAATGTCTGTTTGCTTATTTACTTATTTATTTTATTTTATTAATTTATTTATTTTATAGAGAAGAAAGATGATCACATAAGAAAGATAGAAATTTCATATTTGAATCTGATATAAAACAGATTTGAAAATTAAACTTTTTTTGTTGTTGTTTGTTTGTTTGTTTGTTTGTGTGTGTGTGTGTGTGTTAAACTGCATGTGACCATTATTATTATCTAAATTATTTTCCTTAAGACCTGCATAACTTTGAAACAATACTGTACATCTCACACAATTACTTTCTCTGTGTTAAAGTGTTTAGGATGAAATTATAACCTTTACTGCAGTATGATCCTGTCACTTTCAAAACCAATGTTTAACACACTGTTTAACTCAACTCTCATTCTCTCATTGTTAACACTAGGAAACACAATTGATCATAACAAAAAGCGTTGAAATTAAACTTAGATAGAACGTAAATAGTGTCCAAAATCAAGATCCTGAAAAGTTCTAGTCAGACATCTAAAGTCAGGTTAGAATAATGAAATATTGGTTAGAATAATGAAGCTTCCCAAAATGAGAGAGCACGTCCACCATGCTAAGTCCTGAAGTCCTGAGAAACTGAATTAGACAATCATAGTTGTTTTTTTTTTGTTTTTTTTTTTTTTTTAATTTAAAAAAATATTTACCCTTCCTCCAAACATCAAATTAATTTAAAGGTATTTTAATGGACAATTACATAGCTTCACTAGGAGCTACACTAAACCTGCAAGACCCAGATTAATTTAGAGCCTTACAGTTAAGATAGATAATCTTTAGGTTATCCTGTAAATTTGAAATCTAATTTGATTGAGGAGGTCATTAAATGCCTGATTGCGTTGTTTATTCAAACCAAAGAAGGAGAAGAGAACTCCTCTGACTTACATTTTAAAAGAAAATAATTTTGTTATAAAAATCATTGTGTGATCTTAAACATATAAAACAAACCTAACTTTAGATAAATATAATGCATGTATATATATGGTAGTGTATACAGTAAACATGTATATATGCAGTATATATTTATATATAGTAAGTATATATATAAAAATTCTATATTTATAGAATAAAAAGCTTTGTTTTTTTTTTTAATATTTGCATATGTATATTTCAAATAGAAAATGAAAGATAAATTTATTAATCTTCAGGGAAGCTGGGAATGTGAAAAAGATTTATAAAAATCTAAGATATATAAAAAATATATAAAAAATC
The DNA here is from genome assembly GCF_964035555.1 of Netta rufina. Lineage (NCBI taxonomy): Eukaryota > Metazoa > Chordata > Aves > Anseriformes > Anatidae > Netta > Netta rufina. Next base: position 40,682,658 of record NC_140123.1, on the reverse strand, counting down.
TATAAAAATATAAATATAAAATATAAAAATATAAAATATATAAAAAATCTATAAAATCTAAAAAAAAAAAAAAAATCTGTAAAAATCTAAGATATAATGCTTTCCATTATGAGAAAGGGGTACAAATCTAATTAGCAGATTTTCTGTAATTCCATCAATGAGATGTGAATCGCAGGTAACATATAAAAATAACAGAAATATAATACCTTTTTTTTTTATTTTTTTAACTATCCATGAACTCAGAAATTTTAGTCAGCCATTTTAGAACTGGGCTTTTTTTTTTTTTTTTTTTTGCTTTTTTTTTTTTGTGGTTGCAGTAATTATTTAATGTGTTTTGACCATATTGAAATATACGAGGTGACATATTTTTCTTAACATATATACAATTGAAAATGCACCTAAAATCCCATTGTAAAGATCTTTCATAATGATCATCAGACATGTTTAAGTAATGAAAATATTCAAGGTCTATACATAAACAAACGAAAATTGCTTATTAGGAAAAAAAAAAAAAAAAAAGACTTCTTTAATACTTTATGCTTTTGAGTATAATAGAAGGGAAAAGTGGTTGTCTAGTATAAGAGTTAGCTCTGGGAGACATTCCTTGAAATTTTGGCAATGAGTTAAATCTATACTAAAGTTTTATTAAGGACATAAGTTTCTAAATACCAACTTATATACATGAATCTGAAATTCACAACCACTTATGACTCTTCAGCTCATATATTCCACTACAACTAAATGTTTTCAACTAAGTGTCTTATGTAATTATGTTCCCTAGATAATGCAGAGTTCTTGTGACAAACACACTAGCATTTAATGAATGACCATCTAAGGAATCTTACTCTGTATCTGATGGTTAAAATTTTTGCCTTCAGAGGCTGAAAGTTCCTCTATCTGTTTGTTAAGACCACTAGAGTGGACTGGTATCCAGGCTATAACAGGCCACAATTCAAATTTATACCCTACCTGTTTTCAGGTATGTGTTAAGATGAGACTCTTTTTGAAGCTGTCACTTTAAAGTGAATCATTAAATATTTTTGATTAGAAAGAGGAAATGAGGATTATAAATCTCTGGAGATTTTTGAGCCTTTGGCTCAAAACTACAGCTTTTTACTATCCTATAGAAGCAAAGAAGAATTTCCACTCATTTTCTAACATAATTTAACCTAAAAGTTTAACCTATGAACCAACATAAGAAAGGTATTGAAGCTCCATACCTTTGAAGCTCAATCACCTAAACCCTGTCAGGAAAGACTTCAAAACAAAAAAAATCTTCAGTTTTTCTTATTGACTTCCCATTTTGTATGCAGATTATTGTAATTTTCTTGCTGACGTGCATAGCTCTCTTTCTGCAAAGTATAGATGTATTTTAAAAAACAACTAAGATTACAGGTATTTACAAGATTACGAAAACACAGATGATAATGTTTGGGTGTGGGGAGAGAACTTAGCTAACATAACTTAAATTCAAATTCAGAGGATAACTCTTCCTTTTTTGTATCCAGCTCACAAGACAATATGTTCACAGTCAGCGTCAGTATTTTGTGTCACGAGGTCTAGGTTTGGGCAAGCAATTTTTTCTGTGTGGCTTAGCCCTGGCTTGAGAGTTCTTTAGTGTTTAGAAAGCTGTTGATGAGAAGTTAATTGACACATTCTTTCTGCCTCACTGGATGTTACTCGCATTTCATCTTCATATTTTTTAAACACTGAACTGTGCATTACACTCAAAACATAAAACTAGACATTCATACACATTTATATTAATGAGATTAATACAAGATGTTCATTACTGGCTTTAGTTTCATCTGAGTCTGCAGATATCACACAACCAATTACTTTTTGATGAACTGAAATTCAACCCTATCAATGAAAACAAACAAACAAAACAAAACAAAACAAAACAAAAAAACATGAAAGAAGTCTTTAGGAACAAATATCTCCCCATCACATAAAGTAAATCTATTCTTCAGTAAATTTATTTCAGCAAGAAGTTAGGTAGGAAAAAAGAGAAGCAAATGTTGCCAATGTAGAATTAAATTTCTCAAGTAAAGTAGATTGCCTTACAATAGGAAATAACAAGTTTGAGTTTTACTACACTCAGATAATTGTTTGTTGATATAGCCAAAATGCAAACATTAATAGCCTTATATAGTAAAAAAAATATAGAATCCATTTCACCTAATTTCTAAACTTGAGTACCTCTATAGATGCTTAAGAATTATAGGATTCCTACAGATCTTAGAAATATCTTTCCGTCAGGACAGGTGTTAGGTTTCAATGTAAAAGGGGAGATATATGACGATGGTTTATTAGTAAGATCAACAATGATTGACAAATGTGTGTCTGAGTGTACTTTTTCAATATTGTTAGAAAATAGTGAAGAAAAATCAAGCAATATTTCAAAGAACAAAATACTCTTTTGCCCATTTCCAGCTTCTGTTTGCCATTCTAGCTGAGTAAACACTCAGAACTGGGTTAGTTTACTTCTGCTGGATTTGTTTCCAATGGTCCATTGGCTTAGCTTCCAGAAGAGCTGTGAGGACAAGTTCTATGCAGAGTACTCTGAAGAATGAGCCTTTCAGTATCTCAGGAAAATCAAAATCATCTTAGGGTGAGGAATACTTAAACCTCTAATTTATTGTGTAAATGCTTCCATTACCATCTTGTTAACATGATGTGATGAGATCTTACCTTTTCGACCAATAACCTGAGTAGGTGAAGCATACTCTAAGTTTGGCTATATAATGGGACTTTCCCAGCAAGCTATATGAAGGGAATACTATTCTATACCTTTTCACAGAAACAGATGCTGATCTAATTGCACTATAGACAGATGGATGCCACAGGGATTTACTACTATATAACTTTATATGGAAGAGAAGTCTAAATTTGAGATGACACATGATGGGGGTCAGAGTTACCTTAGTAGGACAGACAGTACAGGCCTGCATAGTCTTCTTGAACTTTCTTATCCACAGGGCATTTTAGAAACCTAAGTGCTTTGCTGCATTTTGCTTTTGTTTTTGAAATGCCTACCACCTTACCCATGCATCTTTCATTATTTTGTACAATTTTATTAACTATAATGCTGCTTAATTTTAGTTTATGTCAGTATTGTATAAAATGAGTAAGAATCAAAACATAATTTGCAGTTTTAACTTTGTTCTCCATTCAACATTGATCTGAAGAGTCCCAGGGTGGCTTAGATAGTCTAGCTCAGCACTGACACCTTTAACTTCCTTTTAAGTAGATACAGTTGGGTTTCTGCTCTCAACTTGGCTAAAAATAATGAAAAAGAGTGAAATCTGCAGTTTCACTGCACTGCTCTCTTTCTCCTCCATGTACTTAGCATTATCACAGAACCTGCTTATATCACACACAGTAGTCACAGTGGGAATAAATCCTTTTTTCTTCATGCTTATTGTATAGAACTAAGAATTAATAAGCTTATGTCCCTAGATTGCCTAAGATTCTACAAGTTGTTGAAGATACTTGAGGCTTACAATTTATTCCATGGTTTGAATTTTCGTATCTCTGAACTTGGAGCAGTTTTGCAACTCAGTGACATGCATTTTTAAAAAGTTCTAAATAAGTAATGCACATTTTAAAAATATGGTGTGAGGGAGCCAAAACAAAAAAAGAAAACTCACACAAGCTGACAACCTCAGGAAATGCAGAGAAAATGATAAAGCCATGTACCTGTTTCACACTGCAGTGCAGAGATATTTCAGGGGCAGATCACCAGTCTTCCAGTAAGCACCGATTGTAAACAAAGTTCAGAAAACGAACAGTTGCGGTCTTTGCAGTATGATCTTTGTAGGTCCCTTCCAACCAAATTATCCTAACAGAAAAAAAAAAAATCAGATGTTTTTGTATGACATCTGCATTATTTTGAATATATGGATAGAAAATGTATTATGACGAGGTCTAATTTCTGGCTGTTTATTATATTCTGTTCATATGTGGCTGCATTTTTTATTCATTCATTCATTCATTCATTCATTCATTCATTCATTCATTCATCCATTTATTTATTTATTTATATTACCCAACTGTATTATAGAACAATACAGGCAATAGCCTGGTTTTAAATTCCTGTTCTTTTGACTATCTAATTTCAAAGTGGAGAAATACCACCAGTAGCAAAAGAATATAAGCTTTTTCTATTTCTCTCTTTCTCTCTTTCTCTCTCTTTTGTGTTTGTGTCTGTGTGTCTGTGTGTGCGCAAAGCACAAAAAATTGATAAGTAAAATTCTCTTTACAGAAGAATTGTCTCATGGATGTGAACTGTGTTAAGGTAAAATTTGCCTTCTGTGCCCTGGGTAAATAAGCTATCTGTAATGTGTTAAATAAATAGGATTGTTCTGTTTTGTTTTGTTTTGTTTTGTTTTGTTTTATTTTAATTTAATTTTATTTTATTTTATTTTATTTTATTTTATTTTATTTTATTTCATTTCATTTCATTTCATTTCATTACATTACATTATTTCATTATTATTTTTTTAATTTATTTTTTTCTATATCATTTAATACAAAGTCTGTTTTTCGAAATGTGGCCTAAACAATGACTAACAGATCAAATTTCAGGGCTGCAGTTGCAGATGTAAGCAGAAATTTAACTCTTTTGCATAAGTATGAATAAAATACTTCTGAATATACCTATAACTGAATACTTTAATTCCTAGATACTGAAAGTGAGAGCTGGTAAGCTCTTCAATACCCTAATGCCTTCTCTAATTTTTAGGGGCTGATACTGTTTAACAGCTCAGATGAGGTTCTTTTCCTTTATCCTATTATAATTCAAGCATAACTGTAATGCTATTTCACTATTTCCACTACTCTAAGCATGACACAACTTTATCCCCAGATATGCAATTGCTTATCTAATTTGCATAGCAGTTTAATAGAAACATATTCCTAAATCAGATAGCTGTTCATTCTCACATACTAAAACCAGTTGGTGCTCATAATTATGCTAATTAAATCATTCTCACAAACTGTTTATATGGTTTAGAAAATCAAATTCTGCTTAGTTTTATTTTTTCCTAAATTAAGGAATTATTTATTAAGTAAAACGGACATCTTAAGGAAACATTGCTCATATTTTATGTGTTGCATTTCCTGTGTCTTGATGAACCTTCACTAATTAAGGCAGCTCAAATGTGATCATACAAAGTTTGAAAGCAGATCAGATATCTGCTTTTTGATATCTAATCTTAAACCACCACTTTATTGATTGATTGAAAGGTAGCTATTACAGTAAGAAAGGGTTTTAAAACTGAAATTCTGTTTGTATTCTATAAACTCTGCAGTAGTCTGCATATTCAGTATTGATTACTCTGTGGTTGGAGTGGGTAGATTTTTGGAGTGTGTAGATTTTTCCCTATCATGCATCCTTGGAATGGTAATGCAGAAATCCATCTGTCTTTTGCTTAACCTTTCATACGGCTCCCTGATTTTAGTTATTGTGTGGATGGGGCTTGTGAAACCAAGATATCCCCATGGGAATAATGATAATTTAAATTAAAGACAACCAAATGCATCAACAGGCTTACAAATTCAATGTCACTGCCCACATGTTGTATAAACTTCCAAGTTATAATACACTTCGGCTTTCACTAACATGTTCAAATGGTATTGTATATTTGTCTTTTCAAAATAACAGCTACATGGGTTGAGTTCTCCTAATCTCATGAGGTATGCATATATATGTTTCAGCATAGTGGTTCTGTAGCAACTTGTCATTCTGTTCAGTTTAGATACTGGATTTCGAGCTAGACAAAGCTTCCAACAGACTGGGAGCCACAGCAGCAGCATTAAGACAAGCTTTACCATGGGGGAAAGGGAACATTCATTCCTAACAGGCTGGCAAAGAACCAGCCATATGCTGCATGCTGAGGAACAAGAGATTTCTGGGAAGTATTTGACAGCATGAGAGAAAAGCAATTAAAATAAATACATAAATAAAAATCCAAGGCTCAAATTCATCTAAATAAATATTTACCCTTTGATATCTAATATATTCATTTTTTTCATTTTCTGTAAGTGCAATATTTTTGACATTTAAAACACTTGTATCTTTGACTAGAGTTGAGCACAGACTATATATAAGTATAAAACCTCCTTATAATATTCTTATAATACATAAACATTTATCTTTACTAGCACTATTTGATGTTTCCAGCATAATGTTAGTAGTAGTTGTGGAGGATAATCACTGCTACAGTGTGAGAAGGCACGCCAAATATATGTATGTGCATGTGTATATATATATGTATGGATATACAATGCATACATAGAAATATGTATAATATGTATTATATATAAATATACATATTACTTCTGCAGGGTTTACTTCACGTCCCCTATATTCAATAAAGTGAAGGCAGAAAGAACTGATATGTTAATAATTATACCAATAATTGCACCATTTTCAGCTTTGAAACTATTGACTATAAACTGTGAAAAGAAGAAACTCTATCTATGGAACTTTATTTTTAATAAATATTATAAATATACAGGAAGGTTCCCACTAGAGTTTCTAAATCCTTTATAGAAAGCTTTCATGGTAGAAGCAACAAAAGTAGTGGAGCAGCCTTGTGAATTATCTTATGATACTTGTTTTGGATATTTTGTTATCAATTTCCATTACAATAAGTGTACATCTGTTTTCTGTAGTTTTCTGTGTACAGCTTTGTAGTTCTTTGGACTGGTGAAGAACAAGCATTAAGTACTGTTGATCTTAAATGGTTTCATTTTAAATCCTTTTTTAACTTACACAATGATTGTATAAAAGTTGTCATTCTCTTACATGTTCAGCATCGGTCTATCTTTTGCTCCCACCAAAGCCAGCCATGAAACTTTCCATAACATTGTTTAGAGTAAAACCATGCATGTGCAGACCCCACTTTGTTAAATAGCAATCTTACCACTGGAACTTTTCTTTGAGGTTCCCCACCTGGCTACAAAAAAACAAGGGCTAGTCATTCTCTTCATAGCAGCTAGCAGGCAGTTTGTATCTTTTGTCTTGCTATCGGAAGTCAACACCTTTAAAATTCAACCAGGGTGTCATTCAGAAGACTTTGTTCTTCAGTATTAAGTATAATTAATTCAGAGGGAGTTAAACTCCTGGGATATATTTAATCACTGCTGAATCACAAATTATTCAAAGTAATCTCACTTTTAGGTAGTGGCTGTATACTTAAAAGATAATTTAAACCATGTTTTTTTAAGAATTGTTGAATGGTGAGATAGGATATCTGGAGTCCTGATTCCCTTTACTTGAAATACTACCAGACTTCTTTTTCAATTCTTCAAACAAACATCTAAGCTGAAAGTACTGAGATCTTGCTACAGAGTTCACAGGAGAAACCTTCCTCTCACAGGTAAACCATAATCTGTATGTTTTTAAAAAGACAGATTTTTTCTGTTAAGCAATAGCACATAGTGGAACGGTTGTGGCAGTTTCACACTGATGGCCAGCTAAACTCCAACACACTGCTCTCTCACTCCCCCTCCTCAATGGAAGCGGGGCAGCGGGGGCGAGGTTGGGGTATTAAAAGATATGTTGGAAAAAAAAAAAGGTTCAGAGATTGAGATAAGGATAATTTAATTAAAGGAAAGAGAAAACAAAACAAAACAAAACAAAACAAACAAAAAAAAACAGTTTTAGAAACAGAAACAAAGAGTGGTTGTCTGGGAGGACAGACATCCTCATGAGAGAAAAGCCCCCTCTTCCCCTTTCCCAGCTTTTACTGCTGAAGGTATCCCAAATATCCCTTTGATCAGTTTAGATCAGCTGCTCTGTTGATATCCCCTACCCCCCTCTTGGTCATCCCCAGTGTACTGGATTTGGGGGACAGTCCTGGGCAGTGTCTAGGTGCTGTGTTAACACTGCTCAGCAATAGACAAAAAGTAAACAAAACATTGATGTGAAGTTAATGGTGTTCTAGCTACAAGGACAGAGCACAACACTGCCTTCTGTGGTGAAAATTAACTCCACCCCATCTAGACCCAGTGCAACAGTAGACAAAAATAAATAGTTAAACAAAGAGAAACCTGAAGTCAGGTTTCTCAAAAAAGAGCCTACACTTTAAATTTAGATATCTATTATTACTAACTCTAAGAGCATCTACACTTCTCTGTGTAATGTGTATATATATATATATATATATATATATTTAGAAGGCATAAGTTAATGTATAGAAATAACTAATAATGACTCATTTTCAACTGGAAAATGATAGTAGTTTCCTATTACACTACCCTTTGGCTTCCTAACATGTGCCTTGCCCACACTGCCAGGTTAAGACTGGTAGAATTCACTCAGTTTCAGTAGTGTTTAAACAGCACAATGATTAAACTTGCTTTCCAGTATATGCATGTATAAAAGACAATCTAGGTTAAAATAAATCACGGTAGAGAAACAATATAAGGCTATATCTTCTGTCTTTAATTTTATAGGTCATATGTTTGGTTGTATGTGGAAGCATTGTGATTTCCATTTGTGGGTAGATGGGTAGATCCAATGGTGCAGCTTCAGCATTTTGCAATGCAAGTTATTCCGTATTGAGATCTGTTTGTTCATGTCTTAATGATGCCAGTAGCCTATCTTGTCATTTCAAAATTGTTTGAAAGCTCTACATAAAATGTCAAATAATCTAAAATCTACAGTGTAAGTATATCCTGAAAATCCTTATATCTGATGGCAATCATTCACTTTTTCATTCTTATCTCTAATCTCCAAATGATCTGCCATTTCAAAATTCATTTACAAGATGGAAGGTACTTACAGACCTGCCAAAAATCATAATAACTCTCTCAATTTCAGACCATGGCACAAATTTGTAAGTGAGTAGGAAATGTATCAGGAATCAACTACTGGCATGTTTTGCTCCTTTCTTACCCACGGGCTCTTCTGCACTACATAAAATAAGGCATTCCTGAATTTAAGATGACCCTAAATCTTTGGTTCAGTAATCTTAAGGGAAAGAAAAATTCTCATCTTAATTTCACATAAACATAATAAGTAAATTCTTAGGGGAAATTCTATGTTTACTCTACTTATTTTGTGTTCATGTACATGAAATTGCAAATGCAAAAAATGCAAAAAATATAATAATAAAAAAAGGAAAAATGTGAAAAAAATATTCTAATGGGCAAAAAGAACATTATTTTCTGCCCAGATCTGTTACGCATATTCATTTCATAATTTTATTTTGTTAACTGTGGGGAAATGCAAAACCATGAACAGAACTGAAACCATAATTGCTAATTGCTTATGTTTTAGAAAAAACATTTAATTATCTGTCATAATTTTCTAGCACACAAAAGATATTTTTTTCTTTTGGGTACTGTAGTCATTTTCCTTATTAGAGAGTTTAAGAAGCTCATTAACTACCTTGAACTGTCAAGCTACTTTCTTCCTTAAATTACACGCCTGTTTCCCATTTTATGTATAAGAGTTTCCTTTTCAAGATAAATATATATTATTGTTTAAAAGATTTACTTAAGCAACATGATCAGCTTTATAATTAAATGTTTTGACATGAAAAAGCTTATCTTCTCTCTTGAAGAGAATGATTGTCAATCATCTGGTTATACAAGAAGTCTTTATCACCAAGTACAGCAATATGAATGTAGGAAAGGTTATAAATACTAAAATAGTCTTTTAGCTTAATTAGCAGTTCAAATGTTTTTATGGAGAATTGAAATACTGATTGAAAAGAGAACTTAGTATTTAACTTTTAATTAGTCATAAAGATATGCTATCTCCCACCAGACAACAATGAACACTACTATTAGTACTTGATTTCTTCGAGCAAGAAAAAACAAGACAAAACAAAAAACTAATCAACCAATTAAACAAACAAACAAAACCCACCAGTTACACAAGGTAATCAGAGGGCTGATAACAGAAGTACATGTAGTTTTTAATTAACACTTATACCTCTTCTAACTTTATGGTCTGAATGATTTTAATCCTGTGAGCTGTGTAATTTGAGCAGTATTCTCACAGCTGGGCTTCGTAGAACTTTAACTACAGACATTCTTTTACTGATGAAGTTAAACTACGAGTTACCATGTCATATTTTAAAGACAAGTGGTCGTTGGGTCTTTCTGGTCCTTACTTTAGAATTTCCCAATCATGTCTATAAAGCAGTGCATTTGGATTTTTCTAATTTTTGGTGGAAATGGACTTGTCCACTATATTTTTATAACAGTGGTTTTCAGACCATAAAATGTTACTGAAACACATTCTAGCATTACTTTTATATGAGGATCTGTAATGAAGTGACTATCTCTTACAAAGTAACTTACTGCCTGTCATGGAACAGTTCTGTTCTCTTCAAATGTCTAAGGTACAGGTAAGTGTGGGAGAATAAATCTTTCTTGTCTCCAGAAAGGTCTTTTGCTTCTATAAAACTTGTATGCAATTCTGCATTATATGGATATTCATAGATTTTAAAGCACATTCTGCATTTTATACTTCATGTTTTAAGTGTTTTGTGTAGCCATAACACATTCAATACTTCTTACTGAGTGCTCAAATGCAATACTGAAATAACCCATTGTGCCATACATTGCATTCTTCAGCAAGGAAGGAAATCTGGTAAGCTGGCAGTTAGATAAAAAAAGCAGAGTTTACCACAGTCATAAAAATAGTCTCTTTTATCTCTGTATTTTTCATCACTATACAATGATCTTTACTTGCTTGAAGCTCTACAGTGGTCCTTTGCCAAACTGATTGCATTCTTATGTGCCTACTAGGATGGTCAGTGATATTTTGGAGAAAAGGTGTCTTTGCTTAGATATTTCTCCACAGAATTTGAAAGAAACAAACACATGTTTGTCTTCATCTTACATGCTCTCACACCCTGAAATATTCAACCATGGAATCTATAGATTGACAGACTAGAATTACAGGGTAAAAAAGGACCTTGATTAGCGTGTATACAGAAATTCACAGGGTCGAATTTAAGATGCTCTTTATTTTATAAAGGAAAGTCATACTAAGAATGAGCTATGTTATCACTAAAATTAAATTTGAAATTGCAGAATGTAGATAGACAAGTGGCATAAAGTACTAGGGGAAATGAAGAATTCTTTACTTCTTATTGGTTTCAAATTAAATCACATAAATTTCTAAAAAGATACACTTTAAGCAAATTCTAAAAGTTAACCCAATATCGTTTTATGGGTTTGAGATACACAGAACTAATGAGATGATCTAATCACTCCTGACCTTCAAATATAAAAATTTGTGAACACTGGAGCTAGCTTTTGAACTCAAAATACAACTTCTGAGATGGCTGTTTATAGAAATGCATTATCAGCTAATTGAAAGCCAGCATGTTGTGTGAAATTCATGTCAAAATTAACTGAACAGACATTGCACTTATTATCACTAGATGTTCTAAATTAGTCTCAGAAATAGTTTATTGTAAAATACTTTAAGCAATTCAACCTGAGAAATAAAGGTAATTGGCAGTTGCTGTCTAGATAGAAGTTCTATACAACATGCAATGTAAAACCCACAGGGGACAGATACCCTTTTGAACTGTCAACTCAGGAGCAGAAATGACATCCAAATGCATTTAAAACTTCTCCAAGAGTCCAAGTGACATCTGAGTCTTAATGTCTCAAACCAGAAAAGCACTTAGAGTAATTTGTTTCCTTTGAGATACCTTTATTATTTGTGATGGCTAAATTTAACTGCATTTAAAACACCTTGGTTGAGTTTAATCTTATTGTATTTTAATTATCCAAAATTTGTTTAAAAATGGTACACAATTCAATTCCTTAATCATAGACAACTGTTGTATGTGTAGATTCATTAGCATATCCCAGACAACTGCACAAGGCCAGCAGATAAGCTGTAGAACCTACAGGAAACCTGTGCCTTTTTGGAGCAGTCACTATAGGACAGACAAGGTATCAAGCAGCAACAAATATCTTCTCTTAGGCAGATGAATGTCACTTCTGGATTAGGATTTTTCTCCAGATTGCAAACATCTAAATATAGGGGTCTGCACTGCTGATGTATACACATGTGTTATGTGTGAAATTTTCTTTTATAGTCACTGGAGTTCCAGTAAAGTCAATCATAAAGTCTATTGAGCTGCTGAGCTCACAAAAATAAGTACTAGAATAAGCTGTTTAGTTATTTGGATTGCATATGAGGCCAACACAGTGGGGACAGCAGATTTGACAGAAGACCAATATAGAAGACACAAGACCTCTGGACTAACAGTTGGTATCCAGGCAGGATATCCTATGGAATCTCAAATGTCATTAGCAACTTATGTACAGAAAGCTATACAGAGTGCCAGATTTCCTTTGACTGTAATGGACACTTAAATCAACCAAAAAAAAATATAGATGTATAAAGACATCTGACTGTATTAACTTAGATTTACAATATGACTTTAATTAGTTGGTATAGTTTAAGTTCCTTTTATATACTTATATAGTCACTGGAGAAAGAGATTCATGTCAATAGAACCATTCATAGCATAGGTGGGTTATATCATCTTCCAGCGGTACTCTCTTCCAGATGCCCACTCTCTTAATTGAATAAAAGCCAGTAGAAAACAAATAAACAAACAAACAAATAAAAACCAACTAATTAGACATATAACTATTTTATTAGAGGGAGACACAAGGGATCCTACCATTTTATGAATCATCTGAAATTTACCAGGACACATTTGAAGAAAATGTTTCCTATGTGTCCTATTCCTATTCCTATTCCTAAATTCCTATGAATATAGCAGGACTTGCCATCCCTATCCCCCACCCCACCCCCCCTTTTTTTTTTGTTACTGTAATTTTTTTGTTACTGTAATTTTTACAGCATCATTCAGAAGCATTAAGTGCAGCCAGCAATCTGTAAACATAAATACAGAAAACAACTCTGGCCATGGAGCTTAAAATCTAATCTACAGGAAACTATTCTCCTGAAACAACAGAACTGCATCCCACTGAGAATGTGAATAACCAAACTGAAATTTTCCTGAGCCCTATTTTTTTTTTTCAATATTCGTCCCAATACTTAAAGATCAGTGGTAAATTTCAGTAGTAAAAGAGAAAGACATTATTTTAACAGCATCTTTGTTTAGATGTATATATATATATATATTGCATTTATTTAGTATGAGTTACTGGCAATGAATTCTATTTCATTGCGGGGAGGATCTTATAATTCTGTAGTCCTAGTATCATATAGATTAAACAGCCTAGTTTTAATGATTCAACACATTAAAGCACATATATGTCAGAGAGAGAGAGAAATCAAAATTAAGAGGTCTTTTAAAGAAATAAGTTTTCCCTGATAATTTTAAATACTGAAATTTTATATACAATGATGTAATAGGTTTTCACTGATGAGACAGCAAAAAGCTATTTTGGCATGGCATAGTCATTTGGACTTAAAGTGTATTGGACTTGAAGGTGGATTGAAAACTTTCTCAAATACTGAGCGGAGAGGCTTGTGATCAGCATCTCAAAGTTCTCCTGGAGTCCAGACATGAATGGCATACCTCACAGGCTGCTGCTGGGCCCAACACTTTTTAATGTTTTCATTAATGACTCAGGAAATGGAGTAGAGACCACCCTCAAGAAGTTTACAGATAATGTAAAACTGGGAGTAGCAACACAGAGTGGGTATTCTACCTGTTATAGGAACCTTAATATGCTGGAAAAATGGGCTCACAGGAAAATAATGAATTTCAGTAAAGAGAAAAGCCATATCCTCCACCCATGCAGGAATAATACATGTGGGATTATTCTGGGTTGTGCCTGTGAGCACAAAGGGAGGGGTTTGGGGGTGCCTGCGAGCACAGTGGGTGGGGTCCTGGGTTCCTGGGTGGGACGCTTTGACACTATATAAGATACTGTCACGCAGCAATAAATAGGCTTACAGCACAGAACGCTGATCGTTGTGTCCGTTTGTACCAGGGCCTTTCGGTCAGGTTATCCGACATTTGGTGACCCCGATGTGATTCGAATCTCAACGTGAAACCGGTTGGCGCGAGTTAAGCGCGGCGCGAGTTAGGCGTGGTGCGTACGTGCTAGGTACGTGGGTGGCCATGGGGCCTGGAGTCGATGAGGTGGTGAGTACTGTTAAATCCTTGGCCAAGGAAGTAGGGATAACACTACGAAAGAAGGACGTACAGTCCCTCTTGTTCTGGGTGACACACCGGAATCTGGCAGAGTCTCCTGTCCATTGCTTGAGACAGACCGTTTTAGAAACGGTGGGACGGGACACCACTTTTGACACCATCACCCACAGCATTCTCCTCAAGAAACTGGCTACTCTTGACTTGGACTGGCGCACGCTTCGTTGGGTTAGAAACTGGCTGGATAGCCGGGCCCAAAGAGTTGTGGTGACTGGAGTCAAGTCCAGTTGGAGGCCAGTCACTAGTGGTGTTCCCCAGGGCTCGGTGCTGGGGCCGGTCCTCTTTAATATCTTCATCAATGATCTGGACGAGGGCATTGAGTGCACCCTCAGTAAGTTTGCAGATGACACCAAGCTAGGTGCATGTGTCGATCTGCTCGAGGGTAGGAAAGCTCTGCAGGAGGATCTGGATAGGCTGGACCAATGGGCTGAGGTCAACTGCATGAAGTTTAACAAGGCCAAGTGCCGGGTCCTGCACCTGGGGCGCAATAACCCCAAGCAGAGCTACAGGCTGGGAGAGGAGTGGTTGGAGAGCTGCCAGGCAGAGAAGGACCTGGGAGTGATGGTGGATAGTCGGCTGAATATGAGCCATCAGTGTGCTCAGGTGGCCAAGAAGGCCAACGGCATCCTGGCTTGTATCAGAAACAGTGTGACCAGCAGGGCTAGGGAGGTGATCGTCCCCCTGTACTCAGCTCTGGTGAGGCCGCACCTCGAGTACTGTGTTCAGTTTTGGGCCCCTCGCTACAAGAAGGACATCGAGGTGCTTGAGCGGGTGCAGAGAAGGGCGACAAAGCTGGTGAGGGGCCTGGAGAACAAGTCCTACGAGGAGCGGCTGAGGGAGCTGGGCTTGTTCAGCCTGGAGAAGAGGAGGCTCAGGGGTGACCTTATTGCTCTCTACAGGTACCTCAAAGGAGGCTGTAGTGAGGTGGGGGTTGGCCTGTTCTCCCACGTGCCTGGTGACAGGACGAGGGGGAATGGGCTAAAGTTGCACCAGGGGTGTTTTAGGTTAGATGTTAGGAAGAACTTCTTTACCGAAAGGGTTGTTAGACATTGGAACAGGCTGCCCAGGGAAGTGATGGAGTCACCATCCTTGGAAGTCTTTAAAAGATGTTTAGATGTAGAGCTTAGGGATATGGTTTAGTGGGGACTGTTAGCGTTAGGTCAGAGGTTGGACTCGATGATCTTGAGGTCTCTTCCAACCTAGAAATTCTGTGATTCTGTGATTCTGGGATTTATTTGATAGCACCTGCATCGGGTACAAAGAGACGCTGACTTTATTTCCGACATATGGGTCGGTGTGAGGGGTTTTGGAAAAGGTAGCCAACGTGACATGCCTGTGGGCTGCTGTGCACTGCATGCTTTTGTCTGATGGGGACTGTGAGGATAAGTGGGCCCCTGTGGAGCTGCCGGTAAAAAACAATCTAGAGGAGGGGTCAGGGCAGGCGAAGGAGGAGGTTCGATCAGGAGATGAAAATAATGTGGAGCAGGAGAAAGAAGAAGGTGGGAAACCCCTTGTGGCCCCTCTGCGAGTTTGGTTAGATCATGAAAAAATAGCAGTGCCTAGTGCTCCCCCGGCAGAAGGGAACGCGGTACATACTTCATCGGACGGGTCCTTTTGGGGGGTAAATAAGAAGGGCTCCCTTATCCTATTCCCTGCTGGAGGTCCAGAAGGGGCAGGGGTGGCATCTGGGCAAGCGCCGGCATTTTTGGGCTCCCTCCGGCCGCCGCTGTATGCCCCTCTGGTGTTTGACCCTGGAGAGCGGGAGGGGGGGCAAGCGCGGGTGGAGTCTTTTTCGGAGAAGCCCCTACCATCTTCCGTGTGTCACGTTCCCGTTCCGTCGGGTGCTGCGTCCTGAGAGAGAGAACGAGTGGATAGTGAGAGTTTAACAGATGAGGAGTCTCGGGATCCTAGACAGGCTACTCCACGGCAGCCGATGCACATCCGCGAGGAGGTGCAAAAGGCAAGAGAAAAATGGACTATTAGCGCACGAGAATGCCTTCTCTCGGGTTGTGAAATAACACCAAGTCCTGTGCGGATAGGATACTATCCTGTTTTCGCGGGGTCTCAGGGACATCAGTGGCAGCCAGTAGACTATAAGATGCTGCTACAGTTAAAAAAGGCTATACAGGCGGTTGGATTCTCTAGCCCACAGACACAGGTTTTGTTGGATGCAGTGGCTTTGCAAGGGCCCCTGATGTTTGACTGGTGGCAGGTTGCCCGAGCCTGCCTGACGACAGTGTTTCCGGCTTCAGCAAGCGTGGGCGAGCTGATCACTCGTGGCTGTGCGTTTGGCAAGGCTCAGGAAATGCAACCTCTTGCTGCTGCCCTCAGTGAGCAGATGATGGGAGTCACGTCTGCCCTCCAGGCGTTTGCTCTCCAGATGCATCCTGGTGGTTGTTTTCGCTGCGGACAGCGTGGTCACGTAGCTCGTGAATGTCCCATGAAAAGGGAACCTGTGGTCGAAGACAGCCGTGTTCATTGTTGGGTGTGTGGGCGGTTTGGCCACTGTGCTCGGGAGTGCTCACAATGCAAAGGGGAAGTGAAAGAGGGAAAAAGGGATGGGCAGTCGGGAAACGCCAATGCCGGGAAGAAAAGGTACCCGCCGTCTCGGCCGCAAGCGTGGGTCCCAACCCCCATCGAGCAGGGGTGGACAAGTCCGCCATCCAGTCTAGGGCAGGAAAACGATTGGTACAGGGAGCTATTATTATTCTATATCAGGGCCAGCTGCAGTGCCTACTGCTTTTTGGCTACGTGTCTGTGCCCCATGTTGCGTTTCCACAATGGGATGAACTCCTTGCCCTTGCTATAGAGTGGGCTCGAATGAAGCGACTCCTGCTTGTCCTCGCCTTGTGCCCTGCAGTGTACAGGGGCTACTGGCAGGAGTATGCTGTGGGCTACCGGACTGCTCCGCTGTTTCCAACGCCATACGCTTACAACCTATGGTCTGTTGAGCCAGTACCCAACGGGATACTTCGTGGGCTGTTCCCGCCTGTTACTTGCCGGGGAAGAAAGCTGACTACCATCCGTATCAATGCCACCGTACAGGCAGGTATCAATCTGACACATGAAACACACTTGTCATCGGACGGCACCACGCATGTGACGGAGGACGGAAAAGAAGCCATTCTGCCGGGGACGCAATTGTGCGGAAGACAAAATAAAAGAAGAGCAGCGTGACGCAGAACAGAATTGGCTGGGGGCAACTCTCGAGGGGCTAGGCTTTCATCTAGAATGATGACTTAAATTGCTCTTGCAAACAATATTGCTACTAGTAATAGTGTTCATTGTGATAGGGCTAGTATATGCATGTATAAAAGCAAAAATAGCTAAAAGCAGTATAATGAATCGCAGCATGCTGACCATTCTCACCAAAAATCATGAGGAGTTCCCATTGTCACCACCTGTTCCTGGGACGGATACTCGTCCCTAAGTAGTTATGATTAAATCACACTTAGCGTAGCAGGTTAAAGGGGGTACATTACTGCATAAAGAGGGGGGAGATGTGGGATTATTCTGGATTGTGCCTGCGCGCACGAAGGGAGGGGTTTGGGGGTGCCTGCGAGCACAGTGGGTGGGGTCCTGGGTTCCTGGGTGGGACGCTTTGACACTATATAAGATACTGTCACACAGCAATAAATTGGCTTACGGCACAGAACGCTGGTCGTTGTGTCCGTTTGTCCCAGGGCCTTTCGGTCGGGTTATCCGACAATATGAGGAACCGGTACAGGCTGTGGAGCCATGTGACTGGAAAACATCTTGAAAAACAAGGCCAAGACAAAATTTTAAGCATGATGCACCACAGTAAAAAGCTATTTGTCCAAAAGCAGAGAACAACATTCAAAGTTGTCCCATTTATTAGAGAGAAAAATCTAAAATGAAATCCAGAAATTCTTTCTACATATGACAAGCCTGTGAAATCCCCAAATCATAATCTTAAAAGTTTTGGGTTAAATTGGGAAAGCACATACAGAGTAGCAGAGTCTAGCTTGTGACTAAGAAGGAGGGAGAAAGAGAGGGGGAAAAAAAAAATAGGTCTCTTCTGTGTGGAGAGGAAAACCCTTTGGAAGAATTTTCTTTTATACAAACCATTATTTAAAAGTACTAAGTAGTAAAGGCCGAAGGTAGGTTGCAAACATCTTTAGTCACTTCACTGTATAGACTACAACTATATGAATTCTAGCAATTATGGTTAAGGCAGCATGATAATTTCTTATGCTCGATGTCAAACCAATTTGATCAGTAGTGCTCCTCAGAAATTTGACCTTGTAAAAGAAAATACAACTTTATCTTTGTAATAGAAATAAGATGTCATATGGCTGAGCAAATGCAGTGTGTTAGTGTGTTCTGTGAGGAACCACTGAAATTAAGTCAAGATATCAAGTGCAAACTGTCACACTGTCTAATGCTAATTAACATTATTTTCTTCTGTACTTCCAGAAGGGATATACGTATATGTAGATTTTATTTTTGACAGGAGAAATGTCTCAAGAAATATTTCCCATTTACAACAAGAGGAATATACTATGTAATATTTTGTTAAAAATTATTTTTATTTTTATTTTTATTTTTTTTTGAGAAGATGTATTTCTTCAGATCTCTCCTCCCCTCCAAATCTTTACATATATATACAAATTGGTACTGATTATTCTGTCTTTTGAGTTATACAATACTTTGATTAGCTCTTGAAATTTTTATTTTATTTTATTTTATTTTGCTTATTTTTCCCCCTCTGGGAAATATTTAAGAATGATTCATCTCTCTCAAATTTAGTCATAAAAATCTCAGATATTTTGAGTAAACTGTTCTTATCATGCCATCTGCAGTAATGGTTGTAAATAGGCACCTCCAGGAAGGAGCAACCTCATTTTACAATGGGTGTGTAAGATGAATTTCATCGACAGTCTTCGGAATTAGAAAGGAAATGATAAAATAGAAATAACTATAGCAATTCTAATAATATTTCCAATATATCAATAAATAACCTAAGTTTACATAGTCAGAACCACTTTCAAGGAAATAAATATTAACAATCTTCTTTAATACTTGAGATGGAAGAGAATAGTTCAGTTGGAAGGGACCTTCAGAGGTCCCTTCCCTGCCTAGCCACTTTGCTGTTAACCAACAGCAAAATATATTATTAAGGGCATTATCCAAGTACCCCTTGAACACTGGGCATCAACGTCCTCACTAGAAAGCCTCTTCCAGTGTTTTACCACCCTGACAGTAAAAAATTTTTTTCTAATATCCAGTCTGAACCTCCAGTGGTGCTGCTTTGTGCCATTCCCATGTGTCCTGGCATAAATTACCAGGGAGAACAGATTGGCATCTCTTTGTTTATCTCCCTCCTAAGGAAGTTGGGAGCAATGAGGTCACCTCTTAGCCATTTGTCGAGACTAGGCAACTCAAGTGTCCTCATTCTCTCCTCACAGGACTTCCAGCCATTTTACCAGCTTTGTTACCCTCTGTATGGTTTCAAGTACCTTAATATCTTTTTTTGTATTGTGAAACACACACATATATACATGTATACACACACACACACACATAGATGTGTATGTAGATGTGTATATTGTCAAAGTGACAGACTACTTGATAAGGATCAAAGATTTGTAGTGGAAACAACAGAATCACAGAATGACCGAGGTTGTCAGGTACCTCTGGAGATCTCTACTCAGCTATAGCAGGTTCCTGAGGGCTATGTACCTGTTCTAGTGTTTGGCCTCTTTCACAGCAAAAAAAAAGTTGCTTGTTTGTTTGTTTTCCTTTATATTTAAGTGGAATTTCTTCTATTTCTATCTGTATTTCATTGAGCACCACTGAGATGAGTCTGCCTCTTCCTGAATCCCCCTCCCATAATGTTGATGAGATGCCCCTGAGCCTACTCTTTGTGAACTGAAATGTGCCAGCAATCTCAGCATCTCCTCATGTTAGAACTAACATAAATCATTTTACTGTCCCTACCTGTAACGCAAAATACAAACAGTAAAAGGCAGATACTGCTCCAAGCTTCCAGGGGGAGTTTCTAACAGAAAGATAGGTTACAATAAATAGATAATAATAATAATAATAATAACAATAATAATGGTGAATGACTGGATTAATTAAATAGAAAGTCACTGGAAAAAAAAAAAAAAAAGAAAACTGTGAAACAAAAGATATGATATTAAACAAGATAACATCTACTCCAAATTCAACCACTTTTTTTTCAGACATTTAATAAAATGCAGGTTAAGGACACTGAAGAAAGTCCTTTGTACTCATAAGAATCTGAGTAGTAAGTCAAAGAATAAACTTTTAAATTACAAATGAAATACTGGAAACTATTTGGAAGCTAGAATATTTGACAAACATTTGACAAATTTGACAGAGCTAGAATAATTGACATTTTTATTTTTATTTGTTTCCTACAGCTAGCTTCTGGGATATAAATAAAAAAAGTTTAAGTATTAAAAAGTCTTTCTGAGGATCATAGTCACACATGTTCAATTAAACCAAGTATAATTAAGAGACATAGATGTCATAGGTCTTGCCTATGCAGTAATGTTATCAACCTGCATTGTGTAATTCAGCCCTTAGGTACACTTACAAAGTCTGTGGTAAAACATAGACAAAAATGTATTTAAACATAACTCAGTGTAGAGAGATAGCAGTGAACTATGTCTTGCTCTATATGCTAGACATTATATCAGAATATTTAAGATTTTTCATTTCTAATTGGATTGTATTACATCAGTTTATCCTTCCCGTGCTTGTTTTCTGTTTACAGTTAACAGGTCCTGTAGGTGAAAGTTGTTAGAAATACTTTACCAAGCCTAAGAGACTTAATATGAATAGAATCATCGAAAATCCCGAGTTGGAAGGGACCCACAAGAACCATTGAGTCCAACTCATGGCAAAAAAAATATTTTGATTCCAAATTGTACTGTCCCAGGGATTGTGAAAAAAATGTTTGTATTGTGTTGTATTCATAAGTCTTACAAGAAAATATGCTATACATTATATTTATATAATTTTCTGTTTCCTGTAGTAATTGGAAATACTTTTGAAATCTGACTAGACACTCTTAAGTTCACTTTGCTTGTGCATAAATTAAATATTAGATTAAGCCAGTTGTCTGGATTCCTAGACAATCCTGTTCTAGGTTGTCTAGAATGTTCTTCTATGGGACACTTGGCAGACTGAGTAACAGCCAGCCAGGGTGACACCACGATGCAGACCACTTAATTGGGGTGAGGAAGTGGATGAAGCCTTCTTTAATAAGGTGAATTCTCTAGATCATGGCTTCTAGCTCTCATGGGGGATTTTAATGTCCCTGCATCTTCTGGAGTGGCAACCCAGCAAGATACAAGTGGTCCCAGAGAATTCTAGAGGTTGTTATGGATAATTTCTTGGTACAGGTTCTGAATGGGCTGAAAAGGTGATGCACCACTGACTCTGGTATTTGCTAATAACGAAGAACTGTCTGCAGATTTGATAATCAACGGTAGCAATATGTCTTAGAGCAAAGAAGATTAATAACATCCTGGGCTGCTATTAGGAAGAGCATTGTCCAAGAGAAGTGATCCTTCTCCTCTCCACAGCTCTGGTGAAACTATATTTTGAGTGCCGGATCCAGATCTGGGCTCCCCACTACAGCAGAGACATGGACACAGTGCAGCAAGTCCAGCAAAGAGACACAAAGATAATTAAAGCATAGAAGTATTTATAATACCAGGGGAGGCTGGTAGAGCCTAGAAACTAGTTTCATATGAAGAAGAGAAGGTTCAGGGGGATCTTATCCATGGATATCTAATGGGAGAGGGATTCAAGAAAAAGGAGCTAGAGTTTTCTAGGTGGTATCCACTGAATAAACAAGAGACAATGCACACATTTGCAAGAAGTTCTATTTATAATAAGAAACAAAAAGGTGTTTTTTCAAACATTGGACTTTGGAGCAGGTTCCCCAAAGAGTTTGTGGAGTTTCTGTTTTGGGCTATACTCAAAACCTGACTGGACATACTCTGAGCAACATGTTCTAGCTGACCCTGTTTCAAGCAGGTGACCTTAACCTTTTGTAATTCTGTATATATAAGGAGAAACATTTAATTGTTAGGACTGACAAGTATTAGCTCAAGTTTCCCATAGGATTTTTGCAAAATCCATCTTTATAGTTTTTCAAGACCTAACTGAATAAAACCTGAATAATCTGGTCTGATCTTGTGGCTGGCAGTGCTTTGAGACAGAGGTTAGACTAGGTATTTTCCTATATTCCCTTCCAACCTGAATTATCCTGTGATTCTATGAGAGAAACAGGCACTTCCAGGGGAAATGTTATAACATCTGTCTTGAATGCTATCTATAGAGTGGAATGGACTGCTTCTGAAAGTTACTTTTTCCATTCATCACAGAGGTATCTTGGATCAATAGTTAGGTGGCTAATGTCAAGTTGAGTGAAACCTATCCACTGTGCCGAAGTAGGTGATTCTTTCTGAATAATATTCATCCTTTGCACCATTTTAAACATCACATACAATTTTCCATATTTTAAACTTACACCATTTTATTTTACCAGTTTCATTAATTAAGCTTTCATTCAAAATAATTCATTGTATCTTTTTACTATGTTCTCTCATCTAAGAATCACAGAATTATAAAACCATTTTATTTGAGAAGGACTTCTGGAAGATGCCTGCTTTGTAGGTCTAGCTAGCTAGCTATCTAGATGCATAACAGCAAAATGGAAGAACTTTTCTCTGAAACCAAAACACATATATACAAAACGCACAACCAAAAAATAACAACAACAACAAAAACACTCAAGAGTTATTTGCTCTTGTTGCCCAGGTGGGCAACAATTGGATTTTTGCATATTAGAAGTTCTGAAAGTTCAGGTCTATATTCTCATTTGAAAAATGGAAGATTTGTCTGACCTTTAAATTGTTGCCCAGGTGGGAAACAAGAAGTGTTATATCTTTGATTCACTGTTCTAACCTAGCGTAAAAAGTATTACTCATCCTCAGAGGCATAAGAATCTCATGTTCCAAATCTCCAGTTACCAACTCTGGAGTGATCATGCGGCATTGACTTCTGTCTTCAGTGTCCCAAAAAGTTTATTTATGAATTTATTATAAAAGAAAGAGAATTGTGTCTTAATTATAGCAGAAATCTGTAATTGAGTGAACAGAGCTTTTGCCTTTCAGTTTATAAAACCTATAGATATTACATATAAACCAAACTTTGTATATTTTAGAAACAGACCTTGTCTGCATATTCAAAACACATTTTATTGTTACTAGGACTAGGACTAGGTAGTTTAAACCTTATAATATCTGTGGTTAGGTTTTATTTATTTATTTATTTATTTCTAACATGATAGTTGGAAACCTTCAGAGTCAAACCAAATTATTTGAAATTACAGCTGATCTATGTCTCTTCTTTTTGGTAGATAACCCACAATTGTGAATGCAGCAATTGGCTGTAGGTGATTTAATGGTATATATTTCAGTAAGAATCACAGAAGAGATCACAGTTTATGAAGCAATAAATGTCTTCTGTAGCTCCAATAAACGTGACATTTTGCTGAGTAACCCACAAACTTCCCTGAGATCTCTGCCATTGGAAGTAACAGACAAATCTCTTAAAAACAACAACAACAATAAAAAATCGCCAGCAACAACAAAAAGCACACATGAAGGAAATGTTTATTTTAAGAGCCCCTTGCTTATGACCCCTGGCCATCTGTGTCTGAGAAAAGTTTTCAGCAACTGTAAATCAAAATCTTCAGTCTGGTAACAGTTTGTTACTCTCCAAGATGGATTTTTGCATATTAGAAGTTCTGAAAGTTCAGGTCTATACTCTCATTTGAAAAATGGATGATTTGTCTGACCTTTAAATTATGCAGTTCAGATAAATGATGTAGTTCAGGCTAAAAAGATTAGACAATGTTAATGAGGATTCCATTGCTTAGTATTTGTACCTATAAAAAAAATTTCTCCCTCTTCAAACTTGAACTGTGAATTATTGTTTGAAATTGATTAATATGTTCTCCACTCCCATTATCTATTTGATTTTTCCACAGAGTAAAAAATTATTTTTATCATAATATATTCATAGCATTACAGGATCATTTATATGCTTTAGGCAGAATGATTATATAATTTTAGCCAATGTATATCATTAGTCAACTGCCAATTGTTACAACTGGGAACACTATACATTTCATGTTTGATCAAGTGTACCAAGAATAGAGACAACTATTCACTGCATGGAAATAATCAAAGGGATAATTCAGAAACAAAACACACGAAGAAGGGATAATTCAAAACAAATAGACAAATGAACAACACCAAAGAAAAAACAGTAGTACCAAGAAGTTATGTCTGTTGCTTCCAAAAACAAACAAACAAACAAACAAACACAACAACTTAAAAAAAAGTTCTCAAACCTCATATTTAAAAAAAAAAAAAAAATTGAAAAAATATGCAATTAAGTATCAGGTTTGAAAAAGAGTTTTTCCTTCCTTCTCCTATCTCTTTTTCCCCTTGTCGTGACAAGTATAGCAACTACCTAAAAATATGTTAAGTGCAAAACAATGAAAAGTGGTTGGATTCACTGGAAGAGTTTGCCAGGGCTGTGACTGTGATGAAACTATTAAGGGAGCACACTCAGCAGCATGCTCCTTTAGGAATACCTTTCCTGTGTGCACAACATGTTATGAAGGTGCACATGTATCTTAATATCATATATAGGTTTCATGCTGGTACTATGTTATATGGTTTTGGTCAAGAGATCACAGAGATCTACTTACCATGGGAACTGGCAGAATATATATATGACGCAAATGAGATCTGGGTATTTAATCATGATTAAGAGAAAGTGTAGTGATACTACATTTTCGAATACTGTATGATGAATCAGAATACAGCAAAATGCTAATTCTCAAGAGCTGTTTTAGTGCTTGAACAGACTGCAATTAAAATATGGAACTAGACTGAAAATGTGAATGCTTTGAGATCACTGGAACATCAGTCAAAATGAACAAAATTTAGTTAGTAATCTAGGAACATAGGATGTCCCAGTTTTCAGAACCTGCAGTTTTGCCAAGCACTGCAAAAGATGTTTTACTCTTAGTTAAGAATCTGTTTTTGTAATTAACTATTTTAGTTAGTTTAAGCTCTTTACAAGAGTTAAAAACTCTATGTAGATTTCTCCTGGCTGGCTTTGTTGTTGACTTGTTCCAGTTCTGTGACTCTATGATTCTTAATAGTTTTTTTCTTCCATGTGTGCATTTATATGAAATAGCTTTGGAACTATCAAGAATAGATGTTAATGCAATATATGTGTGCTTGTACACTATGTTGACATCTGTTAATATAGCCAGTGATAGCACAGGCAAATACAGCTTAATAGTAGATAGTAATTATAGTCATTCTAAGAAGTCTTGGGAACGATGGTAGGAATTTAACATTACACATACACTGTTCCTTTTTATATCCCACTACACATACAGTTTTCCTGCCACAATTTCTAACTAATTTTCAGTATTCTATATATGTCATTAAAATTTTAGAATCTACAAGAACATGGAAAAGCTGTAGCTGTCTGTGTCTGATCACTTCCCTGGAACCTGCTTACCAGAGAGAAGTACATTGACTATTTTAAATATCTTGAATTTTACTCTAAAACAGGCTCTATTTTCATGTTATCTCTAAAACTGCCAGTCTGGCCTCCTGACTTAAATATTTCACCATTCCTGTCAGCCTTACTCTGAGCTACTTTTGAATTCTGGCTAGTCCCTTTATAGATCTAAGTAATATTGTGTTCCTTGCTTTCAATTTGTTATATGTTCACTGACACAGCAACAGAAGATCCAGATGTATGGAGGGAAGTACAGGGAAATGAATTCAGTCACTTCTTTATATCAGTGAATACCTGACATGATGAGTCCACCTAATCTTTCTTCCTCTGCTGTAGGTACCTGAATTCTGCCTTCTTTCCTATCATCAATTTCTCTTTTGCTTCTTCCCATGAATTTTAATTATCTTTTCAATAGCTGTATTTCTTTACCACCTCCTTTCTTAGTACCTTTACCTCCATCCATTGGTTTTCGTTTATACATTTTAAAAATAGTTTGACAGTCTGTTAAATATCCTGTGATGCTTAAAGGTACACAAGCTGGTTACAGCTTGGATTGAATCTGCAGAGTTTCAGTACCAATTCAGTGTGAAGATTTATACTTAGTCCTTAAGGCTGCTACAGTCGTGTCCTCTGTGCTATTTACAGTTGAGCTAACAAGAATAAAGCTGAACTTCCATTTTGTTTGTAACTCCAGAATTCAAAATTTAGGTCATAATATTTGAAAGCGTGTGTCAAGATTAAACTGTAGTTTCCTTCTGACTGTGATTTTCCATTGCTTTGTTTCTTATTTATACCTTCTTTATATACTGGGTAATGCAAAGAATTTTCCAGCCTCACACAGACTCTAGCTAGAGCCAGCACTAAGGAAGATTTTTTGAATAAACTTTGTAAGAAACAGTCATAACACAACCTCTTCACATCAGATAACTAAATGCTAATGTTACAAAATATCTAGCAGTAGCTCAAGACAGTACATAAACATCATACAGAGTTAACCAGCTGAATTAGAATGAAGATTGTGTCTGTGAGGGTTGAATCTCATTGCTTGTACTACTAATCCTGGTGCAAGTCAGTGAAAATTTCCCCTTTAACCATGGCTAGTTTGTGATGCTGTCTTCTCCAGAGTGTTTATGAACAAAAGAAAGGACCAGGGCAATGTCTGAAATTGAGTTATTTGCTTTTTAAAGCAATATTCTTTCTCTAAGAGAGGGAAATAAGTTAACAGCTGAACAATGTAGTTTCTTGTTCATCTCAAACAAAAGTAAATCCTTAGAATCAAGAAAGCAATATTGTATACCCTAATATCTTTATTAATTCATAAATAAGCCCTTCTTTTCCCTTCATCTAGCCCTGATGGCAGGTGAACAGTTAACTAGATAATCTGGAATATGCTGTTGTCTCTGGTGATAATCATGTGGTTGCATAATATAAATATGTAGGCTTGTGCAGGAAACTAAGGAGAAGAATTTTCAATATGTACAGCAGAAAAAAAAAAAGATATTTCAGTGTTGGCATATTTTTATATTTTCCTTTCTCCTGTCCTAACAACCAAGAAGTCTGACTTGATGAAAGATTTAATTCTGAAGGCACCATAGTAACCTAATTGGATTTAGTTGCATAACAAGGTTGATGCTACCTGCATCTTTATAGTAGCTTCTATAGTGCTATGTTTTGGATTTACAATGTCAATAATGTTGATATCACATTGATGCTTTAGTTGTTGCTGAGCAGTGCTTACATAGAGCCAGGGTCTTTTCTGCTTCTCCTGCTGCCCTTCAAGCATGTAGGTTGGGGATGCAAAGAAGTTGGTAGGGGACACAGCCAGGACATATGATACATATGGACCAAAGGAATATTCCATACCATATGATGTGTTCAGCTAGGCGGAGAGAAGGAGGAAGGGGTGCTGTTGAGAGTTATGGAGTTTGTCTTCCTTTTTATGCATGACGAGTTCCTACTTTTCTTGAAATAGCTGAATGGGAAATAGTGAATGAATTCCATATGTTGTTTTGCTTGTTTATACACCTTTGTTTTACCTATTAATCCGTCTTTATGTTAATCCACATATTTTGTCACATTTACCTATTTGCCTGGGGTGCTAGGCAGAAAGAGTGCCATGATTATTCCCTCATTAGTGACTTGCTGTCCCAGCTAGCCTGTGAGGAGGAAGAAACTGGGCTGTCTGTGCTTGTACTTTATGCGAGTCTTATGTGTAGGTGCTGTGGAAGGCAGTGCAGTTTGTGTCAGTCTGTGCAACCAGCCCTGTCAGTGTCCTGTGTCTGTCTGTCTCTGGGATACATGCTCAGGTTTGCTATTGGTTAAGCCTGCAAAGAGGAAAGTGGCAGCTGTGTCTAGAGTAGACACACAGACCCAGACTAGAGACAGAGATCCTGAGTCCCTGGCTGGGCTCCGGTATCTAGAAAAAAGGAATATCCAGGCCTGGAGCTCCAGGTGACAGTGGATACTCATAACATTTCTTAACAGTGTGAATTATATATGACTATTATTTATTTATAAGGAAACAAAAACAAAAACAAAAACATAAATCATACATCTTAAAAGACTAGACATTTTTAAAACAAGTTTGTGTTAGCCAAGCACATAGAATTATACTGAATTATTGCAAGAATATTAAAAACAAAGTAATAAAAAGTGTTAATCATTGTCTAGTATAGCAGGATCACATTTTACTAATTAAAGGATGATTTTATATTTTCTGATGACTAAATATAAATAACCAAGGTGATGTGTCTAGCTGAGCTATCCTCAAAAATTAGGTAATAATCCTTCAACTATTTTTATTTATTGATTTATTATTAATGGTAAGAATACAATGGTAACTGAGGCTTCTAAGACAGGCTTTTCTAAAACACGCATGTAATTAGTGTGAATTTAAGGGCAATTTGGCATATTTCCTTCTCTATACTTTGTATAACTGCTTTGTTGTTTTGTTGTTATCCATTTTTATTCCTGATTTTTTTTCATTATGGGATGAAAAATGAAATTTTTTCATTTTTCACTTTACAGGAGTATTTGACTAACTCAACAACTGTTGCTTAGGATGACACTTGGAAGGGAAGAACTACTTAGAAGTTTATAACTAAATTTGTTTGCTTTGTTTGTTTGTTTGTTTTATGAGAATGAAAAAAAAAAGATAATCAGATAAATTGCTTTTCCTTTTTCATCCTTCCCAGCCTAAGGCAGACCAATAACTTGAGTGGTCTCATAATTCTAACCTTCTTCCTCTATGGCTCCCCATTCTTGAAAGAGGCAGAAAAAAAAAAACAAAACCAAAACAAAAACAACAACAAAAAAAGTGACAGTCATCAGAAAGGACACCCTCAACAAAAAAAGGTTCTAACTGCATATCTGTATTTTTTTTCGTACATCCCTTTTGTCCTTTCAATGAGATCATAGAATCTTAAAATCATAAAATCGCTTGGTTTGGAAGGAATCTTAAAGATCGTTTAGTTCCAACTCTCCTGCCATAGGCAGGGGTGCCACCCATAGATCAGGGTGGCCAAGGCCCCCTCTAACCTGGACTTCAACGCTTCTAGGGATGGGACATCCTCAGTTTCTCTGGGCAACCTATTCTAGTGCCTTACCAGTGTAGAATTTCTTCCTAGTGTATAATCTAAATCTATCCTCTTTTATTTTAACACCATTTCCTATTCTGTAGTATGGATTGATTATTTTAATGCACCAGCATGTTATGAAGGCAGTTTGCTATTTTTCGCTAGATTTTGGCTTCCAGACTTTTACAAAAGTGAACATTATTCCTTAATTTGTAGAAAATATCTACCAACAATTGATAAACTTTGAGAACTAATAACTAATCATAAAGAATGATAATAAAAATGCTATCAGGAAAAATGTGTTTATTAATTTGAATGAGAATTTGTCTTCATTTAAAACATAACGATTGCTAGATGCAACCAATTATTACTTTTTATATATAGGTTAAGAGACTCCTAAGTGCAAAATTATTTCAGTTGTTTGTTAGACTGTCCTGCACAACACAGAGGAAAATCAGAGGAGTATGTTAACCAACTCACTGCTCTCAAACAGGTTTAAATGTACTGAAACAATCTAGGTCCTGGCATCTCCTTTCTTTCTATGTACCCATTCTATTGTCTAGTTATACCTATTTTTTCCCCCTAATGTTTAATTTAAAGTCTTCATCTCAGTAAGTGCTATTGTTATATTTACTTACTGTACTCCATTTACCTGTAATTTGTTTATGAGATTTCATGTGGGTATGTGCCTTACTAAAGTTAAAAAACAAACAAACATAAGAACATATGCTTTCCTCAGACCCTTTTTTATGTTTCTTTGGTCAGTTATCTAGGGTAAAGAAGAAATTTGATTTCATTGACATTATTTGATCTTGATAAATCTCTTAGTTGTTTCTTGCAATCTTTTTAACTCCTTAGTGTTTACAAATGGATTGTTTAATAATCTGTCCTAGTATCTTCTCAGGTAGCAAAAATGCCTATAATTCCCAGAAGTAAATCCCCCATATACTATATATCTATTATATCTATTTAATATATATATATTATATTAATATATATATCTAATATATCTATTTAAAACAAAGATGTTATACTGTCTATTTGTCTCTTGAGATTTCATTCTTCATCCATGAATTCTTGTCAAGGGCTCTGTAATATATTTGGCTAACTTCTTTAAATATAACAAATGTTATTAGAACCTGTTATTTTAGATACCTTTATCTGCATCACCTCTAGTCTTTCTTCATTCAGACCTATGTTTTTACAATAGTTTTACTTGTCAAACATTTCATCACAGTCAAACTTTCCTGACAAGAATGAAGTTAAAAAGAAGTTTATGCTTTCAATCTTCCTTTTGGTATCTGCTACTTGTTTATTTTTCCCATTCAATAGTCACATTATGCTTTCCTGGTAAAAATTAAAGATTTTTTTTAATGTTATATCCAGTAGATTCACAAGCATTCACAGTATATCACAGTAGATTCACAAGTCATTTTTCTTCTTTTACACGTCTGATATTTTTCCAATCTACATTCACATTTTGTTTTTACACTTATCCTGATTTGTACATTCTTGTTTCCATTTTTTTGATGGTAAGACTTCTTTTTAACACCAGATCACTGAAGATTCTTAGCATTGTGCATCATGGTAAGTGCCTTAAACTTCAATTTTTAGATTTCATTTTTCCTTAAAAATCCATAATAACCAGTTTCTTGAGTCTGCTGAAGTTATCCATTTTTAAAACACATTCTCACATTTTTCCACTATCATTCCTTTCTTACCTCACAATCACAGACTATCATTTCATTTTCACTTTCGCCCTAATTGCCTTCTACCTTCAAATTCTCAATCAGTTCATTCAGTTAACTAGAATCAAATCTATTGTCAACCCCAAAAATGTAAAAAATACATGTCAGGCCCCCAAAATGTGCAAGGTTGAAAAGGAAGTTTTACTTTCTTCACATTCGTCTTCTGTCTTTTCAACCCCTAGGTTGCTCTTGGGTTATCATTGTATTGTATTGTATTGTATTGTATTGTATTTTTCTGACATCATGAGGCCTAGCAACCTACCCTGCTTTTTAAAAAGGTGAAACAACTTTTTTTTTTTTTTTTTTAATATTCTTTTTTTTCAAAATCCAAAGCTTTAATAATGATGAAACTCTCCACAAAGTTAGGATTTTCTGTATTAATTTCATTGATGACTTCTGAAAAAGTATTATTGTATGAGTATTTGCAGTCTCCTGCTCCCATGTTTGCTGTATTTGTTTATTGGAAAACTCCCTTTCTTCAGCTATTTTTCATTTCTTACACTGAAAAACAGTTGAATCTCTTATTCCCCCACAAGTAGTTTTTACTAAATCATGTGTCATAACACTTTCAATAAACTCAGATGGTGAAGGCAGTAATAGTGGCATTAACCTTTAACATAACATAAAATTCAGTGTAATGAAATTAAATAAAACACACAAAATGGTGGTAGGGTCTAATTTGCTGTTGTGTATAATTGCATAAAAACATCTTGTGGTCTCATGAATAAAAGAAACTGTTGTAGCATGATGGTATAAGTTAATTGTGTCTAACTGCTCTTATGGGACATTTTATTTTATTATTTTATTATTTTATTTTATTTTATTTTATTTTATTTTATTTTATTTTATTTTATTTTATTTTATTTTATTTTATTTTATTTTATTTTATTTTATTTTAATTTTATTTTATTTTATTTTATTTTATTTTATACTGTAGTTGTAATCATTTGTGAAACACTACAAAAACTGTCGACAATAGTTTCTGCTGAGTTTGATATTCATTTGATGTAATTGATTTTGGTTTTATTTTAAATTAGTAGTAAAACTTTTTGAAAGCAACATCCAGTAATGAATATAGCAGTTTGAACAAAATTTGTTTGGACATGGATTGCTTTGTAAAGGTCATAAAAGTTTGACAAGACTGTAAATTTTATTTTAAGAGTTAATTGGAACGTATTAGTTCCAATTAACCCACTACATGCCAAACAGTAAATTCCAAGTAAATGTCTACACTTCCACTATGTTTTGTGCTTAGTCAGGGGGTTGAAATGCAAGATATGTCCTCATGTCATTCTTTGATGTAAACCCAAGCTGCTACCTGTAATTTGACTGATCGTGTTTTCCTGATCTGTTTTACTCTCCATTTGTGTTGCATCAATATTATGCCACTGCAACATTATCCTACTGATGTCTTTTTTTATTAGAAAAAGTCACAAAGTTGGATGTGATTTATATGCAAACTTCAATTAAGATGCTTGCAGAATGATGAGGATAACAGCCGTCAGACTATCAACATCCTTCATGGACCAAGATGGAAATTTTCAGCCAGTGAAGGCAGCTGGCTGGAGATACAGACCACATGTTGGCCCAGAACTTTATAGTCAGTATACACATAATTAATAAAGTTTTGCTAGTCTGATGATGCAGTACTGATTTAATAATGAATGTATATTTATATAACCATTTACAAACAGCTTTTTGCCAGGTGCGATAAAACGTAGATCCACAGTGAAAGTCCAATGATTTGTTTAACCAAAAATTAGATAATATTGTATTACTGTATTTTTATGTTTGTGAATTATTTAGTTGTTTTGATTTGTTTGTTTTTCATTTTTCCATGTCAATATATAGCAACAATGAAAAAATAAAACAAAACAAAACTAAACAAAAAAATCAGTATCCTACCTATCAAACGGGTATCCTACCAATAAATCATAGAATACTATGAATGGAATTTTTTTCCTCCATAATTTAAAGTACAGGAATGTCATTAGGTAATAGGTGTAGTGCAGCTGTAAGCAGAATATACAGGAAGTAAGGCTATCAAATGAAAGATTTCTCCTACAGTGATAATGGATTTTAAGAAGTGTGACAGTACAACTCAAGTAGAAAATTTAGAAGTTAAGTCCCTTTCTCTCTCTCTTTCTACATTCTCATTCAAAAGGAACATTGAGTTACAGATTTCACTTACAATATATAACTTAAGAAGGGTTTTGCTTGCACACAGAAGTAGAGAGCAGACTGCCTTGATTGACACTTCCTTGGATTTTGCTTATCTCCTGGCAGCTCTTTCTAAAAGCACTCCTTCCCTGCTGAGTCCCTCATCTCCTAGTGAGAATCAAAGCCCCATCAAGATGAGGTATGGGATGCCTTCTGTTTTGAAAAGCCAGGTTAGGCAAATAAAATCAGAAAAGAACCATGTGATTCATGCAACTGCTTTGGGGCCTGCATGACACTTCCAGGTACTTTGTATACTATGTAACAATAATTATTCATTTGTCTATCAAAATGTACTCATAGAATTATTTAAATTACATAAACTTAACTCAGTTTATTAGTGTCTGTTAAGAGTAAATTCACAGGAGTGTGTTTTTATTTTACTTAGATTTGTTGTTTTGTTTTGTGTTTTTTTTTTTTTTTATTTTGATTCTACATATATATATATTGTTTTTCATTCATCTCTGTTAAAGCTATAATTTAATATTATTTAATATTGTTACTTAAAAACCTGTAAGGTTAACTGTGAAGATGTTAAGTACATTTTCACTTAGACAGGGGAAGCCTGGAATTTTTCTTCAGATAAGGAAATATCATTAAAAAAAATGCTCAATAGAAGCAATCATACTCTTCCTCAGTATGATATTTATATGAAAATACAGAATCATTGGCTTTGCTTAAGCCAATGATTAAGAAATATTGGAAAGTGTAACTCTCCACTAAATTCTGAACATAGTATTTAAATGAAGACTTGAATTGGTTTAAAATTTCTTTGTTACATAAGGTTTTCCCTAGATCCAGAAGACATTTTCAGAGAGGTCTTAATATACTGAGTCTTTGTACAAAATTGTCAGATATGTTACAGGTCTGTAACTCTATAAACAGCCCTGGAATTGAAACATATCATAGCATCATAGAATCATAGAATATCCCGAGCTGGTAGGGATCCATAAGGATCAACCAGGCCAACTCCTGGCACCTCACAGGCCTACCCAAAAGTTTAGACCATGTGACTAAGTGCACAGTCCAATCGCTTTTTAAATTCAAACAGGCTTGGTGCAGTGACTCTTTCACTGGGGAGCCTGTTCCAGTGTGCAACCACCCCCTCAGTGAAGAACCTCCTCATGATGCCAAGCCTAAACTTCCCCTGCCTCAGCTTAACACCATTCCCACGGGTCCTATCACTGGTGTTTACAGAGAATTTGTCACCTGCCTCTTCACTCTCCCTCATGAGGAATTTGTAGACCTTGATGAGGTCTCCCCTCAGCCCCCTTTTCTCGAGGCTGAACAGGCCCAGTGCCCTCAGCAGCTCCTCAAACGTCTTTCCGTCTAGGCCCTTCACCATCTTCGTCGCCCTCCTCTCGAAGCTCTTAGTCACGGAACACACCATAGCTCTGTAAGGACATCTGTAAGATGCTTTCCAAGGGTTAAGGCTGAGAGAGTGGTTGTGGTGGAGTTCAGCTGCTTACCAAGGTAAAACCATCACAAGATGATATTGTAATTTGCCTAGCTGCCCAGTGATGTACTGAATATATACCTGAATTTCTTTTTTTGTTTGTTTGTTTTGTTTTGTTTTTAACAGAAAATCTAAGACTATGCTGATGCAACTCACATATATAAAGAAGAGGACAGTAAAGTTTGCATGTACAGGTGGGGATTACTGAAACTGGAACCCAGTATTTTTGAAGGTCGCCATGTTACAACTATGTAGCTACAGAGTTGTGCACAGCTTTAGAACTCCCATTCAAAACCAACAAAAAAATAATATAAGTTTTTCCATAATTCTAGACTGTGTTTTGGAAAATATCATTATATGTTTAACATTCAGGATCTAACTTTTTATAACTGCAGAACAATATACTTCTTTACAGAAAGAACTAAATTCATAATTACAGCAAGTGGATCAATGAAGTAAAAATGATTGCCATGTCAGTCCTTCCTGACTAGGGAGCACAGATCTTTACGTGCATTAATGACATCTTTAGATTATCATGAATATCTGTAATATTAGAACTTCACTCACAAGCAAAGACAGCTTGGTGGCTCTTGACAATCCAAAGCAGAGTGTTCATGGGGACATTTAGATGAGTAGCTCTTCCATGGTGCTTATTTTGTATGCACATTTATGAACTGAAGGCACACTTTTGTTTAATGCGTAATAATTTAAATATTACTAGTACAACAACATTTGGTGATAACACTTGTGGCCATGTGTCCTTCAGTAATCTGAGGATATGAGATGTCATTGAAAAAATAGTACAGATCTGCACATATATCTAAATTCTTAGGAGCACCATTAGTGCTCACTGGAATCAGTTCTTTCTACAGTGACTGATACAACTGAGAAAAATCTGAGAGGTAAATAACACATTAAGAGAAGGTAGAGTGAAAGATTGTTGCAAAAATGAGATTAGTCTGAAACAGATACATTACACTGATTGTACATAGTGTACATTCTATCTAAGAGAAACCATTCAGCAAACCCATATTACTGTAGAAGTAATACCAGCTAAATTTTGGGGCTTTTCTTGGGCCCTTTTGGTCTGGAAGACATGACTCTTATTTTATAATGAAATACAGAAAAAACAACAAATGCAGCCTACCTGTGAGTGCAGGGATTGTTTATAGTTATACCAATAGTCTGACAAGGAGGTAGTGGTAATATCACACTGATATTATATAGAGTCTGTTAGTCAAAAATTATAGTCAAAATTGTTTTCAAATGCAGCAAGATCACTGATCAGATACAGCAATCTGTGAACGTGCAGTAAAGAATGCATCACAGGAAGAGATACCAGAGGAATTCCAGAAAATTCATAATTTAGTGATACTCTAATATCCTGATCAAAGCCATCAAAGTCATCATTAGGCACTACAATGACAGTTGTAGACTGAATGACTACATGACAATTAAGAGTTATTGCTGTAAGGATTATGTAGTTTAAGATACAAGCTTAAAATTTGTTCTTTAAACCATTTTGTGTTTCTACAGTTCCAACTGACAATCACAGTCCAAGTGGTTTTTGACAAAGAAAGACAATATGCATCTAGAAATGTTTATGGGAGGTTAAAAAAAAAAAACACTTTTCTTTGAAGCAAGTCATGCATATACCAGGCTCAGCTATGGTGTGAGGACAGGGTCTGTTTTGTTCTAAGAAAAACACTGAAGTTTGAATCTACAGTAACTGGATTCATGACATTCTTTCTGTGTGGCTGATCTACCGATAACATCCTTCTGCTGTGCAAGATGTCTCTGCTGACATCTGATCAGAGTAGCAGATATCTTCCTGCACAGATTTAGTAGTGTGACATTTCTTTTTCTGGCTCGTAGGCATCCGAACCCCAGAACTGCAGATAGGACAGAAGTTGGAAATAAAAAAAAATAAAAATCTAGAATCCCATAAAAGGTAAAAATAACTGCAGATAGTGCTGGCGTTGAAATATTACAATGTTTGCTGTATGTGAAAAGAAGTAAGAATTAAGAAGACAAAGTGTCATTTTCACCATGTGTCTTTGATGAGGTGATGTGGACTTTGTGCCACACTCTACTTCTTCCTGTCAGTCATACTGTCTTTCATTAGAGTTGTCTTCTCTAAATCAACTGATATTCAAATGTTATGTGACTGTACCTGTCTAATAGTACCTGTCACTAAAGGAGAGTAGCCACTCTTGAAAATCTCAGCCGAAGTCAATGTCTTCTGCATCTTCATTCTTGCTGTTCATACAATCTGATGTCTTACTCAATTTATAGCAGCACACCAACAATAATAAAAATTACCAATTTGAATTATGAAATGAATACGCCTTCTCACATTAACTTTTATTTTCAACCTTTCCTATCAATTTAAAAAATGTAGATGTGGTTTCACTGCCCATAATGAACAAAATTTCAGTATGTCTAGACATATTAATATAACATATTATGAGTTTCACACCATCTACCTTCATTTTTCACACCATTTACCTTTATTTTCATTTATTTATTTATTTAATTTTTTGTTGCTGTGGAGTATGTCCGGTTGCACTACAATTCAACTATAAAATGCACATGAAATCATAGGGCACTGGCTACTGCATGTAGATCTTTTCTTCACTAACAAGAACTCAAAGAATTACTCAATTTTGATATGTTTTTAAATCACAGGGACAGTATGATAACTTGGTACAGATAATGGTGAACCATTTACTACCTCTTTGCTCTAAAACACGTGCTTTTTAAAGTAATAGTTATGCTGCCTGAGTTATTGAAGAATTGTTTTTATATAATGCAACTCCTTGTGACCTTATACACAATACTGAATGGGGAGTCATCTGACTTTGTAGGAGAAATGAAATCTAAGTTGACTCACGGTTTCTATATTATTTATAATTATCAGCACTTTGAGTTCTAATACAGTTTGAAGAATGATCAACATCCATGGCTTTCCTTTACCCTTCTTCCAACCAGTAGATTCTTTGCAGATTCTGAACATTTCGTCAAACTGTTTGCTCTGGTTGATGCATCAGCAAATGGTAGCACTGAGTATATTTGCCCCTCCCCCCCACCTTTTTTTTCCCCCACAGATTTAGTGTAGTCTAAATATTTCTGTTCTTTAGGTGAGTGGAAAGGATCATTATGTTCTGGAAAATAATTCCTTGAAAGACTGTTGCTTCTATGTCCCTCCTTCAAGATTACCAAGATTTTATTAATATTGCACCGTATTCACAACTGATTAAATGTATTGGGTTATATTTCCAGAGAAGACACTCACTATTTCAATACCACAGTTAGCAGTGGGTTGTTTATGTGAATGTGTGAGAGTTTCAGAATAAACACAAGAACAAAATTAAAATATAACAGTGCTGTTCCAAAGACACCGTTCCAGGACTGTTTCCAGCAGTTAAGATGAGTAATTTATACTTATGTCTAGACCAGAAGGCCTGCATTCTGGCTAAACAACAGCACAGACTTGCCAGTGGAAGACTTGCAACATAACAGCAGAAGGTGTTCACAAGGCTGTGACATATCACAGGCATTACTGCTTTTTCCATTATCTCACCTGGAAAATAGGCTGCAGAAATATATTTCAAACATATAATTCAAACAAAGAAAGTAGACTATGGGCAGAAACCTGGCCTAAGATTTATGGATGAAGCAGCAAGATTCTGACAAAAGTGAACACCCCATGTTGACTCAGAGAATACAGCAATAATATAGAAGATTTGTTCAAAAACCAGTTCACTGTTACCAAGAAGAATCCTAGAAAGGCAATGAGGAATTGATAGCTGGTGTTTCTTTTCCTTTGCATCACAAAAAGGTTCTGGTCAGACTGTTAGACACATATGTCTTGATGCCTGTGAACATGTGAACAACACTATGAGTGCATGAAATTTATGATGACGAACACCAACAGAAGCAAATGACTCAGAGTTTTTGTAACTAAATAACACCTTCCTTTTTCATAAGATCACACCTGAAATGTTGTTATACTAATTATCTTAGAACACTATTTAATATGTTTGACAGATAAGTAAGATGCCGAAATTTTGATTTGAGTACTTACACTTAAGCATCAACTGCCATCTCAATCTGTCACTGTGACACAGGACTATAAGATACCTATGACATATGAATCAACATGTGAAAGCTAGACAGAAGAGTAACATCTCAAAAATTTAGTTTCTTATTTTCGACCAACCGAATCAAACCTTAGGATTTCAGCTACGAACTGGGCCATTTAGGAATCTATAAGGAAAGCGTTCACATGTACTGTGTCTCTAAGCACCTGCAACAGTCTGTGCATGTCTTCTCATTTGGCAACGTAGCCTATAGAGATATTCAGCTCACTCTGAATTAGAAACTTATTATCTAAATAACTCTCTCTAGACTCCATTCATTATATTGTCTAATACTGCATTGGCTTAATTCAGCTTCCTAAAAGTAGGTGTTTAATACCATCTGAGATGCCTAAAATTGCCAGAGAAACCTGCAGAGTGCTGACGGATATGGCACTGGAAGATCTACACCATTACAGGTTAACATCCAGAAACTTCTGGAATACCTAGGCCATATAAAATGGTATTACACTGGCATGTGGTATGTGCAAATGAATCATGTAGATCCCTTCCCTTCCCTTCCCTTCCCTTCCCTTCCCTTCCCTTCCCTTCCCTTCCCTTCCCTTCCCTTCCCTTCCCTTCCCTTCCCTTCCCTTCCCTTCCCTTCCCTTCCCTTCCCTTCCCTTCCCTTCCCTTCCCTTCCCTTCCCTTCCCTTCCCTTCCCTTCCCTTCCCTTCCCTTCCCTTCCCTTCCCTTCCCTTCCCTTCCCTTCCCTTCCCTTCCCTTCCCTTCCCTTCCCTTCCCTTCCCTCACTTTGCAATATAAGATCAATCAGTGGTCTGTACTTAAAAGGATAATTACTATTTCTCCCCAATTAATCCAGTTTTTCAGGAATGCAGTATTCTAATAACAACATATGGAATTCTTCACATGCTGAAGTTTGAAGCTTAAATGTTTCTAGTGGACTACGGATATTTTTTTGCTGAAAATATTAAAAAGATTCCTGAGTGACTTTCATAATAATAATGAAGAGTTGAATTTTATGTTTTCACATTCTAAAGAAATTTTCAATCTTTTTAAGAAACAGTAATCTAATCGATTATTGTCAGGGCACTTAGGTCTTTAATGACTTTTTTTTATGATTTTTTTTTTTAATAAAAATCAGTTATTTACATATTCCCACCCTATTCTGAATTGTCATGAATGAAATTATTGAAGTATAAAGAAAATTCAAAGACTAAGTAGATACAGCTGATACAAACCCCTCCTAACACTGTAGCCATCAAGAAAAAAATTTTATTATATAAACCCCTTTGTCTAAAGTATAATGGCAAAAACAAACAATCAAAGAAACAAAAATGAAGCAAGCAAAAATAAAGGCATTTTCATCTTTCCATGCTCCAAGACATCATGCCTTATTTGAACCAAATTAAAATTCAAAATTATTTTAGGTTCTGTTGTCTCTATCACAAAAGAAGTAGCTTCTGTTTATGCCATAGCAAGTCTCAAGTGTGAATCTGAATTTGTATTCTTCTAACTGAAGTCATCACTAGTTTATTTTTCCTTAGAGATACTAGAAAGAAGAAATGTGTACAAAAGAGTAGTATATATTTTACTGTAAGAAGATAGATGATTCCAGCTACCCATAAATAATTATTCACAAGTTTTCCACAAAAAATGGACAACTTTTGCAAATTAAAACAAGAAAATTATAGTCACAGTCATTGTGTCTGCAAATTTCAATGTCTGTACAGCATAAAAGTTTTGAAAGTGCAATGCCAATCTTCTGCCACCCTTAATCAGTAAGGTCTAAACAATATTTTACAGTTGCGAAGTTGTAAACATGACCTATGTCTTTTTTTTTTTTTTTTTTTTTTTCCACCCTGTGATGTCAGCTATCATGTTTTCAATAATAGGATCTACCTCAAAGACTTTTTAGCACCACAGGATTTCTTACTGCCCTACTGGGACATCTCTCTGATCTTGAATAGCCTTTGGATCACAGTAGGGATGAA
The DNA here is from genome assembly GCF_964035555.1 of Netta rufina. Classification (NCBI taxonomy): domain Eukaryota; kingdom Metazoa; phylum Chordata; class Aves; order Anseriformes; family Anatidae; genus Netta; species Netta rufina. The sequence continues at coordinate 40,641,769 of NC_140123.1, read as the reverse complement.
AGATCTTGAAACAGAATGAATTAATGAATAAGCAAACTTTAAAGAATTCAGGCCTTTGTGTCTTAATATGTCACAAACTATGTGTTCTGAAATTGCCCCCGACATGAAAAAGTTGTTGATTTTTTTTCATTTCTCTGTGCTGTAGTTCAAGGATCTATGCAAACTCAAAGCTTTATGCTGATAAATTACTGCATTCAGTTCTAATAAAAAAACATATCTGTCTTCAGAACTTCATAATGACTCATGAAATCTGTCGAGGCTTAACATTTCTGTTCTGCAAAGCCCAAGGGGAGTGTGCTGTTATCAATAACAATTACCAGTCATTTCTTCCTTTTGCTTTTAATATTTCTGACTTAAAAGGAAAGACTTCTTTGGCACTTGAACTGTACAGTTTGAAGATGGCCTGCATAAATGTCTATTTATTATTGTCTAGAATTCACTGTCAATGATGTATCCAATGCACATGAAACCACAGTTCCTATAAAATGACTGAGTAATGGATAGCTTGGGGATTTGTAGCTCTCTTATTTGAAATCCTTTTCTAATATCCACTTACACATAATCAGATGGACTTTATGCAAACTTATCCACTAAATGGACCATGTGAATGTTTCTCTATTATTACCTCCTTAACTCACAGACTACACAGCAGTTGATAGTAATTCCACGCAAAAGCAAGTTACTATTCTAACAACAGAAATCTCAGGGGCCTTGACATAAGTCATTTTAAAATACAGTGGAGTCTAGATCTAAAGAAATGATTTTGGGATAGAAAATTTTGTTCGTTAGACTGGTTTCCCAATAACTTGGTCATTGGGCTCTTTGTTAGGAAAGACACACACACACACAAAGGAAATTTGATTAAATGGCTAAGCTATTTCATGTATGCTCCTGAAAGACATCCTTTACTATATTGCTTTCACAGCTGCCCATAAAAAATACTGTTAATTTGCATCTCGATATCAAGTAATAAATAATTTGTTACACCATTTATAGAAGACAGCCAAATATGTTGCAGTACTTTGAATACTTTAGATAATTAAAATGTGCCTCATGAGAGTAATATGGATATGTGTAATCTTAGTGTTTTGGTTAAATTTTGCATATTGCTGTCGTGGTTCCGCTCGAGTGGGCAGCCGAGCTCCACCACAGCCGCTCTCTCACTCCCCCTCCTCAAAGAGGAATGGGGAAAAAATATGTGAAAAGGGCTCAAGGATTGAGATAAGGATGAGAAAATCACGCAATAATTATTGTAATGGGCAAAACAGACTCGGCATAAGGAGATAGTAAGATTTATTGCCTATTACTAACAAGCTAGAGAAGTGAGAAAACAAAGGAAAAAAGAAAACAAAAGCACCTTCCCCCCCATCCACCCTCTTCCACCTCCTCCCCCCGAGCGGCGCAGGGGAACGGGGGAATGGAGGTTATGGTCAGTCTACAGATCTTCTTCTCTGCCGCTCCTTCTGATCACTCTCGTCCCCTGTGCTGTGGGGTCTCATCCACGGGATGCAGTCCTTGATGAACTGATCCGGCATGGGCTTCCCACAGGCAGCAGCTCATCCAGAACTGCTCCAGATATGGGTCCGTACCACGGGGTCCATCCCTCAGGAGAAAACTGCTCCAACCTGGCTCCCTTACGGGCAGCAGCTCCTGCCAGGTCACCTGCTCCTGCGTGGGCTCCTCTCCACGGGCTACAGGTCCAGCCCGGAATCTGCTCCAGCAGGGGTCTTCCACAGGCGGCAGCCTCCGTCGGTGCAGGGCCACCTGCTCCACCGTGGTCTCCTCCACGGGCTGCAGCATGGAACCCTGTTCCACCATGGTACTCCATGGGCTGCAGGGGGACATCCTGCTTCACCATGGTCCTCACCACAGGCTGGAGGGGACTTCTGCTCCGGCGCCTGGAGCACCTCTCCCCCTCCCTCTACACTGACCTTGGTACATGCAAGGCTGTTCTCTCACTCCCGGCTGCTGTCTGGCGCAGCGTTTTTTCCCTGTCTTAAATATGCTCTCACAGAAGTGCAAACAACATCGCTTATTGGCTCAGCTCTGGAAAACCATGGGGCCCTTCCCAAACATGGGGCAGCTTCTAGATCTTTCTCACAGAAACCACCCCTATGGCTCCCTGCTACCAAAACCTTGCCACGTAAACCCACTACAATTGCATATTGCAAAATGTAGTGATGATTAAGTAGTGTTTTATGTTTATTTTGTTTTTCAGTATATCTTACATTTAATGGTTGACATATGCTGACATATCAAAAAAACAACTAAAAATACACATAAATATCCAGGAATTGATTATTTGTTTGTTTGTTTGTTTGTTTGTTTGTTTTTAAAGAGAGAGAGCTGTCACCATGTCACACAATTTATAATATTACAGAATCACAGAATCACAGAATTTTCTAGGTTGGAAGAGACCTCAAGGTCATCGAGTCCAACCTCCAACCTAACGCTAACAGTCCCCACTAAACCATATCCCTAAGCTCTACATCTAAACGTCTTTTGAAGACTTCCAGGGATGGTGACTCCACCACTTCCCTGGGCAGCCTGTTCCAGTGCCTCACAACCCTTTCAGTGAAGAAGTTCTTCCTAACATCTAACCCTGGTGCAACTTAAGCCCATTCCCCCTCGTCCTGTCACCAGGCACGTGGGAGAACAGGCCAACCCCCACCTCGCTACAGCCTCCCTTGAGGTACCTAAAAAGAGCGATAAGGTCGCCCCTGAGCCTCCTCTTCTCCAGGCTGAACAAGCCCAGATCCCTCAGCCGCTCCTCATAGGACTTGTTCTCCAGGCCCCTCACCAGCTTCGTCGCCCTTCTCTGCACCCGCTCAAGCACCTTGATGTCCTTCTTGTAGCGAGGGGCCCAAAACTGAACACGGTACTCGAGGTGCGGCCTCACCAGAGCTGAGTACAAGGGGACGATCACCTCCCTAGCCCTGCTGGTCACGCTGTTTCTGATACAAGCCAGGATGCCGTTGGCCTTCTTGGCCACCTGAGCACACTGATGGCTCATATTCAGCTGACTATCCACCATCACTCCCAGGTCCTTCTCTGCCTGGCAGCTTTCCAACCATTCCTCTCCCAGCCTGTAGCTCTGCTTGGGGTTATTGTGCCCCAGGTGCAGGACCCGGCACTTGGCCTTGTTAAACTTCATGCAGTTTCTTTGCTGTTAAACAGACAAGAGTTGAATACATGTTTTCTGATTCCCATTTGTTTCTAATTTTAGGGTTAACTATTTGCTCTTTATGATTCTGTGCTCAGAAGCATTTGGCTAGTTATATTAACTTTTTTTTTTTTTTTTTTTTTCCCGTAATTTCTTATTCCCTCAGCTTTGCCTGAACTTTATTTATTTATTTATTTATGCTATGGCATCATTTCTATCTTCATAGTTACTGAAGTTTAGAATGTTAATTTGTCTTAATGTTGGCTGAAAAAAAAAAAAAAAAAAAAAAAAACAAATATCATACTATGTGCTTCCAATAACAAGAGGCACACTCTTGACAAGAAATATAGTTCAATATTAAGCTTTATCCAACCTCAGTAAGACTAAGGAAGGCTTTTTGTCTGTTCACTTAGCAACAAAATTATTGCAGTTACAATCCAAAATATTTCCTAAGCTTGTGAATAAGAGCAGCATGGGACCAAAGCCAGGTAGCCAATATTAAATTTGAGAAAGATTAGGCAGTGAGGTTTGTCTTATTACATGATTGCTATCTGCTGTCTGTGATTTTAAATTTTTGTCAGTAGCCAGTTTATTAAATTTGTGTGTACATAATTATTTTGAAGAGAAATATATTAATATTGACACACATTTAAAATTTGACAATCACATTACATAAATTTTCCCAGGCTACACTCCATCACAGAAAAAACTTTGATGATTTATGATGTTTGGGTTTCATAGATTAAATTTCAGCCAGACTCTTGTTATTTATATTATGTAAAATTATATAAACTCACGTAAATTTTATCATAGAGATTTAACAGATATCTTAAGAAGTTTTGTCATTTTCATAGAAAGGACCATATTTCAGTACCTATTAAACCTTAAACTTAGCAAACACTGAAAATGAAAAACTGCAAAAGAATTAAAATCAGTATTGCAATACTGCAGACAACGTATACAGCAAAATATAATGCTCTGCCTGCACTAAATACTATGTTTGTTTTTCCTTGTTGTCTTGGAGCAGGTAGGGATAGCATGGCATATTGAAAGTGAAGTAATAGGCTGTACTTACCAATGCCAAAGTTTTCACTAACAGTATTACAAAACTTTAAATATTATAAGGTTTATGAAGTACAATACTATTTGTGTTCTTATTTCTTGCTTCATAATTTTTTCATTGTGGGCTTTTCTATTTTGTTCATTGACCTCTGATTACAGGTTTCAGCTCACCTCTGAAATACAGAGAGCGCTTTGGTTCCAGTCTAATAAAACTCATTGTTCTGATGCCTGTGTCTCACCTTCACTTGCAATATGGCATACAGTCACATGTTTCACTCAGGCAGGAGCCTCATGTTTATATGTCCAAATGTCTGGTAAAGCTTCTATGAGAGAAAGAAAAAAAAAAAACAGGTTTCCTCTGTTAATTTCAGTGGTATTTTTGTTTGTTTGTTTGTTTGTTTTTAATTTATTTTTGGGGAAATCAGGATTGCAAGTATATTTTTTAGGTTATAACATGTCTACATACTGACAAATCTACTGTTCTATTTAAGCAAAAAAAAAAAAAAAAGTATGGATTGGATAGCATTTCATTATTTCCTTTTAGATGAATGATGAAAGAAACATATGGGATATTTTATATATTATGATGTAAACCAGTGGAATTAATACCTGTAAAAGTAAATTTTAGGATTACAGTCACTCTATAACCATTCTCCTCCTCCCTCATTCTCACACTTTTTCTCAGCTCCACCATGGTCTTCACCATCTTCAGGGCTTTCTCTGCTCCATCACCTGTTGTACCTCCTCCCCATCCTTTTCTGGCATTAATGTTCACAGAATTGTTTCTTACATGTTTTTTCCTCACTCCTCACTTGTCCAGTGTTCTTGCCCTTTCTTAAATACACATTTCTAAAGGTTCCACCATCTTGCCTGCTGTGCCATTATACTCAGCGGTGGGGCCACTGGTGCGAGCTGGGACCAGCAGTGTGCGGCAAGGGGCAGACCAGGTCTCTCCTCACAGAGGTCGTGTTGCAGACCCTGCTGACACCACTTGGGCATCTACACCCACCACAGTATGTTCGATAACAGAGAATGTAATTAAAAGATGCAATTTCCAGTTTTAAACTAGTAACCCTAAAAGAACAACCATTCTAGCAAAGATTTTTTTTTTTTTTTAATTAAACTATACATATTTGAATACTATTATGAACTGATTTTTTAACTTTAACTTTTATTTTATTTGATAGGTTATATTAAAGTATTTTTTTCAGAAAAACACCACAACATATAAATTACTAATAAAAATGTTTTGAAACTCCAATATAGCAGAAAGTGAAATTAACAGCTATATATCTTAATGCTGTTTATCTGTGTGTATTAATAATTATTTAAATTTGTCTTCTGAACAACTAGGTGGGAAATATTACTAATGAAAATAAGTAAAAGAAAATGACTGTAACCAGAAAAAAAAAAAAGTAAAAAGAATAAAAAACAAACTGTTAAGGGCATGAAAGTTCAAGGTAAAATGAGATCTGTAAATAGCCAAATAGTTCACATTTTGATAATATTTTTAACTCACTTACCTATGCTTTACACTAAGATTACCCAACAAAACATAATCACCCAGCACCAAACTTATACATCTTGGGCTTCTTTGGGACAAGCCAGACTTCCCAACATTTATAGTTGTTCATGACCACAAGAAACCATAATGAATCACTGAGATTACAGAGTGTCACTATTTCCACATTCTTCCTCCCAGGAGGTTCTGCAGCCCAAGGTGACAAGAGATGTCATAACATAGCTTGGGTACCCTGTGAGACTTTCTTATGAGTAGTAAATCATAAGGCACAACATTTTGCAAGACTACAGTTGTATTTTTGTTGTTGTTATTATTTTTTTCCCATTACTCGCAGGACACAAAGCTGTCAGCAGCAAAATCAGAATATGTTTGGCTATATTTTGAAATGGAAGATCAGTCAGTTTATCATAATCTTGGAGTATTTAAAGAAATTCTAAGTAGCTGAAAGGATGCATCCTTTAGGATAATTTTGTCTGTCATCCATTTAATTTGTTGAGTATTCATTTTTATGTCTAAAATTTGATGATACCTTTATTTTTATTTTATTTTAAGCATTTCACAAATGCAGATTAGAAAATGATCATAAAAAGTTGTTCTGTATTTTAGGATAAATTGCATATTTACGGTCAGAAGAATATCTTTCTTTTTTTTTTAAATAAATAAATCTCAGGAGTTTGAAATAAAACATATGTAGTTAAGTAGCTTTGACTTGGAATAAGGTGGACAAGATAGACATGATGGTCAAGACTGTGTGATAAAGGCACTTTCATTACCACTACTTAGACAGGCATTCACAGAAGCTTCTTTAATAAGAGCCAACTAAACAAAATAAAATGCTTCTGCCCTTATTTCAGCAGATACTGAAATAAATTCATTCTTATAGATGAAATAATTTGTACAGCTATACAACTAGTCTAACTATACTTAAAGTATATTACTTATTTTAGTGGAGGTTATAAGAGATTTGATTATGTTGATTGGATTTAATTAATTAATTAATTAAATGTTATTGTTTGGTTCTTCATAAAGTCATTCAGTATTATATCCCTAAAAATGGGATTTACACCTCAGGACACACACACAAGCACCTTTGAAGCATATGAACATGAAAATAAATTCTGTACCAACCTGATATCAGATAAAATAGCCTACAGCGCTTTATAAATGATTATTAGTCTTTCTTTTGTAGTGATGGATATCCAGGCTTCCACAGTTGTGGCTTATATATGTTAACTATTTGAGGATGATGTTAAACTACAAAGAATTTAGTTTAAGAATTACACCTCAGTTTTAAAAGCATACCAGCAGAAATAAGCCCTAATTAACTTAAGGGTTAACACTGTTTTGAAAGGAGTCTTTGCTTGCAGTGGAATTTCTCATGGTCTACATATAGAATGTACATTTTTTAACAGTACAAATTTAATAGTTCCTCTCCAGATTTCAGAAGTCTGCCCATTGCCAACTCATCTGATACCAAACCAAGGGACTACTTTCTATATCAGTAGCCTCGTTTGATACAAAGAGTGGAAAAGCACAAGACCTTTTAACAGATTTACCTGCAATCACAGAAAATTTTAAATACTAAATAACTGGTTTCATAATGCAAAACTTGCAACTGTATTAAACATCATATTTAAAGGATATTAAAAAAAATCACTTTGATATTTCAGAGATAGTCTGAAAGTGATATTTCAGTGATAGTCTGTTGATATTATCCTGACAATATCAACAGATTGTCAGGATAAAAGAACCAAATCTCCTGTAGGTTAGTAGTACATATTCTTTTTCTGTGAAGGATTGTTTGCAGGACTCCATCCAACACTTAAGGAAATGAGTTGCAAGGAAAGCCATTTCAGGAGTTATATATCACATTTCTAATAACCCAAGCAATTTGTTTTGTGTGTCTGTATACAACATATATACTAATATATTCATGTACATATATGTATATACTTTTTCTTTCAGAAAATGGCATCTAGCAATAAAACAAACAAACAAACAAAAAATATTTCAAGACAAATCCAAATTTATTTTGAGAAAAAAAAATAATAAAATTTGGAAACTTCTCTTTTGAACCTTCTTTGGAAGTTTTATCAATTTACTTCTTCATCTGATATTCTTTTCCAAAATAAGCATGAACTAAAACAAAATCAGCATGAACAAAATAAGCACCTTTGAGCTCAAACAGCTGAAGCAAGCAGTTTGTTACATTTGATTTATATATTTCTATTTTAAACAACACCTTTGCTGTGCTTGGAGCACATTAAAAACCCTGATAAAATTTAAAATAAAGATGATTTATCTTTCTAGATTTTTAAATCTACAACTCAAAATTATATGCCACTTGATAAATGAAAGCTAGAAGATGCTCAATATTTTTCTAAACTTAGCTGTCCCAATAGTGTTCATTTTTTGAGGATTTTTAGGCCAGCATTTGATTTGCTCAGTCTATTTTTTTATTATTTTTTTTACTGTGATTCATTTTTACTGTCATTCATGCAAACCATTATTGGCTCCCATACTTTTTGTTTTGTTTTGTTATGTTTTTAAAGAACTTATACTGTAATTATTTAATAAGCCCAGAAAAAATAAGTAGGGAAAAGTAATTAACACTTGGCCCAAGTTCCACTAATGTATATTGTTATAAACACAAACTATCTTTCTTGACATTCTTCCCATTAATTCACATATGCAGATGTTCAAAAATTGTATCTGACTTCAGTACACACTAATGTGTTTTTTTCTTTTAAAACTTTCTTATGTTTACATTAATTTTTCTTCCACAGCTTGATTTTAGTAATGGAGTTTTTCTCTATCAGAGACTCTTGCTTACATAACTATGCAAAATCTGAAGTCTGACAATAACTTTTATTAAACAATAAACATGACTTTGATTATCATTTGTTATCCCTGGATCTGAGAAGAAATATTAGCTCAGACCTTTCAGTTTGAGACTTTAGTAGATGAGGAGGTTCAGTTGTCTGAAAGAACAAGGAACAACAAAGTGTGGGGAGAAAAAAAAAAAAGGTGATATAAAAAAGAGTCGAGAAACAAGTTATTGGAGAAACAAGTTATAGTTAAAGAAAGGACTGATGCAGCTTGAAATGTAAGGAATTATCTGAGGACCTGTTTTGGAAGAACAGCAATGGAAAACCTGGAGAACTGAGAGAAAGAAAAAAGAATCATTGACTTGAAGGGATGATTAGCTGAATAGGCAGAATTAGAAGGGGACAACTGGAAATTTCTAAGGAAGAAATATTGAAATAAAATGATTTTTCTGAGTTCAAATACTGGAGAACCTGAAGGGATACAGGGAGATGATGCTCTATAGATGATTGACAAGGAAAGCATTCACAATACTGAGGAAAAAAAGAAGGGGAAAAGTTTTTCCACAATAATATTGTCATTTTGTCAGCCTGTTAGTAAAAATAAAGTTCCAAAGAAAATGACTACAACAAAGAAGACCTCTCCAAGATAGAGATATGTTTTATTTATCCATTTGCCGAGGTGATCGGCTCCGGGGCAGACGCGTTCTGCAGTGGAGCGGGGGATCGGGCCAGGCAGGGCTAATTTTTCTGGCATCGAGCCTACTTGAGGGAGCCGCCAGGACCCGTCAGCCCTCGTGAGGGAGGCTGACGAGGCGAAGGCGGAGCCAGCAGCGCCCCCTCCCCGGCCGTTCAAAAGCTGCCCCTAGGGAGCGCGAGCGACCAGGAGCGCGGCGAACAGGGTGGGCAAACAGGGCATGGCGCGTCAGAAGGGAGTGGCGCGGCAGTTAGCGCAGGCAGGGCGCGCAGGAAGGGCAGAGCACTCCCCCTGCCCACACTAACACCTCCTGTAACAACTGCCGTAGCTAGGTGATAATGGTCTCCACCAGGCACGGTGCGCTCTCCAGGAAGTTGGTACACACCCAGACCGACTACCCGTTAAAAAATGCCGCAGTTCAGGTCACCGGATGCAAGGAGTGTCTGAGCCTGTTGCTGCCATCGGCGGGAGGCAGAGAAACTGTGCGCGTGAGGTGCGAGCAGGTGGATGATCTGGTCCGCATGGTGGCGGAGCTCAAGGAGGAGGTGGAGAGGTTGAGGGCCATCAAGGAGTGTGAGCGAGAGAGAGACTTCTGGAGTAACTCCCTGCAGGGCCTCAAGGGGAGGTACCGAGGTGAGACTCCTCAAATGGGGGTGGACCCCCTGCCCTGTAGCCGTCGGGCAGAGGGAGGGGATCCGGGAGCTGAGGAGGAATGGAAAAAGGTCCCTGCTCGACATCGCAGGCGATGTCCTCCCTTTCTGGTCCCGCATTCCCAGGTGCCCTTACACAACAGGTTTGAGGCCCTGGAGCTCGACAGACCAGTAGCTGAGGAAGAGGTAGCAAGTGTTCCCAGGAGGATGCCTAGGGCGAGGAGGTCGACTCCACGCCTCAGGACTGCCTCCACCAAGAAAGACAGGAGGGTTATTGTTGTTGGAGACTTGATTCTTAGGGGAACAGAGGGCCCTATTTGTCGGCCTGACCCTACCCGTAGGGAAGTCTGCTGTCTCCCTGGGGCCAGGGTCAGGGACGTTGTCAGGAAGCTTCCTAACCTGGTACGCCCCTCTGACTACTACCCTCTTTTGATAGTCCAGGCGGGCAGTGACAACATTGAAGAGAGAAGCCTCAAGGCTATCAAAAGAGACTTTAGGGGACTGGGTCGGTTAGTGGATGGAGCGGGAGTGCAGGTGGTGTTTTCGTCCATCCCTACGGTGGCAGGGAGGGGTTCAGAGAGGACACGGAAAGCCCACCTGATAAACACGTGGCTCCGGGGCTGGTGCCAACGCAGAAATCTTGGGTTTTTTGAATGGAGCACGTTATTCAGCACCTGGCCTGATGGCCACAGACGGGTCCCTATCTTTTAGGGGAAAAATGATCCTGGGCCAGGAGCTGGCAGGGCTCATTGAGAGGGCTTTAAACTAGGTAGGAAGGGGGATGGGGCTGAGGCTAGGATTGTTGGGGCTGTGCCAGGGGGAACAATGGCAAGGCCGGAGGATAAGGCAATGGCCCAGCTGAAGTGCATCTACACCAATGCACGCAGCATGGGTAAAAAACAGGAGGAGCTGGAAGCCATCCTGCAGCAGGCAGGCTACGACTTGGTTGCCATCACGGAGACGTGGTGGGACCAGTCTCGTGACTGGAGTACTGCAATGCCTGGCTATAAGCTCTTTAGAAGGGACAGGCTGTACTGGGTCTGGCTGGAATGTTAACTTTCCTGGCAGCAGCCCATTCAGTGCCGTACTCTGTACTTGTAGCTGGAACAGCAGTGTTATCACACCAGTGTCGTGTCTACTGCTGAGCAGCAGTGGCACAGCATTGGGCCTTTCTCTAACCCTCCTAGGGGGTGGGCAAAAAAGTGAGGAGAGAAACATCACTAGGGCAGCTGACCTAAACCAATCAAAGGGATATTCCATACCATGTGGTGTCACACTCAGCAATAAAAGGTGGAAACAGGAAGAAGAGGGGAGGGGTGGGCTCTCGTTGAGAAGACGTCGGTCCTCCTCTCGAACACCGGCTGCGTGCGTTGAGGCCTTGCTTCAAGGACGTGGTCAATCATCGCTCATTTGTGGGAAGTAGAGAGTAATTTCTTTCCTCTGCACTTCCATATCGCTTTCATTTATTTTGTTTGTTTGTTTTCCTCCCTTTTTCCCCTTTCCCTTTTATTTCCCCTTAGTTAAATTGTTTAGTTCATGGTAGTCTTTATTTAATTATTATAATTATTTGCCTTTAATTAAATTATCCTTATCTCAACCCGTGAGTTGTTCTTTGCTTTACTTCTCCCCCTCCTTATCTAAAGGAGGGGGAGTGAGAGAGCGGTTGTGGGGTTTAGCTGCCCAGCACGGTAAAACCACCACAGTCCTTTTTGGCGCCCAACGTGGGGCTCGAAGGGTTGAGATAACAATAGAATTGATTAAACGCATACAACTAACACACTTGCTTGCTAGTAACCATGTTCCTTGCCCTGTTAATAATAATGGCTTTGTTCATATGTCATGCAATTCGTGTCATATTCTCCTTTCTCCTATATATCCGATCCGACAAAGTGCTACAATCTGTGTTCACTTTTTTTAATTTGTTGTGCTGCCAAGCACTGACCTTGGTTTTACTCTGGAATTCAGGCTCTGCGCTGTTATCATTTGGGTCCCATGGAAACTATCTTTCAGAGAATATTCAGAACTACACTGCCTTCCTTTTCTCATCTGGACATCAGTTTATTAATAATATCAGGAATGGTACCTTTCCCTTCTTTCACAGTGGGCTAATTACAACAGTTCGGGAGTATTTTGAAGATCCATCTGTAACCCATTGTCGTGGTTTAACCCGACCGGCAGCTAAACACCACGCAGCCGTTCGCTCACCCTCCCCCCTCCCTCTCTGGGACGGGGGAGAGAAATGGAAAGTGAAGCCCGTGAGTTGAGATAAAGACAGTTTAATAAGACAGGAAAAAAAAAAATAACAAAAATAATAATAACAATAATAATAATGATGATACAATGGGGATAATACGAAAGTAATAATAGTATGTACAAACAAGTGATGCACAATGCAATTGCTCACCACCCGCTGACCGATGCCCAGCCTAACCCCGAGCAGTCCGGCCCCCTCCCCCCGGCTAGCCACCCCTATATATTGTTTAGCATGACGTCAGATGGTATGGAATACCCCTTTGGCTAGTTTGGGTCACCTGTCCTGGGTCTGTCCCCTCCCAGCTCTTACTGCACCCCCCAGCCTGCCCGTTGGCAGGACAGAGCAAAGGCTGAGATGTCCTTGGCTTAGTATAAGCACTGCTCTGCAACAATTAAAGCATCGGGGTGTTATCAGCACTCTTCTCATTCTAAGCCAAAACACAGCATTCCACCAGCTACTAGGAAGAAAATTAATTCTGTGCTAACTGAAACCAGGACATCTATCCACCCCTTATTCCATACCATTTATGTCATGCTCAGGTTACACTCTTTTCCATACATTCTAATTAGTCACCTATAGTAATCATGGTAGTGATAACATACAGTATAATATACTATTTAACATGGTGCAATTCAGTTCATGGGCTATTCTCACCCAGTATTAAATCTCCTTGAGGTACACACCGGACCTCTCCGTTCTTTTGCATCACCCACCAAGTATATCCAGGTCCCTGAGCGAAAACAATTCCACGAATAGGTTTGCCTTTTCCTGAGGCAGGAGTAGCCCAGACTGTTTTACCCAGCATATTTTTTACATGCACTACAGGAACTTTATCCCCATCTACAGTACGTAACAGGTTTGATTGGGCAGGTCCAGCTCGGTTGGTAGATCCCCTAGTATTGACTAACCAGGTGGCCTTTGCCAAATGCGTATCCCAGTTTTTGAACGTCCCAGCGCCCATTGCTTTCAAGGTAGTCTTTAACAGGCCATTGTATCGTTCAACTTTCCCGGAGGCTGGTGCATGATAGGGGATGTGATACACCCATTCAATACCATGTTCTTTGGCCCAAGTGTCTATAAGGTTGTTTCAGAAGTGAGTCCCATTATCTGATTCTATTCTTTCTGGGGTGCCATGTCGCCATAGGACTTGCTTTTCAAGGCCCAGGATGGTGTTCCGGGCGGTAGCATGAGGCACAGGATATGTTTCCAGCCATCCGGTGGTTGCTTCCACCATTGTAAGTACGTGGCGCTTGCCATTGCGAGTTTGAGGGAGTGTGATGTAATCAATCTGCCAGGCCTCTCCATATTTATATTTCAGCCATCGTCCTCCATACCAAAGAGGCTTTGACCGTTTGGCTTGCTTGATTGCAGCACATGTTTCACAGTCATGAATAACCTGTGCTATAGCGTCCATGGTCAAGTCCACCCCTCGATCACGAGCCCATCTGTATGTTGCATCTCTACCTTGATGGCCTGAGGTGTCATGGGCCCATCGGGCTATAAATAATTCACCTTTATGCTGCCAATCCAGGTCCACCTGAGCTACTTCAATCTTAGCAGCCTGATCCACCTGCTGGTTGTTTTGATGTTCTTCAGTAGCCCGATTCTTGGGCACATGAGCATCTACGTGGCGTACTTTCACAGCCAGGTTCTCTACCCGAGCAGCAATATCTTGCCACAATGCAGCAGCCCAGATAGGTTTGCCCCTACGCTGCCAGTTGTTTTGCTTCCATTGCTGTAACCATCCCCACAGGGCATTTGCTACCATCCATGAATCGGTGTAGAGATAGAGAACTGGCCATTTTTCTCGTTCAGCAATGTCTAAAGCCAGCTGAATGGCTTTCACTTCTGCAAACTGACTCGATTCACCTTCTCCCTCAGCAGCTTCTGCAACTCGTCGCGTAGGACTCCATACAGCAGCCTTCCATCTCCGATGCTTCCCCACAATACGACAGGACCCATCAGTGAACAGGGCATATTTCTTTTCATTCTCTGGCAACTGGTTGTACAGTGGGGCTTCTTCAGCACGACCCACCTCCTCCTCTGATGATATCCCAAAGTATTTGCCTTCTGGCCAGTCCATGATCACTTCCAATATTCCTGGGCGACTGGGGTTTCCTATTCGAGCCCGCTGAGTAATCAGTGCAACCCACTTGCTCCATGTAGCATCAGTTGCATGATGCGTAGAGGGGACCCTTCCCTTGAACATCCAGCCTAGTACCGGTAATCGGGGTGCTAGGAGGAGCTGCGCTTCAGTACCGACCACCTCCGAAGCAGATCGAACTCCTTCATATGCTGCCAGTATCTCCTTTTCAGTTGGAGTATAGCGGGCCTCAGATCCTCTGTATCCCCGACTCCAAAACCCCAGAGGCCGACCTCGAGTTTCCCCAGGTTCTTTCTGCCAGAGGCTCCAGGTGGGGCCGTTCTCCCCGGCTGCAGTGTAGAGCACATTCTTTACATCTGGTCCTGTTCGAACTGGCCCAAGGGCTACTGCATGGACTATTTCCTGCTTGATTTGTTCAAAGGCTTGTCGTTGTTCAGGGCCCCATTCAAACTCATTCTTCTTGCGAGTTACTTGGTAGAGTGGGTTTACAATCAGACTGTAATTTGGGATGTGCATTCTCCAAAACCCCACAACACCTAGGAAAGTCTGTGTTTCTTTTTTGTTAGTTGGTGGAGACATAGCTGTTATTTTGTTGATCACATCCATTGGGATTTGACGACGTCCATCTTGCCATTTTATTCCTAAAAACTGGATCTCCCGTGCAGGTCCTTTGACTTTATTTTGTTTTATGGCAAAACCGGCTTTCAGAAGGATTTGGACTATTTTCTTCCCTTTCTCGAAAACTTCCTCTGCTGTGTCACCCCACACAATAATGTCATCGATGTACTGCAGGTGTTCAGGAGCTTCCCCCTGCTCTAGTGCAGACTGGATCAGCCCATGGCAAATGGTAGGGCTGTGTTTCCACCCCTGGGGCAGCCTATTCCAAGTATATTGGACTCCCCTCCAAGTGAAAGCAAATTGTGGCCTGCACTCTGCTGCTAGAGGGATGGAGAAAAATGCATTAGCGATATCAATTGTGGCGTACCACTTGGCTGCCTTCGATTCAAGTTCATACTGAAGTTCCAGCATGTCCGGCACTGCAGCACTCAGTGGTGGCGTGACTTCGTTCAAGCCGCGATAGTCCACTGTTAGTCTCCACTCGCCATTAGACTTTCGCACTGGCCATATGGGACTATTGAAAGGTGAATGAGTCTTGCTGATCACTCCTTGGCTCTCCAATTGACGAATTAGCTTATGGATGGGAATCAGGGAGTCTCGGTTGGTGCGATATTGCCGCCGGTGCACAGTTGTGGTAGCAATTGGCACTTGCTGTTCTTCGACCCTCAGCAACCCCACAACAGAGGGGTCCTCTGAGAGACCAGGCAAGGTAGATAATTGTTTAATGCCCTCTGTCTCTAAGGCAGCAATACCAAAAGCCCACCGGAACCCTTTTGGGTCCTTGCAGTATCCTCTTCTAAGATAGTCTATGCCAAGGATACATGGAGCATCCGGACCAGTCACAATGCGGTGCTTTTCCCACTCATTCCCAGTCAGACTCACTTCAGCCTCCAATACAGTCAACTGCTGAGATCCCCCTGTCACTCCACAAATATAGATGGGCTCTGGTCCTTTATAGCTCGATGGCATTATAGTACATTGTGCACCGGTGTCTACTAAAGCCTTATACTTCTGTGCGCGTGATGTGCCAGGCCATCGAATCCACACAGTCCAATAAACTCGATTGTCCCTTTCCTCCCCCTGGCTGGAGGCAGGGCCCCCCTAATCCTGGTCAGAATCTTCCTCGTTTCTGTGTTTGAAGGACTGTCTGCTGGAAGTTGGAGCAGCAAACTTTTCGGAGAATCCCTTTTTCCTGATTGTTTTCTTTTGCAACTCACGTACCCGTGCCTCTAGGGTCGCGGTAGATTTTCCATCCCACTTTCTCATGTCCTCTCCATGGTCTCGTAAGTAAAACCACAGGGTGGCACGGGGTGAGTACCCACCATATCGTCTTCCTTGTGTGGGTGAACGCCTACCCCTGACAGCTGAGACACTGCTTTGTACAGGTGCGAAGGAGAATAATCTCTCTTCAAGTTGGTGAACCTTTTCAGAAAGTTTCTCCCAAGTGTTCTCCTTTGGTCGGTGGGCACTGGTTGGTTCAGGTGGGGAGGACAATAGATTCTCTTCAAGTTGGTGAACCTTTTCAGAAAGTTTCTCCACAGCTGAGACGCAGGCCTGTAAGGAAGAGGAGAGACTTTCTTCGTACTGCCGGAGTTGTTTAGCCGCTTCACCCACTGTGGGTTCCTCATCCTCTTTCCAGGCCATTATTGCCAATGAGCTGGCATATGATGATGGTGCACTCCGTACAAACTTCCGCCACATGGGTCGTGTACACTTGACTTCATCTGGATCTGTGGATGTTTGTTTGAGGTCTGGATCCTCATAAATCACTTCCCGTACGGCTAATTCCCTCAGGTACTGGATTCCCTTCTCCATAGTGGTCCACTTGCCTGGTAGACATAAAATATCTTCCTTGAAGGGATACCTTTCCCTCACAGCTGAGAGGAGACGCCTCCAGAGGCTGGTGGGTCGTGCTCCATCTGCAATTGCTTTGTCAATGCCGGCGTCTCGAGCAAGGGATCCCAGCCGCTTGGCTTCCCTGCCGTCTAATTCCACACAATTGGCTCCAGAGTCCCAGCACCGGAGCAGCCAGGTGACAAGCTGCTCACCTATACAGCGACCAAAATCTTTTCGCACATCTCGTAGCTCGCGCTCGTTTAGGCTTCGGGTAGTTACTGTTGCTCTTTCGGCATCCTCATCTTCCTCCTCCTGAATCCTTGACGGCCCAGCGTCGTCATCATCTTCGTCATCTCTATACTTAGTTTTGGCAGAAGCCTTACCTGGATTGGCAGAAGACTCTCTGCGTTCTAAACGACTTGAATTTCTGTACCATATTTTCACCTTCTCTACAGGGGCAGCTTGCACTGCTACTGCTCGTTTCTCTGACTTTGTTACAGGGTCTGCCACAGGGGTTGGAATGCCCTCTGCAGGGTCAACTTGCACTGCTACAGCTCGTTTCTCTGACACGGCCACAGGAGCTGGAGCGGCTACAGGAGCTGGAGCAGTTGCAGGAACCGGAGCTGTAGCGGCTACAGGAGCTGGAGCTGGAGCTGGAGCAGTTGCAGGAGCTGGGACTGGAGCAGCAGTAGGAGCTGGAGCTGGAGCGGCTTCAGGAGCTGGAGCTGGAGCGGCTTCAGAAGCTGGGACTGGAGCAGTTGCAGGAACTGGGACTGGAGTAGCGGCCGGAGCTGGAACTGGAGCGACTGCAGGAACTGGGACTGGAGCAGCTGCAGGAGCTGGAGCTGGAGCGGCTTCAGGAGCTGGAGCTGGAGCAGTTGCAGGAACTGGGACTGGAGTAGCGGCCGGAGCTGGAACTGGAGCGACTGCAGGAACTGGGACTGGAGCAGCTGCAGGAGCTGGGACTGGAGCGGCTGCAGGAGCTGGGACTGGAGCGGCTGCAGGAGCTGGGACTGGAGCGGCTGCAGAATCCACCGTAGGGGTCACAGTGGCCGTTGGATCTGTCACAGGGTTTGGAGTGGCCGCAGGGTCTGTCACTAAGTTGACAGCAGTATCAATGGCAGCTCGATAGGCATGAGCCAGGCCCCAGCACGTTACAATGATTTGTGTTACTTTGGAACTGCCAGAATCATTACACCTTTTTTTCAAGCATTCTGCCAGTTTTTGAGGATTTTGCCATTGTTCAGGGGTGAATTTCCAATACACTGGGGGTGCCAACTGCTCTAGATGCCTGCCCATATCCACCCATACTCCCTGCCACCCACAACTATACTGCCTCCGGGCAGATCTCCGGATGAGCTTCATAAGTAGTTGTTTAACTTTAAGCAGAATCTGAAGTGCATTCATGAGGCAGAACAACAAGACTATGGTATTCTGAGTATTCCGGAAATATTCAATATCTTGGAGAGCTATTGTGACAAGCTCAGGGGATAAGAGGGTGGTGAAGGAGGAAGGCAGAGTGACCCAGGAGGATACAGGGGTGGTGAAGGAGAAAGGGAGAGTAAGCAAGTAAGGAAAAATATCCTCCCCTTTCCCCTCCACAGATTGACTCTCTAATGGAGAAAAACAATAGGTATAATTGCTAATAGTTCCCAAGATGCTGTTTCCAAAGTACAGAGTCCACGATGTTACTGAGTATAAATACCAAGTTAGAGTCATGACCAGATATCTTATCGTCTCATAAGCCATTGCTATAACACTTAGTACCATAATGGTCTGAAACCAGGGCCCGGAGAGGAGAAACAACACTACAGAGAGCAAATACGGAAAATAATGTACTATAATACTCAATTTGGAAAACAGGCGCAGCAGAGTTGTGATTAAAGCAATCAGCATCATGACAAGTGACTATTAAGCAGGTCTAATCCTTACACCAATTTTAGTTTAACACACTCTGATCAGATCTGCCGTTATCTCAACCTTTCGGGCCCCACGTTGGGCGCCAAAAAGACTGTCGTGGTTTAACCCGACCGGCAGCTAAACACCACGCAGCCGTTCGCTCACCCTCCCCCCTCCCTCTCTGGGACGGGGGAGAGAAATGGAAAGTGAAGCCCGTGAGTTGAGATAAAGACAGTTTAATAAGACAGGAAAAAAAAAATAACAAAAATAATAATAACAATAATAATAATGATGATACAATGGGGATAATACGAAAGTAATAATAGTATGTACAAACAAGTGATGCACAATGCAATTGCTCACCACCCGCTGACCGATGCCCAGCCTAACCCCGAGCAGTCCGGCCCCCTCCCCCCGGCTAGCCACCCCTATATATTGTTTAGCATGATGTCAGATGGTATGGAATACCCCTTTGGCTAGTTTGGGTCACCTGTCCTGGGTCTGTCCCCTCCCAGCTCTTACTGCACCCCCCAGCCTGCCCGTTGGCAGGACAGAGCAAAGGCTGAGATGTCCTTGGCTTAGTATAAGCACTGCTCTGCAACAATTAAAGCATCGGGGTGTTATCAGCACTCTTCTCATTCTAAGCCAAAACACAGCATTCCACCAGCTACTAGGAAGAAAATTAATTCTGTGCTAACTGAAACCAGGACACCCATGTATTGCTATTTCTAATTCTGAATAACAGGTTTCATTTTCTCTCTAAGATTAGTCGATTGTTTAGAAAACTTATTTGGGAATCTGTCCCGAAACGGTCTCGTGGTGAGTGGCACGGTGTGTGGGATGATGTTAGCAGATACCTGTCACGAGTGTCTCCTCCAATAGTTTTGAACTTCACCCCTGAGCAAGTGCTAAATCCTAAAAACTTGGTAGAATGTTTGAGAGTTGTATGTCCTGATCCTGATAATGCCGGAGAACAACAGCTTGCAGCATTGTGCTGGGTCCTGGTTTATTCCTATCAAACACTGTTTAACATCATCCAGCAACTTGAAGAGAGGGAGGAAGTCTCTGAATCTGATGACCAAGTAACACATGCTGTGGCTGACCCAGAGGACCAACCAACTATGGTATCAGTCGCCCCCATAGTCAAGTCAAAACAATGGAAACGGAGGTCAGCTCGTTTAGTAAGGGAAGAAGGCTCTCCTAAGAAGGAGGGAGAAGGGGAATTGGCAGGCACCTCTAAAGCAGAGCCGTCACAAAAACAGCAGGAAGACGAGACGGAAATCATAAAGGAATCAGAAATCACTCGATCCTTATCCCTGAGTGAGATGCGAGAAATACGAAAGGATTATGGTCGACGCCCAGGTGAACACATCCTCACTTGGCTGCTCCGATGCTGGGATGCTGGGGCCAGTAGCCTACAATTAGAAGGCAATGAAGCCAAGCAGCTGGGATCCCTCTCTAGAGAAAGGGTAATCGACAAAGTAATCGGGAGAGGAGCACAGGCCCTCAGCCTCTGGAGACGACTCCTGGCAGCTATCAAAGAAAGATATCCCCATAAGGAAGATATTGTATATCACATAGGCAAGTGGACCACTGTGGATAAAGGTCTCCAACATCTGCGGGAATTAGCTGTGCGGGAGATGATTTATAGTGATTTGGACAATGCCCAGACACCTCAAGACCCCGATGAAGTCCAGTGCACAACATCCATGTGGCGTAAATTTGTGCGGAGTGCACCAGCAGCACATGCCAGTACCCTGGCAGCAATTCACTGGGATGAGGGGATGGGACCAACAATGTATGATGTCTCCTGCCAACTTCAAAAATATGAAGACAATCTCTCTGCTCCACTACAGTCCTGTGTCTCAGCTGTGGAGAAATTGTCTAAAGGACTTGACAAGCTTGTGGAGAAAGTATATTCCCCCTCATCTAGACAGAGTGATACTTCAGCCACTAAGAATCAGCATTCGCCTGCTCAAGAGAGAGAGTACCCAAGACGTACACCACGTGGCACCTTGTGGTTTTATCTGCGTGACCATGGGGAAGATATGAGGAAATGGGATGGTGTACCTACTTCAACCCTAGCTGCTCGGGTACATGAACTGAAAGGAAATACAGCAGCAAGAAGAGGGGCTCCTAAGAGAAATGCTGCTCCAGTTTCTATTGGGCAGTACCCCAGAGGCAGTAGAAGAGCCGATGTTATTCTTGACCACGATGAAGGGACCTCTACCTCTCATTTGCCAGAATTTGTGCATTTGCAAGAATTAAGTGGCAGACGCTCCAGCCAGGACTAGAGGGGCCCTGCCTCTGGCCAGGTAGAGGAGAGGGATAACCGGATTTATTGGACTGTGTGGATCCGATGGCCTGGAACATCAGAACCACAGGAATACAAAGCTTTAGTGGACACTGGCGCACAATGTACCATAATGCCATCAGGCTACCAAGGGACAGAACTCACTTGTATCTCTGGAGTGACAGGGGGATCCCAACAACTATCTGTACTGGAAGCTGAAGTGAGTCTAACTGGGAATGAGTGGCAAAAGCATCCCATTGTGACTGGCCCAGAGGCTCCGTGCATCCTTGGCATAGACTATCTCAAGAGAGGGTACTTCAAGGATCCAAAAGGATACCGGTGGGCTTTTGGCATAGCTGCTTTGAGCACAGAGAAGATTAGGCAGCTGTCTACCCTGCCTGGCCTTTCAGAAGACCCTTCTGTTGTAGGATTGCTGAAGGTTGAAGAACAACAGGTACCAATTGCTACCACAACGGTGCACCGACAGCAATATTGTACCAACCGAGACTCCCTGATTCCCATCCATGAGTTGGTTCACCGACTGGAGAGTCAGGGAGTAATCAGCAAGACTCGCTCACCCTTTAATAGTCCTATATGGCCAGTACGAAAGTCTAATGGCAAGTGGAGGCTAACAGTGGACTATCGAGGCCTGAATGAAGTCACGCCACCACTGAGTGCTGCAGTGCCAGACATGCTAGAACTTCAGTACGAACTAGAGTCAAAGGCAGCCAAGTGGTATGCCACAATTGATATTGCTAATGCATTTTTCTCCATCCCTTTAGCAGCAGCATGCAGGCCGCAGTTTGCTTTCACTTGGAGGGGCATCCAATACACCTGGAATCGGCTGCCCCAGGGGTGGAAACACAGCCCTACCATTTGCCATGGACTGATCCAGTCTGCACTGGAGCAAGGGGGAGCTCCTGAGCATCTTCAGTACATTGACGACATCCTCGTGTGGGGCAACACAGCAGAAGAAGTTTTTGAGAAAGGGAAGAAAATAATCCAAATTCTCCTGAAAGCTGGTTTTGCCATTAAACAGAGCAAGGTCAAGGGGCCTACACAGGAAATCCAGTTCTTGGGGGTAAAATGGCAGGATGGACGTCGCCATATTCCAATGGATGTGATCAATAAAATAACAGCAATGTCTCCGCCAACTAGCAAAAAGGAAACGCAAGCTTTCCTAGGCCTTGTGGGATTCTGGAGAATGCATGTGCCAGGCTATAGTCAGCTTGTGAGTCCTCTATATCGAGTGACTCGAAAGAGAAACTATTTTGAGTGGGGCCCTGAGCAACAACAGGCATTTGAACAAATCAAACAAGAAATAGCTCGTGCAGTAGCCCTTGGGCCTGTCCGTACTGGACCAGCTGTGCAAAATATACTGTACACTGCAGCTGGGGAGCATGGGCTCACCTGGAGCCTTTGGCAGAAAACCCCAGAAGAAACTCGAGGTCGACCTCTGGGCTTCTGGAGTCGGGGCTATCGAGGATCAGAAGCCAATTACACCCCAACTGAAAAGGAAATACGCACAGCATATGAGGGTGTTCGAGCTGCTTCAGAAGTTGTGGGTACAGAGGCACAGCTCCTCTTGGCACCGCGGCTACCTGTGTTACATTGGATGTTCAAAGAGAAAATTCCCACTACACACCATGCAACTGATGCTACATGGAGTAAGTGGATAGCGTTAATTACACAGCGGGCTTGAATGGGAAAACCCAATCGCCCAGGAATCCTGGAAGAGATTATGGACCGACCGGAAGGCAGAGATTTTGGAGTGCCAACAGAAGAGGTAACCCGTGCTGAAGAGGCACCACCATACAACGAGTTGCCAGAAGACAGAAAGCAGTATGCGTTGTTTACTGACGGATCCTGCCGTGTGATAGGGAGCCATCGGAAATGGAAAGCTGCTGTGTGGAATCCCATACGACGAGTTGTGGAAACCATGGAAGGGGAAGGTGAGTCGAGTCAGTATGCAGAAGTAAAAGCCATACAACTAGCCCTAGATATCGCCGAAAGAGAAAATTGGCCAGTATTGTATCTTTATACTGACTCATGGATGGTGGCAAATGCTCTGTGGGGGTGGCTGCAGCAATGGAAAGAGAGCAACTGGCAGCGCAGAGGTAAGCCTATCTGGGCTGCTACCCTGTGGCAAGATATTGCTGCCCGGGTAGAAAACCTGGATGTTAAAGTACGTCATGTAGATGCCCACATGCCCAAGAGTCGCACTACTGAAGAACATCAGAACAACAAAGAAGTGGATCGAGCTTCGAAAATTGAAGTGGCTCAGGTGGACCTAGACTGGGAACGTAAGGGTGAGCTGTTTGTAGCTCGATGGGCCCATGAAACATCAGGACATCTGGGGAGAGATGCCACTTACAGATGGGCTCGTGATCGAGGGGTGGACTTGACCATTGAGGCCATCACACAGGTTATCCATGAGTGTGAGACCTGTGCTGCAATCAAGAAAGCCATGAAGATAAAATCTCCCTGGAACAGGGGGAGATGGTTAGGGTTTCAATATGGTGAGGCCTGGCAAATTGACTATATCGGACCACTCCCAAAAACTCGCCAAGGCAAACGGTACATACTCACCATGGTAGAAGCAACTACTGGGTGGCTGGAAACATACCCTGTAAACCATGCCACAGCCCGAAACACTATCTTGGGCCTGGAAAGACAAGTATTGTGGCGTCATGGTACACCAGAGAGAATTGAGTCTGACAATGGGAGTCATTTCCGAAACAATCTTGTTACCTCCTGGGCAAAGAGGCATGCTATTGAGTGGGTGTACCACATCCCTTACCACCCACAAGCCTCTGGGAAGGTTGAGAGGTACAATGGACTGTTAAAGACTATGTTACGAGCATTAGGTGCTGGGACGTGGAAACAATGGGACACAAATCTACCAGAAGCCACTTGGCTAGTTAACAATAGGGGGTCTGACAGCCGTGCTGGTCCTGCCGAAACAAAACCCCTACACACTGTGAAAGGAGCTAAGGTTCCCGTAGTGCATATAGGAAGGTGGATGGGGAAGGCAGTGTGGGTTGCTCCTGCCTCGGGAAAAGGCAAACCCACTCGTGGGATTGTCTTCGCCCAAGGACCAGGGTATACCTGGTGGGTCATGCAAAAGAATGGGGATATCAAGTGTGTGCCTCAAGGAGATTTGACATTGAGAGAAAACTAATCTATAACCTAAGTTATATGTTGTAGGAAGATGCTGTAGGATCAACGACAGGTCAACTTTGCAAGGAGCCGGGCAGTGCAACAAGGACTTGAGCTAAGCTGGTGCTGGTGTCCAGACATCCAACTCCGCCTGCCTTGAGTGGCCACTTTGGCAGATGAAGACCTAATCATCAACAGTTCTTATGAACATTTTCCAAGAAAGACCTATGGAATGAAAAGATACATCTGCCTATTAATCCTGTCCTGTTAAATCCTTGTCCTGTTAAAGGACAAGGGATAATGATGAGAATGCTTGTATGCTAAAGTATGGGGATCTGAGTGTGACACAAATGTTATGGAATAAGGGGTGGAGGTTGTACTGGGTCTGGCTGGAATGTTAACTTTCCCGGCAGCAGCCCATTCAGTGCCGTACTCTGTACTTGTAGCTGGAACAGCAGTGTTATCACACCAGTGTCGTGTCTACTGCTGAGCAGCAGTGGCACAGCATTGGGCCTTTCTCTAACCCTCCTAGGGGGTGGGCAAAAAAGTGAGGAGAGAAACATCACTAGGGCAGCTGACCTAAACCAATCAAAGGGATATTCCATACCATGTGGTGTCACACTCAGCAATAAAAGGTGGAAACAGGAAGAAGAGGGGAGGGGTGGGCTCTCGTTGAGAAGACGTCGGTCCTCCTCTCGAACACCGGCTGCGTGCGTTGAGGCCTTGCTTCAAGGACGTGGTCAATCATCGCTCATTTGTGGGAAGTAG
This sequence comes from Netta rufina, assembly GCF_964035555.1. NCBI lineage: Eukaryota > Metazoa > Chordata > Aves > Anseriformes > Anatidae > Netta > Netta rufina. The sequence goes on along the minus strand of NC_140123.1, from coordinate 40,616,919 downwards.
AGAGTAATTTCTTTCCTCTGCACTTCCATATCGCTTTCATTTATTTTGTTTGTTTGTTTTCCTCCCTTTTTCCCCTTTCCCTTTTATTTCCCCTTAGTTAAATTGTTTAGTTCATGGTAGTCTTTATTTAATTATTATAATTATTTGCCTTTAATTAAATTATCCTTATCTCAACCCGTGAGTTGTTCTTTGCTTTACTTCTCCCCCTCCTTATCTAAAGGAGGGGGAGTGAGAGAGCGGTTGTGGGGTTTACCTGCCCAGCACGGTAAAACCACCACACAGGCAGCACGGAAGGGGTGGTGGTGTGGCTCTCTATATTGGAGAGTCTTTTGAGGTTGTAGAACTCGAGGCTGGGAATGACAAGGTCGAGTCCCTTTGGGTTAGGATCGGCAGGGACAACAAGGCTAGTGTCCTGGTCGGGGTCTGCTATAGACCGCCGAACCAGGATAAGGAGACGGATAAGGAATTCTACAGTCAGCTGACAGAAGTTGTGAAATCATCAGCTCTTGTACTCGTGGGGGACTTCAACTTCCCTGACATATCCTGGAAGCACAACACAGCCCTGAGAAAGCAGTCTAGGAGGTTTCTGGAGAGCGTGGAAGATAGCTTCCTGACGCAGCTGGTTAGTGAACCTACCAGGGGTGGTGCCCCGCTAGACCTTCTCTTCACAAACAGAGAAGGACTGGTGGAGGATGTGATTGTCGGGAGCTGTCTTGGGCAGAGTGACCACGAAATGGTGGAGTTCACTATTCTTGGCGAGGCCAGGAAGGGGACCAGTAAAACTGCTGTATTGGACTTTCGGAGGGCTGACTTTGAGCTACTCAGGACACTGGTTGGTGGAGTCCCTAGGGAGGCGGTTCTGAAGGGCAGAGGGGTCCAGGAAGGCTGGGCGCTCTTCAAGAGGGAAATCTTAATGGCGCAGGAACGGTCTGTCCCCACGTGCCCAAAGACGAGCTGGCGGGGAAGAAGACCAGCCTGGCTCAACAGAGGATTGTGGCTTGATCTTAGGAGAAAAAAGAGGGTTTATAAGCTTTGGAAAAGTGGGCAGGCCACTAGGGAGGACTTTAAGGATGTAGCGAGGCTGTGCAGGGACAAAATTAGGAAGGCCAAAGCTCATCTGGAGCTCAATCTGGCTACTGCCGTTAAAGATAACAAAAAACGTTTCTATAAATACATCAACACAGAAAGGAGGACTAAGGAGAATCTCCATCCTTTACTGGATGCGGGGGGAAACTTAGTTACAAGAGATGAGGAAAAGGCGGAGGTGCTCAATGCCTTCTTTGCCTCAGTCTTTAGCGGCAATACCGGATGTTCTCTGGATACTCAGTACCCTGAGCTGGCGGAAGGGGATGGGGAGCAGGATGTGGCCCTCACTATCCATGAAGAAATGGTTGGTGACCTGCTACGCCACTTGGATGTGCACAAGTCGATGGGGCCGGATGGGATCCACCCAAGGGTACTGAGAGAACTGGCAGAGGAGCTGGCCAAGCCACTATCCATCATTTATCAGCAGTCCTGGCTATCGGGGGAGGTCCCAGTTGACTGGCGGCTAGCAAATGTGATGCCCATCTACAAGAAGGGCCGGAGGGCAGACCCGGGAAACTACAGGCCTGTCAGTTTGACCTCAGTGCCAGGGAAGCTCATGGAGCAGATCCTCCTGAGAGTCATCACGCAGCGCTTGCAGGGGAAGCAGGCGATCAGGCCCAGTCAGCATGGCTTTATGAAAGGCAGGTCCTGCTTGATGAACCTGATCTCCTTCTATGACAATGTGACACACTTGGTGGATGAGGGAAAGGCTGTGGATGTGGTCTACCTTGACTTCAGCAAGGCTTTTGACACCGTCTCCCACAGCATTCTCCTCAAGAAACTGTCTGCTCTTGACTTGGACTGGCGCACGCTTCGTTGGGTTAGAAACTGGCTGGATAGCCGGGCCCAAAGAGTCGTGGTGAATGGAGCCAAGTCCAGTTGGAGGCCAGTCACTAGTGGCGTCCCCCAGGGCTCGGTGCTGGGACCGGTCCTCTTTAATATCTTCATCGATGATCTGGACGAGGGCATTGAGTACACCCTCAGTAAGTTCGCAGATAACACCAAGTTAGGTGCGTGTATCGATCTGCTTGAGGGTAGGAAGGCTCTGCAGGAGGATCTGGATAGGCTGCACCGATGGGCTGAGGTCAACTGCATGAAGTTCAACAAGGCCAAGTGCCGGGTCCTGCACCTGGGGCGCAATAACCCCAAGCAGAGCTACAGGCTGGGAGATGAGTGGTTGGAGAGCTGCCAGGCAGAGAAGGACCTGGGAGTGATGGTGGATAGTCGGCTTAATATGAGCCAGCAGTGTGCTCAGGTGGCCAAGAAGGCCAATGGCATCCTGGCTTGTATCAGGAACAGTGTGACCAGCAGGGCTAGGGAGGTGATCGTCCCCCTGTACTCAGCTCTGGTGAGGCCGCACCTCGAGTACTGTGTTCAGTTTTGGGCCCCTCGCTACAAGAAGGACATGGAGATGCTTGAGCGGGTGCAGAGAAGGGCAACAAAGCTGGTGAGGGGCCTGGAGAACAAGTCCTACGAGGAGCGGCTGAGGGATCTGGGCTTGTTCAGCCTGGAGAAGAGGAGGCTCAGGGGCGACCTTATCGCTCTCTATGGGTACCTCAAGGGAGGCTGTAGCGAGGTGGGGGTTGGTCTGTTCTCCCACGTGCCTGGTGACAGGACGAGGGGGAATGGGCTTAAGTTGAGCCAGGGGAGTTTTAGGTTAGATGTTAGGAAGAACTTCTTCACTGAAAGGGTTGTGAGGCATTGGAACAGGCTGCCCAGGGAAGTGGTGGAGTCACCATCCCTGGAAGTCTTCAAAAGACGTTTAGATGTAGAGCTGAGGGATATGGTTTAGTGGGGACTGCTAGCGTTAGGTCAGAGGTTGGACTCGATGATCTTGAGGTCTCTTCCAACCTAGAAATTCTGTGATTCTGTGATTCTGTGATTCAAAAAAGAAACAAATTAGGCTATTGGTGAAATTTACCTGCTGGGAAGATATGAAGACATAAAGATCAAACCTGTTAAACAACTAATTAAACCTGCTCTAGCTACTACTTTCTCTTTTCACTTTATGTATGTATGCTCATGTATATATGCATGTATATGTGCATATGCACCATATGCATAGTGTACTCTATGCTCTATATGATAACCTATTTAACATGTAACAAATAAGTAAAACATGAAAACTATAAGGAATGTGAAAATGTGAAAAACAGGAGAAGCTTTTTTTTTTTTTTTTATATGATCGATTAAGGTATTTTTACAATTCTTACCCACTGTGTTTTATTTTCATTCAGTGTCTTGATGGAGTAGAAATTCTGCAAAGTATAAAATGTGAGATACTGTCTTTATTTCTGAGATGGTAATCCTAGCTCAACTCATGTCCAGGAAGAAAACATAATTGTGAGAAAAAGACATGAAATATAATAAAACTACTATAAAAAAGTGTTTTTTTTTTTTTTTTTTGTTGTTGTTTTGTTTTTGTCTTTTTCTTTTCCCAAAACAGAGGTATTTTGTTTTCATTGTCTGAGATCTTATAATATTTATGACACGGTTTTACTTCAGAACTTATGTTTTACTTGCTATGATGTTGAAAACATTGGATTTATTAACTCCTGAATCCTATAAATTTCTTTATAATTCATGTAAACAGTAATGTAACACTTTCTTAAGGGAGAAACAAAGGTTGTCACCTACTGAATAAATATTTGTCAGCCTGCCAGAATAACAATGATGTGAATATATTTCAAAATTTTCAAGAAATTCACAAGGTTTTACCACTTCTTTCTGATCTATTTGTCATTCAGTTGGTTATATTTAGACATCTCAGAAATACTTTTTATGTGTGATTTTTTCACAGTTTTATTTTCTACTATCTATTTTCCCCAACTATTTAATGAAAATGCATATTGCACTGAACAGTCTTACTTGTAATTTTTTTTTTTCATTTTGTATCTCTGTCAAGATTTTCTTTTTCCAATTTAAAAACCAATTCCAGCCATCTCCAAAAGGGATCCACCTCTGGCCAGAGCTGAAACAATGAGTGATGCTGGTTGCACCTCTGTGAGAGCAGATTTAAAAAGGCACCACAACAGCTACACAACAGCAGCTGGGAGGTAGGAGTGAGATTCGCCTGCAACTATGGTGAAACAGATTGTCCCCTGTCGCGTTAAGGGGTGTAGCTGATTAACCGTTACGGGCCTGGTCAGATTCAGGGTACTGAACCAGTCGGACATTCACCAAAAACACATTAACCACCTGGGGGTCCAGTCAGACATTCACCATCAACGCATTAACGGCCTGGGGGTCCGTTCAGACATTCACCAAAAACGCATTAACCATCTGGGGGTCCGTTCAGACATTCACCAAAAATGCATTAACCGCCTGGGGGTCTGGTTAGATTCAGAACACTGAACTATCACGGATAACCACCCTCACCCTCGTTGCACTCAATGAGAGTTATCACAATGCAATCAAGTATGGTTTATTACAGCAACAGATTATCAGGTTCTTTTGGATTGCCGGTGATAGGGACTGTCTGCAAAAGCAAGCTAGTATGCATGAAATACACAGGTGTTATAGGTGTTACAGATGTTACAGGTGTTATAGGTGTGGTAGGTGTTACAGATGTTACAGGTGTTGTAGGTGTTACAGATGTTACAGGTGTTATAGATGCGCAGCCTAGAAATAAACATGTTAAAAGGATCAAAGACTCTATAGAGATTTATAAGCAAGTATTCAGATCTCACCCAAAGGCGTCCCTATGGGGGGCAAAGAGAGGCTCAGCCCATCGACTGATCCCAGGAGTCAGGAGGTCCTAAGGATGTTGTCCTCGGGATGGTATCTCCCCTGACGGTGGTATCTTCCCTAACATCCCCTCTCTCTTGGGCCAATTTATATTATTTTCTATCTTTTAGGTGGAGCTTGAGTGGCTCTAGTCAAGCATATCTTAGTTACAATTGGTGTAAAGTTTTCCCGTCTCCGTTTAAAGTAATAGGCTCCGAGAAATTCAGAGCGCATGCTCAGTGAGGGGTGGTCGCACCTTGGAGGCGGGTAGCTTTTGGGATGGAGGTGTGTTTTGGTATTATAATGATATTATAATGAGCAAAAAGTACACTAGGGTACAGCATTTGTCAAAACATGACAGGTCTTTGGCTTAGGGTGGCAAAAGGTGCAGCTTTGTGCACAAGAACAATCGAGGCCCCACCTGATTACAGAGCCTAGCCGTGGTGTCTCCACTCCACTCTACACTCCGTGCTGTTCCTTAGAGCTAGCACACCAAGTTTCCCCAGCGCGATAGCATCTAAGGTTGGGAGCCTAGGGAACGCTCAGATAATGCAGTTATGCCCTACCCTGAAAGTCTCTTCAATGCTGTACCTTTTCCTAAAAATGTGAATGTTAGTTTTATTTTCCTAGTTACCTCAGGCATTTACACCACATCCCCCTGCAGCCCTTGGTATACCACAGCGGAGCAGATCTCCACACTCCTGTCTGTGTAGGATCCCACAGTGGAGCAGGTGGATCTGGCCTGAAGGAGGCCGTAGCTCGTGGAGAGCCCACATGGAGAGCCCACACAAGAGCAGACTTCTGGACAGAGCTGCAGCCTGTGGAGAGAGGAGCACATGTAGGAGCAAGTGATCTGGTGGGAGCTGCCAGCTCAAGCAGTGTGCTGGAGCAGTCCATTCTTGAAGGATTGCATCCTGTGGTATGAACCCATACTAGAGCAGTTCTTGAAGAGCTGCCTGTAGGAGCCTGTAGAAAGCTCAGGTAAGATCAGTTTGGGAAGGACAGCATCCCATGGGAGAGACCCCAAGAGAGTGACCATGAAGGTGTGGCAAATAATGAAGTGCTATGCACTGACTGTAACTCCCACTCCCCATTCCCCTGTGTCACTTGGGAAGTAAAAGGTGGATAAGCATAAGCTGTTTTTAGTTTGCTTTTAGTTTACTTTCAGATAACCACTTCAGTTTGTTATTAGTAGGAAATAAATTACATTTATCTTCTATTTGCTGAGTTTGTTTTGTCTGTGATAGTAACTAGTAAGTGATCTCCCTGTTCTTATCTCAACCAATGAGATGGATTTCTTTTTCATCATATTTTCTCCCTCTGTTCTTTTGAGGAGAGGTAGTGAGTGAGGTGGTGGAGCTTAGCTGCCCATCAGTGTGAAACCACCACACATATCTGTCTCCCATTTTAACTCTAACATAGCATAAAGCTTCATACTCTCTTTCTGCATATATCCAGGTTCATTCTTAGGTTGATAGCGTTGAATGATTTTATGCCTTTCTCATCAAACTTATGAGCTGATCTATAAACCAACCTTTTTCTATAAAGAGAATCTTCTTTCTGGAAAAGTACAAAAATACTAATCTGACCTCCAGAACAAAGTTAAAGGGAGTATTTCTCATTGAGGAGAGAGATCATTCTTCTACTAGCAAATACATACTCAAGGAAGATGATAATTCCTATACAATAATTAGTGGAAAAATAAGGTAATAAACCACCAGGAAATAAAATATAAATGCAGGCCATGGAGACCAAGATCCAGATTCATCCCTTTCCTGAAGTTTCTAACCACCAGACTATAGAATCAAGTTTATTTTTGTATATGGAAATTTGATTGGAGGCATCATGTGTCTATGCAAGGCTGATATTTTTTGTTCTGAACCTAGGAGGGTGTTGGACCCTGGCATGGAGCCCCTGCAGAGGCACAAGATTGGTTATCTATGAGGGAAGCATCTTCCAGCTCCTGTTGAGCTACTATCAGCATGCTTAACTTCTGTTTTGTGAAGAAAAACAAACAACAACAGCAACAAAACACATTATGTAGCATTCTTACTCTTTAAAAAGAGGTAAAGTCTGTTACAGAACCACATGAAAGCCCAAAGAAATATGAGTAAGAAGAAATCTTGGTGTAAAAAATCTTCAAATAACAAGTGATGCTCTGAAACATAACATTACATTCCTATTTGGGGACATGTAGAATATTCTAAAAATAAAGAACGTATTTAACAAGCTATTTAATATTCCAACCTTTTTCTCCCTCAACCATATACTAGTGAATGTAATTGCAAGGATGCTGAAGTCTTAATGTAGTGATGCATTAGTCCTTGTAGCAAAAGGCTGAGATTCAGTTTTCTTATGTATGACCTGAATTTGACTAATTATCTTTTAAATCTTTAAACTTCATAAAAATGGTAATTTATTTAAAAAAAAAAAAAAAAAGCTTGTATCAGAAACAGTGTGACCAGCAGGGCTAGGGAGGTGATTGTCCCCCTGTACTCAGCTCTGGTGAGGCCGCACCTCGAGTACCGTGTTCAGTTTTGGGCCCCTCGCTACAAGAAGGACATCGAGGTGCTTGAGCGGGTTCAGAGAAGGGCAACAAAGCTGGTGAGGGGCCTGGAGAACAAGTCCTACGAGGAGCGGCTGAGGGAGCTGGGTTTGTTCAGCCTGGAGAAGAGGAGGCTCAGGGGCGACCTTATCGCTCTCTATGGGTACCTCAAGGGAGGCTGTAGCGAGGTGGGGGTTGGTCTGTTCTCCCACGTGCCTGGTGACAGGATGAGGGGGAATGGGCTTAAGTTGAGCCAGGGGAGTTTTAGGTTAGATGTTAGGAAGAACTTCTTTACTGAAAGGGTTGTGAGGCATTGGAACAGGCTGCCCAGGGAAGTAGTGGAGTCACCATCCCTGGAAGTCTTCAAAAGACGTTTAGATGTAGAGCTGAGGGATATGGTTTAGTGGGGACTGCTAGCGTTAGGTCAGAGGTTGGACTCGATGATCTTGAGGTCTCTTCCAACCTAGAAATTCTGTGATTCTGTGATATTTACTTATGTAAATACATTATAAAAGAAAATCATCATTTAAGTCATTTGGTCCTTTTTCAAGGTAGTGTAAGCTGTTGATTTCACATACAATCCTGCAAGTAATTAAAATAGATATATATATATATATTTTTTTTTATGAGGATCAAAATTAAAAAGAAAGTTGAGTAATTGCTTTTCCTGATGAGTGCAGTCTGTGCTTTTCCACTGTTAGGAATGAATAGAGTTGATAATATAGAGGTATGCAAGATACCTCATATATTGACAGTTGCTATATTTTCATTAAATTGAACTTGAAACTTAGAGATTATTGTGCCTGTTTCCAAATCACCTCTTTTGTTAAATGTGTATAGGTTAACTGTACTTCATTTTAAAGAATTAGCGTAGATCTTGATGTTACCTAATGCATCTACAGAGGGAAGCAAGTCCCACTTTCCTTTCCTCTGTGATTATCCAGACTTGCAGCTTGATCCCTTTGAGGAATAACCCTAGATGATCTGTGCAGATGGCTCAAAATAAAAATAGGCAAAACTGGGACTGTGTCCTGGCTGCTTATCCCGTAAGCCCTTAAACAAGTTGTTAAACACATCATTAAACTCTGTCTTTTAAAAAGAAACCGAATGAAGTTGTTCTTTTGCTCTTCTGGGACAGAAAGAGGAATTTTACCAATTTTTCCACTCATGAGGAAATAAACTCATTACATAGTGGTCAACAATGTGACTGTTTTACAGGAACAATGATCTATGAAAATGTGTAGGTAAAGCACAGAAGCAAATTTAGAAAGCTCAGTTTTAGAATTTGTTTACTGTAATGTTTAGAAATATATTTAACAAATGGTAGTCATTTATTGACTAGGTCTTGAGGAATACTCATTCTGGGATTTGTTGGTCATTGTAGTAAATTAAATACACAAAATATAGATACCATAAAATTTAATGCTCTTGAGCAGAATACATATGAAATGTAATAACCTTGAATAGCTAGGTTATCTTGTTAGAAAAATCTCATGAGTTTTAAATAAACTTCAAATAAATTTTAAATAAACTTTATTTTATTAAAAAGAAAGATATCTACTATCTGTCTAAAGATTGATAAACAGTGGCTGACAGTATCTAACACACCTTCATCACTTAACATCAGCCTTCACAAGCTCTTCCCCACTCAAATTCAACAACTAGTTTTTTCTTCTTGCTGTTTTTATGTCTTTTTTGTTTGTTTGTTCCTGTTTTAGATTAAAAAATAATAATTCAGATTTAATTATGACATTTCCTGATTTTTTTCTGTCTTGTTTATTATTATTATTATTATTATTATTATTATTATTATTTACCTATGTATCTTATATTATTTACCTATGTATCTTATATACATTTACCTATGTATCTTATATCTTATTATTCTCATAGATGCGAGGGAGATAGAAGTTGTATGGGGTAAACTAGCTTTTCCAGTTTGACACACAAGTGGAAATATTTTCAGTGAGTATGTTTAAAGCTCTTAAATTTTTTTCATCTTTTCTGTTCAGAAAAAAATAAAATAAAATAAAAAATAAAAATTAAAAATGTTAATGGAACAAAGTGAGGAAATCACTGATTCTTCACGGATGTTTTTAAAGTTCAGACTACTCTGGAGACATTCCTAAAGACTGAAAAACATCAAAGATAACTTCATTATATTTCTTTAAATGGACATGATGGAAACCAGTGAGTTTTTTCCTCCCTTTGCTGGAAGGAAATGAAAGAACTCTCAGGTGAAATGTCTACAGTGAAGTAAAACCACACAGTGTCATTAAGGATAGCCTGTGGTGGTTTTACCGTGCTGGGCAGCTAAACCCCACAACCGCTCTCTCACTCCCCCTCCTTTAGATGAGGAGAGGGAGAAGTAAAGCAAAGAACAACTCACGGGTTGAGATAAGGATAATTTAATTAAAGGGAAATAATTATAATAATTATAATAATTAAATAAAGACTACCATGAACTAAACAATTTAACTAAGGGGAAATAAAAAGGGAAAGGGGAAAAGGGAGGGGAAAAGGAAAAATAAAAAGAAGGGAGGAAAACAAACAAACAAAATAAATGAAGGCTATATGGAAGTGCAGAGGAAAGAAATTACTCTCTACTTCCCACAAATGAGCGATGATTGACCACGTCCTTGAAGCAAGGCCTCAACGCATGCAGCCGATGTTCGAGAGGAGGACCGACGTCTTCTCAATGAGAGCCCACGCCTCCCCTCTTCTTCCTGTTTCCACCTTTTATTGCTGAGTGTGACATCACATGGTATGGAATATCCCTTTGATTGGTTTAGGTCAGCTGCCCTAGTGATGTTTCTCTCCTCACTTTTTGCCCACCCCCTAGGAGGGTTAGAGAAAGGCCCAATGCTGTGCCACTGCTGCTCAGCAGTAGACACGACACTGGTGTGATAACACTGCTGTTCCAGCTACAAGTACAGAGTATGGCACTGAATGGGCTGCTGCCGGGAAAGTTAACATTCCAGTCAGACCCAGTACAACCTCCACCCCTTATTCCATAACATTTGTGTCACACTCAGATCCCCATACTTTAGCATACAAGCATTCTCATCATTATTCCTTGTCCTTCAACAGGACAAGGATTTAACAGGACAGGATTAATAGGCAGGTGTATCTTTTCATTCCATAGGTCTTTCTTGGAAAATGTTCATAAGAACTGTTGATGATTAGGTCTTCATCTGCCAAAGTGGCCACTCAAGGCAGGCGGAGTTGGATGTCTGGACACCAGCACCAGCTTAGCTCAAGTCCTTGTTGCACTGCCCGGCTCCTTGCAAAGTTGACCTGTCGTTGATCCTACAGCATCTTCCTACAACATATAACTTAGATTATAGATTAGTTTTCTCTCAATGTCAAATCTCCTTGAGGCACACACTTGATATCCCCATTCTTTTGCATGACCCACCAGGTATACCCTGGTCCTTGGGCGAAGACAATCCCACGAGTGGGTTTGCGTTTTCCTGAGGCAGGAGCAACCCACACTGCCTTCCCCATCCACCTTCCTATATGCACTATGGGAACTTTAGCTCCTTTCACAGTGTGTAGGGGTTTTGTTTCGGCAGGACGAGCATGGCTCTCAGACCCCCTGTTGTTAACTAGCCAAGTGGCTTCTGGTAGGTTTGTGTCCCATTGTTTCCATGTCCCAGCACCTAATACTCGTAACATAGTCTTTAACAGTCCATTGTACCTCTCAACCTTCCCAGAGGCTTGTGGGTGATAAGGGATGTGGTACGCCCACTCAATAGCACGCCTCTTTGCCCAGGAGGTAACAAGATTGTTTCGGAAATGACTCCCATTGTCAGACTCAATTCTCTCTGGTGTACCATGACGCCACAATACTTGTCTTTCCAGGCCCAAGATAGTGTTTCAGGCCGTGGCATGGTTTACAGGGTATGTTTCCAGCCACCCAGTAGTTGCTTCTACCATGGTGAGTATGTACCGTTTGCCTTGGCGAGTTTTTGGGAGTGGTCCGATATAGTCAATTTGCCAGGCCTCACCATATTGAAACCCTAACCATCTCCCCCTGTTCCAGGGAGATTTTACCTTCATGGCTTTCTTGATTGCAGCACAGGTCTCACACTCATGGGTAACCTGTGTGATGGCCTCAATGGTCAAGTCCACCCCTCGATCACGAGCCCATCTGTAAGTGGCATCCCTCCCCAGATGTCCTGATGTTTCATGGGCCCATCGAGCTACAAACAGCTCACCCTTACGTTCCCAGTCCAGGTCCACCTGAGCTATTTCAATTTTTGAAGCGTGATCTACTTCTTCGTTGTTCTGATGTTCTTCAGTAGCACGATTCTTAGGCATGTGGGCATCTACATGACGTACTTTAACATCCAGGTTTTCTACCTGGGCAGCAATATCTTGCCACAGGGTAGCAGCCCAGATAGGTTTACCTCTGTGCTGCCAGTTGCTCTCTTTCCATTGCTGCAGCCACCCCCACAGAGCATTTGCCACCGTCCATGAGTCAGTATAAAGATACAATACTGGCCAATTTTCTCTTTCAGCGATATCTAGGGCTAGTTGTATGGCTTTTACTTCTGCATACTGACTCGACTCACCTTCCCCTTCCATGGTTTCCACAACTCGTCGTATGGGATTCCACACAGCAGCTTTCCATTTCCGATGGCTCCCTATCACACGGCAGGATCCGTCAGTAAACAACGCATACTGCTTTCTGTCTTCTGGCAACTCGTTGTATGGTGGTGCCTCTTCAGCACGGGTTACCTCTTCTGTTGGCACTCCAAAATCTCTGCCTTCCGGTCGGTCCATAATCTCTTCCAGGATTTCTGGGCGATTGGGTTTTCCCATTTGAGCCCACTGTGTAATTAACGCTATCCACTTACTCCATGTAGCATCAGTTGCATGGTGTGTAGTGGGAATTTTCTCTTTGAACATCCAATGTAACACAGGTAGCCGCGGTGTCAAGAGGAGCTGTGCCTCTGTACCCACAACTTCTGAAGCAGCTCGAACACCCTCATATGCTGTGAGTATTTCTTTTTTCAGTTGGGGTGTAATTGGCTTCTGATCCTCGATAGCCCCGACTCCAGAAGCCCAGAGGTCGACCTCGAGTTTCTTCTGGGGTTTTCTGCCAAAGGCTCCAGGTGAGGCCATGCTCCCCAGCTGCAGTGTACAGTATGTTTTGCACAGCTGGTCCAGTACGGACAGGCCCAAGGGCTACTGCACGAGCTATTTCTTGTTTGATTTGTTCAAATGCCTGTTGTTGCTCAGGGCCCCACTCAAAATAGTTTCTCTTTCGAGTCACTTGATATAGAGGACTCACAAGCCGACTATAGCCTGGCACATGCATTCTCCAGAATCCCACAAGGCCTAGGAAAGCTTGCGTTTCTTTTTTGCTAGTTGGCAGAGACATTGCTGTTATTTTATTGATCACATCCATTGGAATATGGCGACGTCCATCCTGCCATTTTACCCCCAAGAACTGGATTTCCTGTGCAGGTCCTTTGACCTTGCTCTGTTTAATGGCAAAACCAGCTTTCAGGAGAATTTGGATTATTTTCTTCCCTTTCTCAAAAACTTCTTCTGCTGTGTTGCCCCACACGAGGATGTTGTCAATGTACTGAAGGTGCTCAGGAGCTCCCCCTTGCTCCAGTGCAGACTGGATCAGTCCATGGCAAATGGTAGGGCTGTGTTTCCACCCCTGGGGCAGCCGATTTCAGGTGTATTGGATGCCCCTCCAAGTGAAATCAAACTGCGGCCTGCATGCTGCTGCCAAAGGGATGGAGAAAAATGCATTAGCCAAACATGGATTCAGGCAAGAGAGATCATCTTTAACTAACCCGATGGAATTCTTTGAAGATACTAGTGCCACAACAGATAAGGGAAATACAGTGTATATATAGGGAAATACAGTATATATAGATTTTCAAAGCACTTAACAAGATTCTACATCAGAGATTAATTACTAAGGCAAAAAGTCATACGATGTGAGGTAAAATGGAAGAACAATGAAAATGCTTTGATAGAAACTGTTTTTCAGCTTGGAAGTGCAGCAGCCCTATTGGTCATTTTGTAGTATTTCTGTTCATAGTTTCCATTAGTGTGTTATGTGGTGTAGTTGGGAACAAAATCCCTTAGTATGGAAGTGTTACTCTGACTAGAAACAGAAGAAATACACAAGAAAAAATGAGAGAGTGAAACCACATTGAAATGAAATATTTAAAATAATTAAATTTTGTGTGCTTCCATGCAGGCATTCCTGTCATAGCAAGTAATGTGTTTCTACTCCACATAAAATATCATATTTATATTTGATGTACTTGCACTCAAAGGCAGATTTTAATTAAGTTATTATTTCTTACTATGGTGATGTCTCAAATATCTTTTACAGTATACTGTTCAGAATCTGTGTGATAAATGTTTACACCTATTAGCCTTCAATATAAAAATGCATTTAAACTATATTTTATAAGTACTTTCCCCCACTTTACAGCATATGAATCTTCAAGAAACACCTCAGAATTTAGTTGTTGAATTGTCTCTTGTAATGTTAGTCATCAAGTTTCACAGACATGAATCACTCTGGTAGTCTTACTAATTCTGTTTAACTCACTTTCCAGGCTGCCAGGTCTTGGAAAATTACAGGTTATTTTGGCATGTAGCTCTTTTTAACATATAGGAATACCTGCAGTAAATAAATAAATATTTTTTTTTTATTTTTTTTTAACTTGAAGGACTGTCTGACTCAAATAACTGTAAGGACACAAAAGTGATGCCTACAGAAACATTAATGCAATGAAAGAAAAAATCTGCATAAGGCCAGAGCACCTGAAATGCAGCAATACTAGTACTTGCCACCTTGCTAGCAGATGACAATTGATGCAAGAAAAAAAGGCGTTTTGCTACTTACTTAGGAATATGCTGCATGCTAGTTGCTTGTAGTGAACTGAGACGGACAACTCTATGAAGCAAAGAAATCAAAGCAGAATCTGACTTTCTTTTCAAAGGTTCCTTGTTTTCCAAAAAATGTTAATTTGGATGTGAGTGAAAGACATTCTTCCCTGAAAATGTCACAGGATTAAAAGAAAAACAAACACCACCAACTAAAAACAGGAAAAAAAAAATGACACATTACAATGGCATTTAAAATAGCCTTAATGAATGTATTATCTTCAAAAGGTAGATTCAACTCAGAGTTTTGTGGCCATCATGAGATGATATTTGTCAGTTTTCACTAATTTTTATATTAATATATACAATAACAAGGAGTATTAGAGAAAATGATCTTATATACTGATAACTGTACATTCACTACCACATTGTGAAAAGGTCATGGATTCCTAAGTGTGAAAGCAAATAAAAGCTTATGTACTTCATAATATCTTAATATCTTGATCAGATTTTCTTCCAATACTGGATAGCTTCTCTTAATAGGTTATGTCAGTTCTTGGTACAATACAGACTATGGCCCTTTGTAGATAAAATAAAACAGATTGTGTTCAAGTGGTTAGTTTCTACCACTGTTTGACAAAATCTGAGAATAATATACATCAGATTTTGTGTATTCTTATGATTTACATGTAAAATCACTGATCTGTGAAGAGACACTAACTTGTCCACAAACCACTGCCTTTAAAAAAGAGCTTCTTTGGCATTTTTTTATTTCTATTGTTCCATTCAAGGACAGGAATGCCTGTCTCTCTCAAGAAATCTCACAGGACTTTACCTTCTCACCCTTCCTGTTCACTGATCACCTGTAGCCATTTGATGGGTAACTGCAAGGGCTGGATCTTACACTCTTAGGTGGTAACCTTTTTTAACTTCTCATTTTGTTTTTATACGGTTTGTGGCCCGAGTTAGAGACTTTGGAGAATCCTGAGGTGTGAATGAATAGTTGCCCAATAAACAAAGTAAGCCACATAGAAGTTGAAACGAGCCTGGCAATTGCAGTATTTTTTCTTATCACAGTGAATAGGTTGCAGAATTTCACAGGGATTCTTGTGCTCGTACTGAAGATATACTTGAATGTAGCAGATGGGAGAATGTTTCATTATAATGTGTGTGTGTGTGTTACATCTTTGGTTCCCAAACTTTTTGGTTGACTGCCATAAAGTAGTATAATAAGTAATACAGTTGACAGAGGCAGACATCTCTCATTGATAATCTCAGGAGAGTAACTCCTTTGGTGATTGAGTTAGAACTTTAAAGTACAGTGCTTATTAAGCTGTGCTTATTTTGTGATAATACAACAATTTAAGCATGACATATCACCTTTAAACTAAAAAATGCTGTCCTTTTTTATGACAGGATTTCAAAAGGCCGATGTGATATGGAAACATCTGGTGTGAAATGGGAACAGCTGAATGAACATGCAGACAGAACCAGGGCTAGATAAGTGCCTGCCATGGGTAATTGGAGATGAGGAAAGAAGCATTAGCAACACTCTAAAAGCCTCTCTGCATTGCAGAGTCCGGAAAAAAAAAAAAAATCTATCTTGAATAGTGTCAGGGTTCTGAGAGCAACATCAGGCCTGACTGTTCCTGCACAGATCTCTCAGGGGTTCCCCCAACCCTACCCCAGCTCAGGGCTATCGCCCCTGGGGCGATTAATCCCTACCCCTGCAACATCACAGTAATGCTCGTCTTTAGCTCCCTACAGCTCTGCCCTTCCTTGCCTCTTACAGGCCCATATCCCTGCCCAGCCTCAGACCATCCTAATCCCCAGGAGGGTTGCCAGTGCTTGAGTATGGGACTGACATGGTGTCCCCAGCTGCCCCTGTGATCCTGGCTGAGGTGGTAGGACAGGCCCACATTGCTAGGCCCTGTCCTGATGGACCCTAGGGAGACACCCAGCTCCCAGCTTTTAGGGCACTGCTGGTCTCCAGACTCCTGAGAAGGGCTGAAAGATCCTGTCTTGAAACATCTCTATCCTAGGACTGAACAGAACTGTTCTGAAGATGAAATAGGATTTATCACCATAGGATTTAATATCCAATCAAATATAGTTTACTGAAAGTGTAATTTGCAGTGGAAAAACCTCACCCATCTTTTACTTTCATGGCTAAATATCTGAAGATCTCAAGAATGCTTTTTTGAGGCATTGATGGCAATGTGATATCTGGATCCTGTTTCCAAATCTCATGCTATTCCAAAGTCATGCCAAAGCTGACTAAATGAATCACCACTTAAAGATAGCTGGCAGCAAAAGAAACTCAGGCAGCAAGATTCATTTAACACATTGATCCATATTAGTGAAGCAGACTGAGTCATGCTGACTGTTACATTTCAGCAGAAAATTCCATTATCCATTTTGTTACTTGCTGTTTCCACACTAAACTCTGATGTATCTACATCTATAATACATATATTTTATAAATGTGTATGCATATGTGTATGTAAATTCACATTTATCTATGTATGTACATACGCACTGATACATAATAGCCTATATGTGTTTATATATATTGATGTACAATGGCCTATACCTTTAGACTGTAGCTATAAACTGAAATATTTTTCTCCTAAATGTGGAGGAGGCTGCATTTATACTGGAATTATAGATATTTAAATGTAACAGTCATTAAAAATATTCTGCATGGTATATTAATCATTTAGGAAGATACTTGTTGCACCTGAATCTACTCTAAGAACTTATTTTTCCATGTAGCTTTTAGAGGAGAAGATATGCACAAAAATACTGATGCCTGTTTTAGACATGGGTACTCCTTGGACTTAATTTTATTTTCATTAGAGAAGTGCTTTATTTGCAATGTGAGAAAGATTCACTGTCTACATTTCTAAATTGCCTTTTTTTTTTTTTTTTTTTTATGCTTAAATAATTCACTAGATGATCAAAAGGCAAGCAAAGATATAGTAATAAGAACACTTAAAAAATCCTAAACTTCTATTTTCCAGAGGCTAGTCACAGGTAGGTAAAAATGAACCTGCCATGTAGTAGAAAATCAGTCCTGGGAATACAAACACCTAAAATTAAGATATCAAGAATGCCAAGATGTTTTGGGGAGGTTGTGGAATCTCCCTCCTTGGTAATCTTCAAAAGCTTCTTCAATACGGTCCTGGGCAACCTACTCTTGGTCTGAGCAGGTTGAGTTGAGCATAAGGGTCTGACCAGATTATCTCCAGACATCCCTTCCAACCATAATTTTTCCGTGATTCTTCGATTAAAGTCTCACCCTGAATAATGAGTTTTGTGCAGTTCTTTGCGTAAGCTTTTAGGAACATCAATGGTCCATTGACTCTGAAGCTTACATTTTCTTAAAATATTTGCAAAGCCCAGCCTTAGTAATTAAATAGAGCTTTACATGAACAGAATAAAAGTCACTTATATCTGGGAAGATTTTAGGTGAAATATCTTATG
This sequence comes from Netta rufina, assembly GCF_964035555.1. Classification (NCBI taxonomy): domain Eukaryota; kingdom Metazoa; phylum Chordata; class Aves; order Anseriformes; family Anatidae; genus Netta; species Netta rufina. The sequence continues at coordinate 40,599,209 of NC_140123.1, read as the reverse complement.
TGTAATTTATTTTTTTTCTCTAGAACTGGCCCATGAACTTGTTCTCTATGCATTGCTCTTCTAGAATTGTATATTCATTTATTTTCTCTTATCAGATGTTTTCTTTTTTGCACCCCCTCTAAAAAATGAAGAAGCATCAATCTTTTATTTGGTTTTTAGTTATTTTATATATTCTTGCTTGTCCTTTTCAACCCAGTGGTAACATAGTTTCTGTTAGGATTACTGTTTAAAAAAATAGAGTTTATACATTGGAGATAAAATGTAAAATATCCATAAGCATTAGAAAAATAAAACCATGCAGGTTTTCAGAAGAATATTTAAGTTGAAAGCTACACAACTGATTTCTTATTCTTCAAGAAGACAATAAAGATTGAATAATGCAACACAGTTTCACAGAAATTGATTACATGTTAGTCTTGTGTAACACCATTAGAGAAAAGCGATGTAGGAGAAATTACAGCAAGGATTTAATTTCTAAATGTATGTCCAATAATGTCAATAGTGTTAAATATATATTCTTTTTGTTGTTGTTGTTGTTGTTGTTTTGTTTGTTTTATTTTCTGTTTAAATTTAGATTGCAGTGTTTAAGAAATATTTCTCACAATACCATTTAGCATCAAGTATTTTCACTATTAAAATCATAAGCATTTTAGCATTTATTTATTATTTTGACATTGAAAAGGACAATGTATTGCTTGATCATGAGATCTAGAAAAAATTTAAATTATAATAGTGTGATTAACTGTTTGCTACAGTGTGGCTAGTTTGCATGTAGTGCACTTATTATGATCAACATCTCTTTAAATCATTTTCTTCTATAGCATTTTTCCACTTGTTATTACTATATATGTTTATTTCTGGTATGTTTATAGAACAACTTTTTTTGCTAGTAATTCAGATTAAGTATAAACTCATTATAGGAAAACCTTATTTTTGAGAGTTAAACTTTTTTTTTTCACTTTCTTATATAAATGTACTCCTGAAAATCTTGAACGTAATACAAAGTTTTTTGTTTGTTTGTTTGTTTGTTTGTTTTTTCAAAAGAAATAATTTTATTCCAGTTCCAAGTTTATTTAACCCATCTAATAATAAACTGGTTGGTGTCAAAGTTATTTTTTTCTACCTAACTGCAGATAGGCCATTAATATGTGATTTTGAATGTGTTTTGAGCAAATGGTGTACATTGGCTATTGATCATAATCATAATTATTTCCCTTTTATAAAAAGGGGAATGCATGTTCATTAACTTCAATGGCTAGAAAAAAAAAAAGTCTCTGTCTTGTATTTTTGAAGTTAATAAGAGAGGACATGGAAAGTAGATCTGACAAACAGCTCTGGCAGCCCTGGAGATTAAGAAACCAGTTATATTTAAATTGTCACTATAAATATTTAAACAACTTTAGCATCCTTTACAATTTCTAAAAAGTTACCAAAGATTAATGGACTTATAGTGCAAAAAGTAAGTGCAAAATAAGATCATACTTTACTTTGGACTTGTGCTATAGAAATTTTATAAGGTAAATATATTTCATAATCTTGCTTATAGCAGTAAACAGACAGGCTACATAGTTAATGACTACTATGTTGAAAAGTATATAATTAGATGAAGATCTAATTTGAAAATCTAATTATATAACATACAGATTTTTATTTTATTTTGCTATTTGTAAATGTTGAGCTGCCAGTTTGGGTGTTTTCATTTTACCATCACTTATATCCCAAAGCCAAAACCCATTTTGAGTATCAGTACTTCTGAAATGTCTTGGATACCACTTCTCATTATGGCCAACTTTTTTGTTTGTTTGTTTTTTTCTTTAGTTTTGTTTTCTTGTTTGTTTTCTGAACAAGAAACTTTTTTTTTTTTTTTTTTTTTTTTCTAGTGAAATACCTCATTGTCATAAGCTTTATTAGAAACCATATATAGATATAATTATGATCTTAGTTATTTAGATCACCTTTAGGAAAGATCTGCAGTCTCAATCTGCAGTAATAGAAAATGTCTTTCTGTAGGTGTCATAAGCACTAGGACATTACTTGAGTGTACGATTGTAGTGTTCAAGTGGAGTCAAAGTTATTGTTAAATTTAGACAGCCCCAGAGACATCTTTCTTATAAAAATAAATAAAAAATCACAAACAAAATAAAAAATGAATGAAAATAAGGTAATCCAGGTATTATATATTAAATATTAAACTTGTTAGGATAAGCATACTTGTGTTGCTTATATAGAAAAAGAAAACGATTTTTTTTTTCCCCCCCCTGGTAGTATTACAGAACAACAAGTGAAGCCTACAGTATTCATATTGTATGAGTCAGATACTGTGGAAGGGCTGTAGAAAGCACACACTATGGAGAATTCTTGATTGTTTGAAATAAGAAGCAGGCTAAAACAGTTAAAAAGTATGGCTCTATCCATTTAGCTCATGTTTTTCTGCCTTTTTCAAGATATCTGAATTTTCTTTAAGTACATTACAAAAACCTGACAACACCCCATTTCATGCTGCATTTGTAAATGACTGCTTTAAGGCCAGAAGTAGTTACTTGTGAGTAGAAATCTCATTTAGTTGTCAGTAGATAGGTATCCTAAGAGTATTTAATAAAATAATAATAGTGGATATAGTGGTTAGAGCTTCTGCATATAAAATAAGATTGAATCAGGCACAATACTTAAAAATCAAACACTCAGTTACTTTCCAAAAGTTTGAGATGTGTTTAGAGGGAAAAAAAAATCTAAGTACTCTATAAACCAAAGGCAAAATATATAGTCTATTTTGAAATTATGGAGATTAAAGATTTTCTTATCTGAAAAGTAAAGTAAAAGCAAACTAAAAAACAGGTTACCTTCTAACTAAAAAACAGCTTACCTTCATCCACCTTCTACCTCCTCTCTCCAGGTGACACCCAGGAGAATGGGGAGTGGGAGTTACAGTCAGTGCATAGCACTTCATTATCTGCCACTGGTCACTCCCTCATCCCCTGCTACAGCCTGGAGTCTTTCCCATGGGATGCTGTCCTTCCCAAACTGATCTTACCTGGGCTTCCTACAGGTGGGAGCAGCTCTAGTATGGGTTCATACCACAGGGTGCAATCCTTCAAGAATGGACTGCTCCAGCACACTGCTTGAGCTGGCAGCTCCCACCAGATCACTTGCTCCTACATGTGCTCCTCTCTCCACAGGCTGCAGCTCTGTCCAGAAGTCTGCTCTTGTGTGGGCTCTCCATGTGGGCTCTCCACGAGCTACGGCCTCCTTCAGGCCAGATCCACCTGCTCCACTGTGGGATCCTACACAGACAGGAGTGTGGAGATCTGCTCCGCTGTGGTATACCAAGGGCTGCAGGGGGACCTACTCCTACCTTCTCCCCATCTCCCTCCCCTGCCCCCTTTCTTCACTGACCTTGGTGTCCATGGGATTGTTTATCTTTACATCTTCTCACTCCTACCTCCCAGCTGCTGCGGTGCCTTTCTTAAATCTGCTCTCATAGAGGTGCTTACTGGCTCAGCTCTGGCCAGTGATGAAGGCCAGTAGTGAAGCTCCAAGCCAGCTTGGAGCTGGCTGAAATTGGCTCTTATCATGGGACAGCTTCTGGACTCTTCTAACAGAGGTCACCACTGCAGCTTCCTCATCTTTCACCTCCAGCAGACCCTACCCAAATATTAGAATCTTGACTCATAGCTTTACATGAACACTTATATCCTCTCCTTTTATGGGCTGCTATTGCATTTCAAGGAAAGAGGCTCATCAGTTGCTACTAAGTGTGAATGAATTTTGAAGTTTGAGTGAATAAAAGAATCAAAAAACAATGAGATAGTGAACAAAATCTTGCAGCTCAGACAGATAATTGCTCCAGTTGGACAGAATGAGATTGCAATGCATCTTTCAAATCTCTGATTCCATTAAAAAACAAAACAAAACAAAAATCATTCAAACAAACAAACAAACAAAAAACAACTATGCTTTCTTATATAATTAATTTTAGTTCTTACTAAACCAACCTAAAACTAAATTGAAACTCATTCAAAAACAAAAGCAAAATGCTTTGATTTTGTAGAATTTATTTGTTCCTGTGCTTTACCCTTTTTTTTTTTTTTTTTCTTATTTGAGGATCAGTTTGGTTTTAAATGTTAAATGCTGGCTTGAAGTAAAATATAACATTTCTATGTTCAACATTTGAAATAAAACATATAAAAATTAGTTTCTGTCCTTTTCTTTAATATCATGAATAGTATCATTCTTCCAAAATAGCAGTGTTCAGATTATTTGTTATTCATGAAGATATTTTTACCCAGCAGTATGTCTGTGGCTATTCCAGGACAGAATAGGATTATAATTGAAACTTCAGGCATTCATGGCACAAGAAGGTAATTTTCTATCCAGCTTTACCATTTACCAATGTAGTTAAAATCTTATTGGTACACACGCAGACCGACTACCCGTTAAAAAATGCAGCAGTTCAGGTCACCGGATGCAAGGAGTGTCTGAGCCTGTTGCTGCCATTGGCGGGAGGCAGAGAAACTGCGTGCGTGACATGCGAGCAGGTGGATGATCTGGTCCGCATGGTGGTGGAGCTCAAGGAGGAGGTGGAGAGGTTGAGGGCCATCAAGGAGTGTGAGCAGGAGATAGACTTCTGGAGTAACTCCCTGCAGGGCCTCAAGGGGAGGTACCGAGGTGAGACTCCTCAAATGGGGGCGGACCCCCTGCCCTGTCCCCATCGGGCAGAGGGAGGGGATCGATGTCGAGCAGGGACCTGTTTCCATTCCTCCTCAGCTCCCTGCTCGACATCGCAGGCGATGCCCTCCCCTTCCGGCCCCACCTTCCCAGGTGCCCTTACACAACAGGTTTGAGGCCCTAGAGATTGAGAGGCCGGTGTGTGAGGAAGAGGTAGCAAATGTTCCCAGGAGGATGCCTGCGGCGAGGAGGTCAACTCCGCGCCTCAGGACTGCCTCCACCAAGAAAGACAGGAGGGTTATTGTTGTTGGAGACTTGATTCTTAGGGGAACAGAGGGCCCTATTTGTCGGCCTGACCCTACCCGTAGGGAAGTCTGCTGTCTCCCTGGGGCCAGGGTCAGGGACGTTGCCAGGAAGCTTCCTAACCTGGTACGCCCCTCTGACTATTACCCCCTTTTGATAGTCCAGGCGGGCAGTGATAACACCGAAGAGAGAAGCCTCAAGGCTATCAAAAGGGACTTTAGGGGACTGGGTCGGTTAGTAGATGAAGCAGGAGTGCAGGTGGTGTTTTCGTCCATCCCTACGGTGGCAGGGAGGGGTTCAGAGAGGACACGGAAAGCCCACCTGTTAAACACGTGGCTCCGGGACTGGTGCCAACGCAGAAATCTTGGGTTTTTTGATCATGGGGCACGTTATTCAGCACCTGGCCTGATGGCCACAGACGGGTCCCTATCTTTTAGGGGAAAAAGGATCCTGGGCCAGGAGCTGGCAGGGCTCATTGAGAGGGCTTTAAACTAGGTAGGAAGGGGGATGGGGCTGAGGCTAAGATTGTTGGGGCTGTGCCAGGGGGAACAATGGCAAGGCCGGAGGATAAGGCAATGGCCCAGCTGAAGTGCATCTACACCAATGCACGCAGCATGGGTAACAAACAGGAGGAGCTGGAAGCCATCCTGCAGCAGGCAGGCTACGACTTGGTTGCCATCACGGAGACGTGGTGGGACCAGTCTCGTGACTGGAGTACTGCAATGCCTGGCTATAAGCTCTTTAGAAGGGACAGGCAGCATAGAAGGGGTGGTGGTGTGGCTCTCTATATTAGAGAGTCTTTTGAGGTTGTGGAACTCGAGGCTGGGATCGGCAGGGACAACAAGGCTAGTGTCCTGGTCGGGGTCTGCTATAGACCGCCGAACCAGGATAAGGAGACGGATAAGGAATTCTACAGTCAGCTGACAGAAGTTGCAAAATCATCAGCTCTTGTACTCGTGGGGGACTTCAACTTCCCTGACATATCCTGGAAGCACAACACAGCCCTGAGAAAGCAGTCTAGGAGGTTTCTGGAGAGCGTGGAAGATAGCTTCCTGACGCAGCTGGTTAGTGAACCTACCAGGGGTGGTGCCCCGCTAGACCTTCTCTTCACAAACAGAGAAGGACTGGTGGAGGATGTGATTGTCGGGAGCTGTCTTGGGCAGAGTGACCACGCAATGGTGGAGTTCACTATTCTTGGTGAGGCCAGGAAGGGGACCAGTAAAACCGCTGTATTGGACTTTCGGAGGGCTAACTTTGAGCTGCTCAGGACACTGGTTGGTGGAGTCCCTTGGGAGGCGGTTCTGAAGGGCAGAGGAGTCCAGGAAGGCTGGGCGTTCTTCAAGAGGGAAGTCTTAATGGCGCAGGAACGGTCTGTCCCCACGTGCCCAAAGACGAGCTGGCTGGGAAGAAGACCGGCCTGGCTCAACAGAGAATTGTGGCTTGATCTTAGGAGGAAAAAGAGGGTTTATAAGCTTTGGAAAAGTGGGCAGGCCACTAGGGAGGACTTTAAGGATGTAGCGAGGCTGTGCAGGGACAAAATTAGGAAGGCCAAAGCTCATCTGGAGCTCAATCTGGCTACTGCCGTTAAAGATAACAAAAAACGTTTCTATAAATACATCAACACAAAAAGGAGGACTAAGGAGAATCTCCATTCTTTACTGGATGCGGGGGGAAACTTAGTTACAAGAGATGAGGAAAAGGCGGAGGTGCTCAATGCCTTCTTTGCCTCAGACTTTAGTGGCAATACCGGATGTTCTCTGGATACTCAGTACCCTGAGCTGGTGGAAGGGGATGGGGAGCAGGATGTGGCCCTCATTATCCATGAAGAAATGGTTGGTGACCTGCTACGCCACTTGGATGTGCACAAGTCGATGGGGCCGGATGGGATCCACCCAAGGGTACTGAGGGAACTGGCAGAGGAGCTGGCCAAGCCACTATCCATCATTTATCAGCAGTCCTGGCTATCGGGGGAGGTCCCAATCGACTGGCAGCTAGCAAACGTGACGCCCATCTACAAGAAGGGCCGGAGGGCAGACCCGGGAAACTACAGGCCTGTCAGTTTGACCTCAGTGCCAGGGAAGCTCATGGAGCAGATCCTCCTGAGAGTCATCACGCAGCGCTTGCAGGGGAAGCAGGCGATCAGGCCCAGTCAGCATGGCTTTATGAAAGGCAGGTCATGCCTGACGAACCTGATCTCCTTCTATGACAAAGTGACGCGCTGGGTGGACGAGGGAAAGGCTGTGGATGTGGTCTACCTTGACTTCAGCAAGGCTTTTGACACCATTTCCCACAACATTCTCCTCAAGAAACTGGCTGCTCTTGGCTTGGACTGGCGCACGCTTCGTTGGGTTAGAAACTGGCTGGATAGCCGGGCCCAAAGAGTCGTGGTGAATGGAGTCAAGTCCAGTTGGAGGCCAGTCACTAGTGGCGTCCCCCAGGGCTCGGTGCTCGGGCCGGTCCTCTTTAATATCTTCATCGATGATCTGGACGAGGGCATTGAGTGCACCTTCAGTAAGTTCGCAGATGACACCAAGTTAGGTGCGTGTGTCGATCTGCTTGAGGGTAGGAAAGCTCTGCAGGAGGATCTGGATAGGCTGCACCGATGGGCTGAGGTCAACTGCATGAAGTTCAACAAGTCCCCCTGCAGCCCATGGAGTACCACGGTAGAGCAGGGTTCCACGCTGCAGCCCGTGGAGGAGACCACGGTGGAGCAGGTGGCCCTGCACCGATGGAGGCTGCCGCCTGTGGAAGACCCCTGCCGGAGCAGATTCCGGGCTGGACCTGTAGCCCATGGAGAGGAGCCCACGCAGGAGCAGGTGACCCGGCAGGAGCTGCTGCCTGTGGGGGACCCAGGTTGGAGCAGTTTTCTCCTGAGGTACGGACCCCATGGTACGGACCCATATCTGGAGCAGTTCTGAAAGAGCTGCTGCCTGTGGGAAGCCCACGCCGGATCAGTTCATCAAGGACTGCATCCCGTGGGTGGGACCCCACAGCACAGGGGACAAGAGTGACCGAGAAGGAGCGGCAGAGAAGAAGTGCTGTAGACTGACCATAACCCCCATTCCCCCATTCCCCTGCGCCGCTCGGGGGGAGGAGGTGGAAGAGGGTGGATGGGGGGGAAGGTGCTTTTGTTTTTTTTTTTCCTTTGTTTTCTCACTTCTCTCGCTTGTTAGTAATAGGCAATAAATCTTACTATCTCCTTATGCCGAGTCTGTTTTGCCTGTTACAATAATTATTGCATAATTTTCTCGTCCTTATCTCAACCCTTGAGCCCCTTTTCACATATTTTCTCCCCGTTCCTCTTCGAGGAGGGGTAGTGAGAGAGCGGCTGTGGTGGAGCTCGGCTGCCCACTCGAGCGGAACCACGACAGTTTTGTTTCATAGTTCTTTAAGATTCTTCTTATTCCACTTGCCATATATTACTTACAGTCCCCCTACCCCACCCCCAGCTCCAGTTTGTTGAAGATGGCCAGCCTCAAGCATCTACGAGTCAAATTATGAAATAAGTGTCTATGAAATTTCTCTTTTGTTATTTACCTAAATTTAGGAGGAACTATGTCATTAACCTCCCTCAGATTTCTATCTAAATCCTTCCTTTGCACTGATGCTTACAATGTTACAATAAACTTGTCAATATTCAGATTCACAGTGAGTTGTTAACGTTGACTTTCATGATATCTTCTTTTACTATTCTTCCTTCTCATCTGTTTCCATCTCTGACACTTAGTTCCAGGTGAGAGAGTTAACAACCTTAGTTTTGTGCTTATGAAGGATTTTTCAGACAAGAGTTTTCATTAGTAGAACATGTAGAACATTAGTAGAATGTTTTATTTCAATTAAAATTTATTTCAATGTTTGTTTGTTTGATTGATTGATTGTTTTTTAATCCATAATGACAGTTTTCATACTTTTACTGTCTATTCCTTCTCCTCTCTACTCCATTTTACTCCTCCATTACCCTGCCAAAATACTATCCCTCGAAGATAAATCATTACGTACAAAAGTTTATCTACACTGCTAGTGTGAAATACCAAAGAGCTCTTTGAAATCTACTATACATACTCTATATGTATGTACAAAGGAGATTCTAGCTAAATTAGCAAGATTCCCTACATCTTCTCTTGTTCTTTTCTAAGCTCCTTTATTTAAAGCCAGTTAATATTTTAACTCGTTACTGTTATTCTGAATATTCATCATAAATCTAAACTATGGCTCAGAAATAACCTGAGAACAGAGGAATGGAACAGAAAACTCAAACACAATAAGAGAAAAAGTAAAGATTAAAAAACACAATGGTGCCAGAAATGAAAAATATATTTGCAACAGATTTAAGAAAATACATTTTATTTTTGTTAAGCAACTGAAATTGTTGAATGGAAAATTGATTGAAAGATAGTGGTGTTTTTTTTTTGTTTTGTTTTGTTTTTGTTTTTTTTTGTAGATATACACACAAAAATATCTATATATACATATATATGTACATATATACACATATAAAAAAAGTGATGAGTTAGATTTTACTAAAGAAAATTTGAAGTCATTGTGCTTGAAGATATAAATCCATTTGGTATGCACTTTTTTTTTTTTTTTAGAAAAGAAAGGGAAAATGTCTTTAACACTTAAATAAATAAAACTTAATTCATGAAGGTAATTTTGATAGCTTGTTAAATGGAATTTTTACATGGAATAATTCACATTAAGACACCTATCTTAAGTGTCTAAATATTGGTTGTCTTATCTAAAATAGCTTCTTAGGACATTCTTCCAGTACATGGAATGAGACAAGTGCTTAAAATGTGATTCATACCACCTGTTTTAGAAACTGAAATGAATATCACCAACAATTACAATTTTTGTTCCCAGAGCATGGTGATTTTAAAAGCATCATTTCACATCCAAGCTACCCATAATCTAAATAATAGAATAAAAAATGTGAAATCTGTTCAATGAAGAGTCAAATCAGAACCACATTTAGCATTACAAAAGTAGTACAGCAAAATTACAGGATATTGCACGTTACAATTTTATTACCAATTACCATTTCAAGTTTATTACCACTTGAAATCCCGATCAACACTAAGTTGAGACCTAGAAAAATAAAATATGGATCAATTAACCTAGACAATAAAAATGAATCAATATATGAGTTCTGAAGGACATAATGAGATAAAAATATGATCAGATATTCTGGAGTACTTTAAAAATGTTAGAAAAGATTAAAATGTTGTGGGCACAGTACCATTATTTATGCCTAACTGTGAGGTGTGTTTGTGAAGGGCAATGTTCTTTTATGGAGTTACTCCTACCAAGGAAGAGTTTATGGTTCTGAACTGATACAGAAAGAAAGGGACATTAATAATAATAATAACAATAATAACAATAATAATAATAATAAAGACGTAGTTGGGTTACTTCTATATTTGTGGTAACAATGCTTCACTGGGGTTGTCTCCAATTCCGCTGTTGTGATTATCTAAACCATGGGACCTATAAGGATTTATTTATCAGTCACTCATTTTTCTTTCTTTTGTGACTGTGCACTTAATTTTCCTTCCTACAAGAGACAAATAGTAGGCAATAAAGTTTCTCCTTGACCTGTAAAACATAAATAACAATGTAGCGTACCTGGAACCTGGAAAGCATTCATGTCTCACAATTTAGGTATAATCTTTGATTTCTCAGGAGCTTATTGACAGACAATAATACTCATTGCTGATTTTTTTTTTCTCTTATTTTTTAAGATTTTTCTTTCCTAGACAAATAATTCAGGGAGATTTTTTTTTTCTATTTTTCAACTAAAACTCAGGAAATTTAGCTAAATTTCCTAGAAAAAAAATAATATATATAATACTCCATAGGTACCTAAACATGGTGCTTAAACATCATTTCCCAATCTGAGATACCTAGGTCCTGCCAGATAATAAACTGTAGATGCTACAAACATATAGGTATTCAGTGAATCAGTTGTATAAAATCTCAATAATAGAAGTCTATTCCAAGGTTGTTACAATCATATTCTACTTTAATCCATGTGAGCACTTCTTAAAACAGAAAAAATATTAATTAATGTTAAAATGTACAAGATTATACCATAAGGACATATTCATATGGATTGCATGTTACTTCTATATTAACATTATCTATATCAAAACAACAACAAAACAACTACAACAACAAAAATGAGGCCATAAAATACATCCTGCTGAGTACAGTAACAAAAATGTCCTGCAGATAAATTGGGGCACAGCAGGAAGGGCTCTGTGTTAGCAGCAGGTTCTTAAAATTGATCATCTGTCTCACTGAAAGTTAATGGAGCTCTCTCAATATAGAAACAATATAGTCAATCATGTTTTGTAGTATAATTAACTACTGACTGAAGTTGGAATGAGTTGAAAATATTTCATGGGTGTGGCAGAAAGAATAGCAGAGTTGATGATCTTTCTGGATTTGTAATACCAGTCAGAGATATTGAATGTCTGTATTGAGTACTTAAACAACAAAATGTGGGATACTGTGTGAAATTATTTTTACACTGGTATGGAATTTGAAAAAAATAACACTGCTTTCTACATGTGCTGATACAACTAGAATTTCATATCACATATTTTATCTCCAAAATCTGTAAAATCCAGATCTGAATTTTGGTCATGTTAGTCATGATGGGTAAATCCTTCAGAACTGTCTCTCAAGTCATATACTGTCTACCTCCTGATAATATAGAAACACAGGTGTCAGCATGTCAGCAGAAAGTCAAACATCAGAAAGTACATGAACTGTAGTTGAATTTATATAGCTAGAGGTAAATGTAAAAATAATTTAAGACAGTGAATGATATACCACTTTGATGACATATTCAAATAAACGAGTTTTCATTCTGAATGCATGAAGTGCCACTAACAATTTCAGCAGTAGGTAGTTGTAGTCATCCCTACCAGCAGGTTTCATGATGTCATTCCAAATGTAGAAAAGATGTTTATGCACTGTGAACTAGATGAACACTAGGATGAGATTGATTATCTAAATCATATGTATATGTTTCTAAGTAAACTATAGCTGAGTGGCAGCCACTTTCGAGTAACCTTTGAAAATAAGAGTATTTTTGTGGTAAAGTGTTTTGCTGGTTGTGGTGTCTTTATTTATTTATTTATTTATTTATTTATTTATTTATTTATTTCCTTTCCATTTGTTTGTTTAAGTAACATAACTCAAAGTTATGAAGATTCAGAGTCTTGAATAAGTGATGACACTATTAAAAGTTCAGTGATAACTATTATTAAAAGCACCTAGGTCGAGGAAAAACAACAGTCCAGGAAACAGGAGCTTGCAATAATTTTCTGTTTCCATAATTAACAGCGGAGCTAACAACACGTATCAATTAAAAATGCTGTGTATTAGATATCATTATAAAGGCCTGCTGACTGAATTTCTTTAATAAAATTAGCTTTGACACTAAGCATAAGATTTCACTGCTGAAGACAGAGGTAACCTAAAGTGGACAAACCAGCTTTTGGTCTGAGGCTCTTTAGATGTAAGGCAGACAAAAAATAAACCATCTGGATACAGGGTAAAATGCTGTGGAGTACTCTCTGTGAAAGGTGTATTGCATGCTGTTCCTACACATTACCTGAGTATAGATTTGTCTCAACAGGAAATTCTGCATCTCTGGAAACATGAGCCATTGTGTTATCTTCTGGCCATATAATTCTCATTCAGAGTGGTTTGGTATCAGAACACAAATACAAAGGTTTGGTTCAGAGACATTGATGTTAATGAACTGGAATAATGCTAAGCTTTAATCAGAAGTCAGCAATATGAGGAAAAAAGTACTTTTGATTTTATTTTATTTTTTAAGGTTGAGCATGTGTTTACTAGTTAGAAGCAAAACTGAAAGATGGGATTAGAAAATTCCGCTGTAATATGATTTACATGGAAAAAGCCTTCCTTTTAGTGGCATGCAGACCTAAGCTAGGTGTGAATCATCAACACTACATAGTGTATAGGTTGGTTAGCCATGAAAAAGTGTGTGTGAGCCTGGTTTGCTGAAGTAGTGAAATGTATTTTTTTTCTGATATATTGTTCCTCGTTACAGAAATAGCAGCTATTCTGATCTCAAAACAGATGTGTGTGACTGAAATATGCAAAAATATTTAAGATGTACCACTAAAAAATTAGATGCATCATAGCTTTACAATAATAAGGAAACAAGGAAGAAATGTCAGCTGGCAGATTGCACTGCAAAGGATTTGAAGAGCTTAAAACCTAATACATAGAATCATAAAATCATTAAGGTTGGAAGAGACCTTCAAGACCATCTGAGCCAACCATCAACCAACTACCAATGTTACCCACTAAACCATGTACCTACGCACCATGTCCAACCTTTCCTTGAACACTCCCAGGGACAGTGACTCCACCACCTCCCTGGGCAACTTGTTCCAATGCCTGACTTCTCTTTGTGAGAAGAAATGTCTCCTAATATCCAACCTAAACATCCCCTTCCACAACTTGAGTCCATTCCCTCTAGTCCTATCACTAGTTATCTGAGAGAAGAGGATGACCCTCCACTACCGCAACTTCATTTCAGGTAGTTGTAGAGAGCAATAAGGTCTCCCATGAGCATCCTCTTCTCCAGACTAAACAACCCCAGTTCCTTCAGCCACTCCTCATAGGACTTGTGTTCTAGGCCCTCTACCAGCTTTGTAGCCCTTTACCAGCTCTGTAGCCCTTCTCTGGACATGCTCCAGGGCCTTGATGTCCTTCTTGTACCAAGGAACCCAAAACTGAACACAGTACTCGAGGTGCAGCCTCACCAGATCTGAGAACAGAAGGATGATCATATCCTACACTATTCTTGATACATGCCAGGATTCCCTTGGACTTCTTGGCCACCTGGGCATGCTGCTGGCTCATGTTCAGGCAAGCACTGACCAACACCCCTAGATCCTTTTCCTCTGCACAGCTTTCCAGCCAATCTGCCCCAAGCCTGTAGTGTTGCATGGGGTTGTTTTGGCCAAAGTGCAGGATCCATCACTGAGCCATGATGAACCTCATCCCATTGGCCTCTGCCCATCCGGTACATGTCCCTCTGAAGGGCCTTCCTACTCTCTGGCAGATCAACACTTCCCTCTCAACTTGGTGTTTTCTGCAAGCTTACTGAGGGTGCAGTCAATTCCCTCATCCAAGTCATTAATAAAGATATAAAGATATTAAAGAGGATAACAGACTAAATCTACATGTGATATGATACAGAGATGTGTTTCCGATATATAAAAATTATGAAATACAGGCATCTTCATAATAGTATCCTTTAATCTATTTTGATTAACAGGCACTACAAAGTTCCCAGTGGATGGTCAAATTTAAGCCACTTGACCACGTATTTGGATTTAGTTATAGCCATTTACATATCCATAAGAATAGGGCACAGACCCTTAAATGTTCACAGTTTATATATTGACTACCACTGCATAAAACATTTTCTTTTGTATGGTTTGGAAAAAAAATAAAAAAAAGAAAAAAAAAAGTGACATTAGATGAGAAAAAAAAGTGCAAAGCAGTTTTGGGAAATTTAGAGAAAACTTCTGGTATTCAACTTTAAATCAGATTTTATTCTTGGAGTAAGTTTTATTTTATTGTATGCTTTTTATGAATGGCAACAGAAATTGTATTACTTAGAAGGAAAAAAGTGCTTGATAATCTATGCAAAATTTTTCATGACATCATATGATCTTTCTGAACATCATATAGTTTTTCTGAACAGTTAAGGAGAAGTGGATATATTGTTTTTAGCATTATCTTTGTTCATTCACTCCTGATAATCTTGGTACACATACCCTTATGGGTATGCAAGGACTTTTTTTTGGTTTTGTAATTGTTGACCTGCTGCAGGAAGAACGGCCGAAAACATGATAGACACCAGTATGGTCAGATCATGCTGCCTCTTTATTACCCAAATAACCTGACTTTTATAGTGAACTTAACAGGGGTGGATAGTATCTCACACAAGATTATTGGTCAAAAGCACTCAGACAAACAACTGCAAGAAAACAACCCCACCTGCAAGAAAACAACCCCCTTGTGATTAGCAGTCATGTAGACCTTGTCCTTGAAGCCAGCTGCTGGCAACAATATTTTTCTAAATTCCTCAATTGGGCGATGTGGGAACAGTGTCATGGGAACTTCTCATAGTTGTCCTGGTAGCTTGGTTTACTCAGCTGCAGCAAGCCATGGGATCTTTGCTGTTTCAAAAATCCCTCAACACTGACCAACATGAAACCTTAAGTCAGAACCCTTAGAAGATTCCAAAGGACATGAGGAAACTCATGTCCTGAAAGAAGATACGGGAGAGACTTATTAGGTTGTAACTAGATTGTAATTTACTTTACCTTAACTTCCAAAAAAAAAATTTAATTATCATTGTCTTTAATAAATGACACTTTGTAAAACATTTAAAATCTGGAGGGGACTTTGGCTTTTAAGTCCACTAGAACCAAATATTAAGTTTCAAATAAAGAACAATTAGTGCATGAAATTCAGGAAAAAACTTTTTTTTTTCCCTTCTGCTTTTCTCTGATTTTCTTCACTCTTAACATAAAATTTTCAGATCATGAATCAGCAAGGTCAAGGAATGCAAACTTAAGGGTTTATTTATTTTTTATTTTTATTTTTATTCTGTCCTTTTGTTCCTACTTGTGTTTTATGTATAAATTTCCTTATGAAATACTTGCTAAAATTACAGTAGGTCTTTACATTGACAAATATAAAGAGCAATATTTGGGCCTCGAATATGAAAATATGTAAAAATGACAAGATATTACAAGAATAAATATATTGTGAAATAAAAAGTAAATACAATTCTGCCAAGGTAAAACAAAGAAATTTCTAATAGCTTTTTCAGAAAACAACAAGGACAAATAAATAAAAAAACACAGTGCTTTATTCTTCTTTCACTTTATTTCCCTCTGTTCGTACAAGCATATGCATATGTTCTAAGTCTGCATAGATGTGCTATGAGATTAATTGTGTCCCTGCATTAAATAACCTAAAATCAGTGTAATGACTTTAAACACATCATTATATATATATATATCATTAGATAGATAGATAGATAGATAGATAGATAGATATCTTATTATGAATTCTGTTTATGTAATAGTTTACCTTGAAGTGTAGAACTCTAGTTATACACACTTCTAGGTCATTTCATATATACAATTATGTCAGTAATTATTATAAGCTTAGTTTCATCATCTTTAAGAGAGTGACTTCTTTCATTTTTTATTTATTTTATTTTATTTTATTTTATTTTATTTTATTTTATTTTATTTTATTTTGGTGTGTGTGTGTTTTAAGGTATTAAATTTGCATTAGAATTGTTAAAATGGATTAGAAAAATTATTCAGAACTATATTAAGGACAGTAAGTAAAACTTTTTAAAAACCTTCGATATTGAAGCCAAGTATAGCGTGTTGAGAGACAGTACTAGAAGGAATAAGGAATAAACTGCAGAAGGGCTCCTCTATGACTTGTGAACAGCTAAGGGAGTTCATGGACAACTACTTTTATCACTGCATAAAAAGCCTTGCCAATAAAAGGGATGCAGAAGAATACATGTACATGGGTGCCTGAAAACACCCATGTTTGTTTTTTTTTTTTGTATTGAACTATGTTCAATACAAACATAGTATGTATGTTTGTATTGAACTATGTTCAATACATGTATTGAACATATTCAATTGTATTGAACTATGTTCAATACAAAGTAGACTTAACACTTAAATACAATAACCTTTAAGTTCTAACTGGATTTACTTGACTCATCTGAGGTGTTCAGGTATTATATATGTATATTTTAAGTTGAATATCACAGGAAGATTAATTCTACTCAAAAATCTGGACAAAATAGAAATCAAATTAGTTGATTAATGACTATTCTTTAATAACTGTAAGATTACAGCATACAAAGTACACGGCTACAGTGTGAAAATTCTAACTTTCAAATTACTTTTTAGCTAGAATTGTTTATCTTTTTAATCATTGGAAGATACTTATAGAATTACCATAAACTTCTTCCAAAATGTTCATTGGCCCTGCAAAGTAATCATACATTTTGGCATGAAGAATGAATTTGATCTTTGGTCTTTTTATTTATTCTTCAGAGTGAACCTAAGACACCATAAGGAATATTTCCCTCACCATGCTCTGCCTTCAAGTATAAAAATAACCTGGGGGAAAAAATGTCAGTTAACACAAATGAATTTCATGACAAAACAGACTATAGCCTATAGGTGGCAAATCACTGCAAAAGTGAGGAAAATGAGAAAAGAAAAGTGATATACAAGACAAGTCATTCTGTAAACAGATAATGCCAGAACTCAGCACCTTGTCTGTGTTGTAACAGATGTTCAAATGCTAGAATAAAGCATTTGAGTGTAAGAAGTTGTATTATTTCATGGTTGATTAGAAGAGGGGAATTCTAAGGGCTTCAGTTAGTTTTTCGATATAAGCCTCTGGTGCCAGATGAGACATCCTGCAACATCCTGCAACATTTGCATGACTAACTGTGATGATGCTGTCTTTGTGGAATCCGAGTCTTCCTGAAGTGACAGCTAGAGGATAACACATAGAATCTATAGTATCATTAGATGCCTAGCTTAAGTGATCAAATTGTTGTCCAAGAGTGTTGTCCAACAATCTCTGTCACAAGAATGCTTCTTTGTTTTTTTTTTTTGGTTTGTTTTTCCTAGTAAAGGATGAGAGGAGAGGAGGTCTCCATGTCATGTGGAACAGGTTTCATGTTCAGGGGAAAAAAGAAGCTAAATAAACAAACTGTGACTGTTCACTCCTTGGAACAAGCTTCCCCCACCTTGTCTCTGCTCAGACAAATTTGGCAAGGCA
Organism: Netta rufina; assembly: GCF_964035555.1. Classification (NCBI taxonomy): domain Eukaryota; kingdom Metazoa; phylum Chordata; class Aves; order Anseriformes; family Anatidae; genus Netta; species Netta rufina. Next base: position 40,581,344 of record NC_140123.1, on the reverse strand, counting down.
CAGGTATCCAGTGTGTTTCCTGGGCTTGTAGAGTTGTATAATGTGTGGTGGAGGTGGGAGATGGGACAGGTATACAGGGTCTCCACACCAAACCCACCTGGTGGGCTCTGTGGCATAGATAAATACACTAAATTGTGAATCTACATAGAAACTTCATCATCCATAAAGTCAGTTGAAAGCCATGGGATGGAATGTTTTTATGTAACATTTTTATTCCTCTGTGGTCAAGAAATCATTTAAACCAGCGTTGACACCTAGTCATTCAACATTAATTCACTATCCTAACATGGAGGAGGTCAGTATGTTTGTGTTAGTGTATATATATATGATGATTTGCTTAATTGGAAAGCTGTTTTCTAGCAAATCCTACAATATAAAACATGAATAATTCAAAAATACTGTCTGGAGTAGTAAGAATCTGATGTAGAATATCTGACCTTAAAATATTACTAGCATCTATAGAAAAATGTAATATTTAAACCTACTATATTCAAGATTATCAGTGCTTGTATATTTCTTTGCTTCTGCCTATCCTAATGCCAAATTATATTGCTATAATTTTATATATTTTTTTTTCTGCATGTGTTTTAAAACTCGTCATTCCCATTCTGTGCATTTATCTTGTTCTCTTTTTTCTAGTCATATAGTGCTCTTTTACAAAAAAACAAACAAACAAACAAACAAACAAACAAAACAAAACAAACCAAACAAACAAACAAACAAAAACAAGGACAGTAGCATTCCTGCACCATGTTGCTTTCAGCTGTCTGAAGACAGCTTCAAAAGACTTGGGAATGATTTTTTATGTTGTTGTTTTTGTTATTTTGAAGCACTTACAGAATGTTTTTTTGGAATAGAAACACAGTAGGGTTCCTCTGCTCAGAAAACAAACAGATATTGAATGCACAGAATTGTGTCTGCAGACACAGTGGCCCTTATACAATTTTCTTATTAGCTGTTGACTTCAGCATATTTTTTTCCTGACTTAGCTTACTGTAGCTGAAAGCATATAAGCCCAGTGAGCTTATAAAACACCTAATAATATTCTCATGGTTTATTTCTTCTTTTTCGTTTTCTCTCTCTCCTTTTTTTTTTTTTTTCCTTTTTTTTTTTTCTTTTGTTTTCTTCTCTCTCCTGTCCATGATTACTGTGATTAAGCAAAATTTGAATTAGGCTGTTCACTGTTGTAACAACAGTGACTCCTTCCAATAAGGAATGTTATTTGGATCCAGCATCTGATCTCATAGCACTATTAAAGGTATTTCTCCATCAAGTTGTGATCTAAAATCAACATCTTGAACACGAAAGAAATATGTTAGTGGGGAAAAAATTTGAAAATACATTAAAATCTTCTTCTGCGTATATATTGTTCCTTCACCTTGAGTACACAAATACATGAATTTCTGAATATATTGGATATATATATAGTCAAATATAATGTATTTGACTATATTGACAAAAGTAAACAAAACAAAACAACAACAACAAAACAGTGACAGTTAGTTTTAGCGAAAGTTAATCATCTTTAATATCCATATTTCTGATAAGCTGCATTCCAGAAGCAGTTGACAGGTACTTTTTTATTTGTCTTCACCTACATTTCACCTACATTCACCTACATATTTGTCTTCACCTGTTATTGATTTTATTCTAATACATTACCAAAACAAAACAAACAAAAAACTTTCTGTGCAACTTTATGTGCAATATCTTCTAGTTCATTTTCATGGGTGAATATAGATACATACACAGAAAACAAAACCTGCTGAGATCCTTACCAAGACAAGAAGAAACTCTGAATAATTCCTTCTGAGTGAAGTAGGCATACTGTTTACTTTCATTGCTGTATCAGACACGTAGAAATATTAGATTCAAATAGAAAACAGAATCTGGTATTCATGAGCAAACCAACATTAGCTTAGAATAAAAGAAAATGCTTTCCCTGAGGGAGTGTACCTCTGTGGGATTCTGAGAAGGTGTATCAATTTTGAATTTCACACACAGAATATCACACACACAGAATTTCTAGGTTGGAAGAGACCTCAAGATCATCGAGTCCAACCTCTGACCTAACGCTAGCAATCCCCACTAAACCATATCCCTAAGCTCTACATCTAAACGTCTTTTGAAGACTTCCAGGGATGGTGACTCCACCACTTCCCTGGGCCTGTTCCAATGCCTCAAAACCCTTTCATCCCTGTCATGTGTTATTTTTATAATTAATAATATTTTTTTTTCCTGGTTTTTAACGAATGGCCTGTCAACTTAGAAAGCAATAAAATTAATGGAATTTTTGAGTCCAAGACCATTTATGGCTTAAAGTTAAAGCCTGGGGGAATTGTTAAATATCATGTTGTTCCATTCTTTTTATTTCTGTAGCTTCTGACCAGCTGTAGACAGAACCAGCTCACTTTGTGTATAATAGCGATTTAAAAGACAAGCTGAAAGCTAGAACAACATGATTAAGAAATTGTTACCATAACATAAAGGAATTTCTTTAGACCTGCACAGAGCAAAATACCATCATTTTCTTTCCTTATATTTTTGTCAAGATTTATTGAAAATATTGCTAGCTGAAAATGTTGTTTGATGCTAGTAGTTTCATAGTGGTGATTATGCTGTTATTCCTTGGCAAGTCCCAAACTCAATAGCTCAACTGATTCATTTTTAAAAATGTAGTATTTATCTCAAAAAGTGAAGTATTCTACTGGGTATTGAGGTTTCTATATATCTCAAAGATATAAGTGGCAAGTTTATCAAGAAAAAATATTCTCTATAAATATATATAGAGAATATATATATTCTCTATAAATATATAAATATATATTATATATATATTATATATATATATATAGAAAGAGAGAGAGAGAATATATATATATTCTCTCTCTATATATATATTATATATATATTTATATATATATTTTTATATATTTTTATATATATATTTATATATATATTTATAGAGAGTATATATATATAGAACATATATATATTCTCTATAAATATATAGAGAATATAGCAGAAATATATATTTTTTTAATTTTCTCAAAATGTTTGAAATTTAAAATTATCTTACTTAAATTTTTCTTATTCTCTCATTTTTTTGTTCCTTTACTGAATATGAATGCTTTGATTTTTTTTCTTTTCATTACTAACAAATTTTCTTAAATTAAAGTTAAAATTAAAGTTAAATTAAAGTTAAAAAGTAGTAGTTTCATTGTTGTTTTTATTTGGATTTTATCCTAAACTTGAGATTTTTGAAAAGTGAGTGGTAGAAGAGAGAAAAAAAAAATTAAAAAAAAAAATAAAACTCCTAAACAAGCCTGACATTTTATTGTGAAAGTGGCCAAAGAGGAAACTGAAAAAATTTAAATAAAGATTAGCAATAAAAATTTTGTGAGAATAGAACATTTAATTGGTTTTAATGAAAACCTGTGAAATTCAAAATGTTTAAAATGAAATATTAACAAGAAAAAATACAAGGAAACAAAAAATATACAAAACAACTGACATTATGTTTGAATGTAAAATATTATTTATGAGCAAAGTAAAGGATACATTACTATCACATGTAGATTTTTGGAGGCAAAGCATGAGCAAATGAAAAATTATTAATTATCACTCTGTGACCAACTTGCGTATTTGCTTTCAACTTCTCATCATTTTTTTATTTTTTTTTTCCAGTACCAGTTGCCAGTTCTCAGAGTTTTATCTTGTAAAACTGATAGCTTAATGCTGTTAATAAAACAGCATTAATGTCCATACTTGTTCAAAGAAAATCTATCTAATTGTATTTCATCTCTGAAAGCAACAATACTGCAGATACCTGCAGTAGAGAGCCTTTTGAGATTGGGAAAACTGGGTTTGTTCTGCTTTAAAAAGAAAGATAAGGAGAGATCTTACTTCCTTCATGGACAAGTATAGATATCACAGAGACGGACTTTTCTGTGAGATGCACAACAGCAGGACAAAAAAGAAATTAATACAATTGGAACATGAAAAATTGCAATGAGGTAAAGAAAAAAATATTTGCTTATCTATTTATTTATTTATTTGTTTGTTTATTTTATCATGAGGATTGACAAAAAAACAGGTGACATTGTTGGCAGAATTTCTACTCTTAGAGAAAATCAAAACCTGATTACACAAATCCTTGGGTAATCTGATATAATAGCAGCTGCTTCAACTGCAGTCTTGGACTAGAAGATCTCCAGGAGTCCCTTGAAACTTTAGTTATTCCATGATTATATGATTAATCAAGAACTTCTACTGGTCTTCCATCTAGTGGTGAAGAATCACTATAGTTAATTTATCTTCAGCCTTTCTCCTAAGAGTTTCATTTCAGGCAAGACCTTAGATTTTGTCTTGTAACAAGCTCTAAAGTCAATCTTTAGTCATGTCTTTGTAATTCCCAATATTCTTCAAATCTATTTCTTAAGAAGTTTGAAGCATCATTGCTTTTTCAGTTGTTTGTCACTTGGAAGAAGTTCCCTTTGATAAATATATGCAATTAATGTATTGCATATATATACATATATAAGTATATATGCACAATATATATATATATTACATACATATATTTTATATATTATATTTTATATTTTATATTTTATATTTTATATTTTATATATTATATATTATATATTATTATTATATATTATATATTATATATTGTATATTATGTATTATATTATGTTATATTATATTATATGTTAATATAATATAATATGATATATATTATATACATATTATATATAATGTAATGATAATATATTATATCTATTATATATATTATACACATATATTTATTATACATATACACATATATGTATATGTATACGTATGTATATATATATATACGTATATAAAAATATATGTATACAAATATTTGCTACCCACTGAGTCTTTCTTTCTCGTGTACCTTTTTTTGTTTGTTTGTTTGAGTTGAACATTTTAGAAATGCCCACAGCTTTCAAGTTGTAGGTGCTACTCAGAGCCTACGTTTCAAATTAAAGGTGTTTCTTCATTGAGAGAAACATCAGGGAGAGAAAACTTAAAGGATTTTATGTTTATGCACTTAGAGGATGCCTTAGGTAAGACCTCTATCTCCTTCTTCTCACTCTCCCTTTTGCTAAGCATCACCCAGACACATCTCCATTTTATTTTCTTCTTTTTCTACTAGAAAAAGAAGAAAATTTCCTTACCATTTCCTTACCCAAGAATTCAAACCTAGACATATTCTGACTACAGAAGAAAGAGTTCTTGCCAGTTCAGACTTTTTCCTTACTTATCAATGGATTTGTAAAGTTATCTTCATTTCCCATAAAAACTCTGACTAATCAGGATGCCCGATTAGAAGTAAACCACTCTCCTGAGCAATTCTACTCCTCTTAAGGCTTGAGGCCATAGACTAATACTCATTTTGTTATCTGATAACCACATTATCATCATGGCACATGCATATGAGATGACTACAAACAGAAACTGCCACTGTGTCTGATTCACTTTGTTTTTCTTTCTCTTTGTTTTTCTTTCTCTTTGTGTTTCTTAGGATAACCTAACAGGATAACCTATTTATTTTTATAATTTTTAAATTGCAAATAATATGGAATACCATATTATTCTGTGTAGTTTCTTACCTCAAAACAAACAGTTGTTTCATCTGTTTTCCTATATTCAAGTAGTTTATTTTCCTCTCTTTTAAAATAGAACTTTTAAAAAGCATTGTGCAAACTCATACTCAGGAAGGTAAGGGTTTTACTCTTGGCATTCAACTCTGAAGGAATTAAGAAAAAATCTTCTTCATTCTTCTTGTGGTTGCATATTATCACCCACACATCTTTATGGAAGGAAATGTTAGGTACATCTTAAGTTTAATCTTTGTCTATCTTACTGCTTAGTGTTTATTTTCAGCAGTCTTCTATTACTCTTCTTTGAAGCCTGCTTTTTCTTGATTTTTTTTCTCAGTTAGTTCCATAAATGAAATATCACATGTATCCTTTTGAAATGCGGACTATCTACTCATATTTATCAAGGTATTTTTCCCCTTTCCTGAACATTCTACTATCTTTTAGTTCAAGTCAAGCTCTTTTCAAATTCTAGCTATGTGGAGGTTTTAATTTTAACTTCATATTGTAATAAATGGCTAAGTCCCAAATAGGGTTACAGTCAAAGTTTACAATTTACTAAATGAATAGAGGTAAGTAAACAGTGCTGGGTGTGCCGGGAATCTCTGCTCCACCAAGACACACACCAGTTACTTCAAGCAGCTGATTTTTATGCTCCTAGGCTAATACATATTCATTAGTACTTTTAAAAAACCAACCAGGGTTATTATAATTAGTTTCCGGAATCCAAACCCTCCTACTGGAGCATGCATATCTGTCTCCAGTGGTCCTTCTGGGGGTCTCATGCTGAAGGCTCATAGTCTTCCTCCCTGTTGTCCTCCTTTGTCCAACTTGGCTGTATGTCAGAGACTTGTGCAGCATCCCCTGCAAGCTTTGTCTTTTAGTCGTTCTTCAGTTTTCCCCTTCTCCTTAATCTCCTGGCCAGATATCAGAGACTTGCATAGTGTCCCATGCAATAGTCATAATAGTCAGCAGTTATTCTGAACCCCCCCAGATATCAGAGACTTCAAGGAAAAGCCTACAAATACATTTCCCTTCAAGCTCTTTATTGACACGAATTGTTAAAACATTCATTTGCAAGATACAGGAACTATATACATTAACCACTCTGTTTTTCTTAGGCTTGTGGTTGTACAAGAGTATGTAAGACAGAAGGTCACATTCATCATACCATGCGGCCCTAGCATTGTTTCATATTGACACGAATCAGATGAACACATTTCGCAATATCCTTTGTTTATTTATATTTGATAGATTAAACAAGTACTAAAACAATATAAATCTGAAAGAAAAATTCTACTTTTTATATTTTTCCAATGTCAGCTTAACCTCAAGAAATATTCAACCCTCTACTGAACATATTTGTGAACTGACATACATCTAACATTCTTCTTTATTTAGAATTAATTAATGACATAGGAGCTATATTCAACACTGTTATTACAGAATAAGTCTAAACCTCATTTAAATTTTGTCTCTTGGTCATTCATTGGAAGCATTACACTGAAAAAAATATGGAGAATATGTACAATGGGGATGTACTTATAAAATAGGAATGGAATTCCTATTCCCCTGACTTGGGTGCGGTGCTGGGGCCGGTACTCTTTAATATCTTCATCGATGATCTGGACGAGGGCATTGAGTGCACCCTCAGTAAGTTTGCAGATGACACCAAGCTATGCGCATGTGTCGAACTGCTTGAGGGTAGGAAAGCTCTGCAGGAGAATCTGGATAGGCTGCACCGATGGGCTGAGGTCAACTGCATGAAGTTCAACAAGGCCAAGTGCTGGGTCCTGCACCTGGGGCGCAATAACCCCAAGCAGAGCTACAGGCTGGGAGATGAGTGGTTGGAGAGCTGCCAGGCAGAGAAGGACCTGGGAGTGATGGTGGATAGTCGGCTTAATATGAGCCAGCAGTGTGCTAAGGTGGCCAAGAAGGCCAATGGCATCCTGGCTTGTATCAGAAACAGTGTGACCAGCAGGGCTAGGGAAGTGATCGTCCCCCTGTACTCGGCTCTGGTGAGGCTGCACCTCGAGTACTGTTTTCAGTTTTGGGCCCCTCGCTACAAGAAGGACATCGAGGTGCTTGAGCGGGTGCAGAGAAGGGCGACAAAGCTGGTGAGGGGCCTGGAGAACAAGTCCTACGAGGAGCAGCTGAGGGAGCTGGGCTTGTTCAGCCTGGAGAAAAGGAGGCTCAGGGGCGACCTTATCGCTCTTTACAGATACCTTAAAGGAGGCTGTAGTGAGGTGGGGGTTGGCCTGTTCTCCCACGTGCCTGGTGACAGGACAAGGGGGAATGGGCTAAAGTTGAGCCAGGGGAGTTTTAGGTTAGATGTTAGGAAGAACTTCTTCACTGAAAGGGTTGTGAGGCACTGGAACAGGCTGCCCAGGGAAGTGGTGGAGTCACCATTCCTGAAGGTCTTTAAAAGACATTTAGATGTAGAGCTGAGGGATATGGTTTAGTGGGGACTGTTAGGGTTAGGTCAGAGGTTGGACTCGATGATCTTGAGGTCTCTTCCAACCTAGAAATTCTGTGATTCTGTGAATGAAGAATTTTGCTATTTCACTTCAGATATACATCTGGAATATTGATGCACAGAGTTTTTAGGAAAATGGAACAAACAAACAAACAAACAAAAAAATACAAGGATAGCAAATAGATATGCAGTAGAGAATAATTGAATCCTTTTGTGGCATAATCCCATAGACAGCTAAGCACCACATGCCTGCTCTCTCACTTTCCCACAGAGGAAGAGGAAAGAGAGCTAGAAAGGCAAAAGTAACAAAACTTGTGGGTTTAAATAAAGACACTTTACTAGGTAAAACAAAGAGTCGAAAGCAAAGGAAAAAAATCATTACTTCCCATTAGCTGCCAGATGTTTAGCCATTTCCAAGAAAGCAGGGCTCCATCATGTGTAATGTTTACTTGGGAAAACAAATGGCCTAACTCCAAAAGCACACAGCTCTCCCCCTGCTTTTACGTCTAGACATGACATCACATGGTATGGAACCCCTTTTGTCAGTTAGGGTCAGCTGTCCTGACTTTGTCTCCTCTCAAACTCACTGGCAGGCCAGCATGAGAAGCAGAAAAGGTTTTCACTCCGTGTAAGCACGGCTCTGGAACAACTAAAATATCAACACTTCATGGTCACAGATCCAAAACATAGCACCTTATCAGCTACTATGAAGATGTCTTCAGATACTGAAGACATTTAAATCAAATTAAAATTTAAATCTCTTTTCTTTTAAACATGAAGAAAATTATTTAGGAGGCTGTTCCTCCAGTGTGTTCCATTATAAGCAGACAAAATAGGTCTAATGGAGAGGATTCATCTAATTTTAGATATGTACACATTATGGACATCAGAGTATGAGTTACCTCAATGCATCTGACTATTCTAGGTAATCATTTAGTTATCTATAACAACAAGGTAGCTGTCTACATTTGGTTAGATAAAGGACACTTACATTGATTATAATGGGACTAGTTTTTTAGGCTTTAAAAAATGTCAGTGAGTATTCTTACAAAATTGTTTTTATTACCCCTGATACTGTAAGAGTAGCCTACATGTATTATATCTTCTATGCTGTCTCCACTTATAGTAAACTATGAACCTCTTAAGTCTATTTTTTTTTCTGTTCATTGTATCATAAATTGTTCATATTTAAAACACCTCTCTGACTTGTGTGCAGTGTGTTTCAGCTACTAGCACAGAGAAAGATCACACGGTTGTCTGTGAGACAGTACTCTGTGACTAAAAATTTTCTAAAGAAATTAACTATATTTTTTGACATCTTTGCAGAAAACAGTGTTCTGTTACTCAAAGTTTATTTTATATATATATAATTTCTGTTCTAAGTGTCTACATTGGTAATGATTAATGTTTCATTCTGGAAAGTGATTCCTAGTTCCAAAGTCAGGAAAAGTAACTCACGTTCTACCAAATATCAACTATCAGCTGACTGTGAATGCAAAATGGAACACAGTAATAGTTAAAACAATCAAAGTGCAATTCAAATCTCTGCAGTTCACCTAAGAGTTCCTTCCTTCCTTCCTTCCTTCCTTCCTTCCTTCCTTCCTTCCTTCCTTCCTTCCTTCCTTCCTTCCTTCCTTCCTTCCTTCCTTCCTTCCTTCCTTCCTTCCTTCCTTCCTTCCTTCCTTCCTTCCATGAAACTGGAACTTATAAAACATGGTTTAAAGAATAAAGTCATATTTTGTAGGTGAAAATATTACTGAGATAATGTTAGAGAGTGTTACACAGAAGACAGGTGCATTCTTGTTTTCATTGTTTATCGGAGTATCCCTGGACCATTTTCCTCATTGAACTAAACTTATGAATTTCGGGGGGGGGGGGGGTTGTTGGCAACTTTTACATTGATATGTGACAATGAATTATGATTAATACAGCGTACATGATTTTAAAACCACGATCCAGGTCTGATACTGAATTAATTATTTAACAGAATGGAGATATTCAAGGAAAATGAATGCAACTATAATCATAGGAATATTTAAAAAATTGAAATTAAATTAAAAACAAACAAACAAACCACAAACACTGAAATTAAAAATACTCAGACATTACTGAGGTATATTTATGAATATTTTTATTTTGGCTTTATTTTTTGACATCTTTGGCATATATATATATATATATATTATTTTTTTTCCTGGTATTTTCCTGGTATTTTCACATTTTCTTAAAAGATTTTCTTTTGTATGTTCTCCAAGGTTTAGAGGTATTTTCACTCAAACTTGTTGCTTCTTCAGAAGGTGGCTACATGCCAAGAACTGTTGGCATTTTAGATTTGTTATTATATCTCTATTTGTAGTGAGCTTATGTTTTAAAGCAAATTAAAATATTATTTACTAAAATGTATATAATATTTATTTAAATATTCTGTTGTGTTTGAAGGGAAATTTTTACATTAGACAGTTCTAATTTTATTAATCTAAATGTATAAATTAAAAGTTTAAAGAAACCTTTATTTTAAAAACAAAATGAATATAAATATAAATATAAATTATATATACATATACAAATATACTGTTCCGTATGGTCTTATATTTCCCACCAGGAGTTTATTTTGAGATGAGATGATGAGAAGCTGTATAAATAAATCTTGAGATTCTAATTAATGTTATTAAAATTTGGTATGAATGCTTAGAATACTTACTTATTTGCTAAGAGATTAGACAATTGTGTTGGGTCCGTCTGAGCTGGAGTCACCTTTTCCCTGCAGCAGCCCACACAGTGCTGTGCTCTGCACTCGTAGCTGGAACAGCACTGATATCACTCAAGTGTTGTGTCTATTGCTGCACAGTGTTGGCACAGCATCAGGACTCCTTCCAAGCCCCCAAGAGCCAGCAGGCTGGGGGTGGGCAAGTGATGGGGAGGGAACATTGCCAGGGCAGCTGACCTAAACCAACCAAAGGGATATTCCATAACACCTGGTGTCACACTCAGCAATAAAAAGGGGGGCTCTCATGAGGGAGTGGACTGTTCCTCCTGAACAACCACTATGCATTTTGAGGCCCTGCTTCCCAGGACGTAGCCGAACATCGCTTGTTGATGGGAAGTAGAGAATATTTTTTTTTTCCCCTCTCTCTGTGCTTCTGTGCAGACTTATTGTTTCTTTTGTTTCTTTTCTTCTCACCATTCCATTTCACTTTAATTAAACCTTTCTCATCTCAAACCTCTTTGAGGATAGGGGGAGTGAGAGAGTGGTTGTGGTGGAGCTCGGCTGCCCACCTGAGTAAAACCACCACAACAATAACAGTCAATTTAATACCTTTTAAATTTTAAATTCATATTGTCACTACTTGGTAAAATGGAACATATTAAATTATAATATACTAAGTTGCATTTTTTTTCTTGGATTCTGGAGAATCATCATCAACATTTGCAGTTAGAATAATGTAAATTTAATTTAAAAGGAACATTAAGCCTAAACTATCCTTAATCTTGAAAAGAAAAATAATGTTTTGTTTTATTTTAATATGCAAATGCATTTGATTCTCTTATTAGTAACTTTATGTTATAACTTTCTGAGTTGAAAAACAAGAATATATTTTTTCCTATTTGTCCTCTAGGATTTTACAGTCACTCTGCATTCTTTATTCCTCACACATCATCATCCATAAATAATGATCCTGCAGACAGGACTCCAATTGCATGTCTTCTAGTTATACCCTAAGGCTATGATCCTTTAAACTGCATTTGGTGTGAACTGAAGTCATCTTGCAGGAGGCACAGAGAAATACAGCAGGCTGACTCTAAATAAATTTTATTCTTCCTTTCACTTTCCTGAAATATCTGCAAATGAACCAATTTGCACAAGACTAAATATTCACTGAATAATATCTGTAAATATTTTTCCATATATGCAATAATGACAAAAGCCCTCTTTGCAATTCAATACTCACTGTTTATGTGTACATTTCCATTCCCCATGACTAATAAACTGAAAATGTTCAAAGGAGAATAAAAATATTGAATAATGAAGATTTTTGCAAGATTGTCCTTAATCTCCAATAACAGTAATATGGGTAAACAGCAAAGCAAATATTAAGAAAGATGAATATGGGCAAATTAATAGGGCAGCAGACATTAGATAAAATGCAGATGAGTAACAGTTATTTTCCAGGATTGAATTAGTATCATATAATATATTATGTACATTACTATATAGGTCTAATAGGAGGTAGCATTAGTTCTTTAGTGCAGCATTTGGTTGTGTTTCCAGCTTATATTAATTATCTGTAAAAACAATAATTCAAAATAAATTGTACTCTTTGTCATATGGTCTGAATTTTCAGGTAGACCTGTGTGAAGCCAGGTGTTGGACTCAATGATCCTTATGGGTTCCTTCCAACTTGAAGTATTCTATGATTCTGTGATTCTAAATGGCCTTATAAAGATTTTTTTTTTTTTCTCTCATTGGTTCATGATTTTCAGAAGAAAATAAACAGCAACAAAAACAACAACAAAAAGTGGACTCTGGAAGATATCTGAAGAGATGTGGAAAGTCACAAAAAACCTGCAAATCTGGAGCTATGCACTCTTTCTTCCAAAGTTCATCCATTACTGAATATCCAGTATTTGTATTACCAAAATATCCATAAGAACAGGTTTTGGTCTTTTGTTTGTTTGTTTGTTAACAGACATAAAATTCATTCCTAACAGTTCAGTCTTTTTACATCCGCAAAATTACAGTAGTGCACCACCTGGAAAAGTATTGTGAAGGTTATGTATATAATTTCCGTACTTTGAACTTGCAGTTTGCTAAGAATAAATGTTCAGTTGTATAGTTTTAATTTAAATAGAAACACAGAATGTAAAAGGCTGGCTAAAGATGCAAAAGAATCAGATTTTTGTTATCGCTAAATCAGAGGAGACAGTTAAGAATAAAATCTTTCATATTTACTTTCCACTCTAAGGATTATTTATTTAATTATTTTGCCTTAAACTCAATGGTATACATATAAATAGTTCATAGTTTTGCATATTCAAACACTGTACACAGAAACTTCACTGCAATGTTGAAATAAAATTTTGCAATACCCTAGTATTTCTGTTCTTTCTTTCTGGACATTCATTCTTGAGGTCATAAAATTCATAAAATTCATATAATTCATACAACTCATAAAATTCAATGGGAATTCTTATGTTAATTGTACATTTGTCAGAATTTCCTATGGGCTCCAATCCTGAAAATGTCTAAAATAAATTAATAAATGCATTTTAAAAATATTTAAGGCCATTAAACATTAAAAAGTGTTTAAAAATTTTAACATTTTTAAACATTAAAAAATGTTTAAAAAATGTTAAATGTTTAATTTTAAAAAATGTTAATGTTTTTGTAGGAAATATCAGAAATTATTCTCCAAAGAAGACATTTTAGGGAACGTAGTATCAGGAATTCATTTTTTCCTTGAATAAAAAATTGGAATAAGAGGGAAACATTTCAGAAGTTTGTTTTTGGTATTAGTTTTGTCTTGAATTGTATTTATATTCTATATGTGGTCACGTGGTGATTTGAAGTTGTGACTAGGGCATTGTTGATAACACAACAATGCTTTAGTTGTTCCTGAGCAGTCCTTAAACAGAGTCACGGTCTTTGTTTCTTACACTACTCTGCTGGTTGGTGTTTTCATGAGGCTGGGTGAGGACACAGCCAGGAGAGCTGACCTCAGTTGACCAAAGGAATATTCCATACACAGAATCACACAATCGCTGAATGTTAAGGATTAGAAAGATCCTTGAAATCATCTAGTCCAACCCCCCTGCCAGAGTATATGATGTCTTGCTCAGCAAAAAAAAAAAAAAAAAAAAAAAAAAGCTGACATGCTACCCAAACAAATCCTGAAGAGTTAAAACATTTATTTAGGTTTTACTTCACAATCAGTAAAATTCTGTTGCAACATCAGTTGAAAAATCACCAGTTTGTAAGTTGATCAAGTGAAGTGTTGTTTTTTTGTTTGTGTGTTTTTTGTTTGCTTGTTTTGTTTGTTTGTTTTTAATGCCTCAGTTATTCTCAGATAAAGTTTTGAAAGTCTAGCTAGTGATTTATTGGTCTCAGAATTATCTGGACATAGGCATTGGGAAGGAATAGCTACACCAATTTAATTATTGAAAGTGACAAAGGAAGAGCTGTGGTTTGTGAGGTCAGTAAGTAATGAAGCAATGAAAGAATTTAGCATTGGAGAAATTTAGAATTGGAGAATATAGTATTTGAGAAAATACAAGCCTTAGAGCTTATAGGCTTCCACATAATTAACTTCAGAATTTACAATTGTCTGTGCTGCTGAGCTCGTACTACTTTGCATCCTATTTGTCTGAATTGTGAATGTGATTCAGAACTGTTGATGCATTTGTGTACATCAGCACCCATGTATTTATACCATGCTCAGTGCAATTCCCTTCCACCCTGATGCTCATACAATGTTCAATCCACATTTGTAAGTTTAAACATTTATACCACATTGTCCTTTTCAGTAGGCTGATCTTTAATACATTTTCATTTTTTCCTCAGTCTTCCTATAACCTAACTGATGACAGTTAAAAATACAAGATGACTTTAGAACTATCACATACAACATATATTATAAATTTTTACAATTTATTGCAATTTGAAATTTTATTTTGGCATTTCAAGTAAAGGAATGTTGTAGGGGAAATGTAATTACAAAGTTAGAAATGCTCTTTACAACAGGAAAGGGGAAAAATCAAAGTTACGTTGCTTTATAATAGCAACACACTATAGTTCAAAGGTTTATTCCAATAATCTGCTTCCAAAAGAGTTGTATGTTAACTTTGTAATCTTAAAAAGAAAACTTTTTTTTTTTTTTTTTTTTTTGGTAAAACATACCATGGTTTCTCTTCATTTTCATGTACCATGAGAATTTGATTGTATACTTCTCTGAATTTTAATATAATTCTGAAACTATTAAATTAGAACCTGTTAGCAGATGGAGCCAAGAAATATACTAGCCAACTGACAAGTAAAAGATAAGTACAGCAAATATAGCAAAAGATAATGACTGCACAAAGGTGATCATCATTTTGAGTTTAGTAGAATGTTTACAGAGATGTTTTTCTTATAACTTCTTATCTCCTAACACCAGTTTCACATCATTATTAGGCTTTCACAGGTAACTGCAAATAAAAATGTTTCTTAAGTTTTTTACATTCAAAATTTAGGAACCTAAGTACATGATGAATTCTATACTCACACATCTGTATGCATATCACACACCTTTGTCTGGCAAGCTAATTTCTCTGGTACTTTGAAAACATTTTGGAAAGCCTTCAGGTGAGAACTGGTTTTGAATGGGATAATTAACCTTGACAGTAATTTCTTCATATCAGAGCCAAATAGCAGTTGGAAAGATGTATTCACTTTTCACAGAGTACTAAGTACTTATGGCTTAGAAAGAGACTATAATATGTTCCAAGAAAGTATATTTCAAACAGGTATTGAAGTGTTCCAACTGAGACTCATCCATCAACATCCTGAAGAAGGACATCATTCACACAGGAGGTAATAGAGGTCTGGCTGGATGTTTACAGTAGGTTATTTTCATTCCTAAAACAGCAAAAGCGACTATTTCCTGAATCAATATGATCACACAGTATTACTATCTAGTATGCACTATCCTAAACATTACCTTTCAAATTTCTTGAAAATTGATCTTTCTTTCCTTCTGAAGCCATAAGAATTGAGAATAATTAATTAAAATTGTATATTTTAAATTACAATATGTTAAATTGTATATTTATAGTTTGTATAGTTATAATGTATCAAACTGCTTGTGTACTTTGAGTTGAAACAGATTTCTTATAAGAAGTGATCTAAAGCTTTTTTTCAAAAGAATAATACAAATATCAAATGACACGATGCTTGCCCCACAGGATACTGCTATTTAGAATATATTTTCTGAGAACATGTAAATAGTAACAAGAGACTTTGATAGCAACATCATTTGAATGTATATTTTTATTATATTTATTCCATTTTCTCTAAGGTGCTTTATTCTAAAGCTTCTCAGGCAAACAATGGGTGGGATTTCATTATATTATTAAGAGAAGTTATATAAATCAGTTCTTAATCTGTTTACAAATACTAGATAAGTAGGAAACACATACAGAAAGCAAACATTACAAGTCTATCCTGAGGAAAAAAAAAAAAAAAAAAAAATCAAACAACAACAACAACAACAACAAAAACACACAAAAAAAACTTCAAGTTGAGTTAATTTGCTTTAAAGAATATATTTAATATGCTTTGTTACCTGGTCTTAGTGAAGTCTTGAGAGCTATGTAGCCAGGAAAAGTCTCTGTACTTCACACAAAGCTGAATAGCTCTCTAAATGCTAATGACTGTGTTGTTTATTTTTTTTCATAAAACCATAAAGACAGTTTAGACATTGTTTACACATATATTCTTAGACATCTATTTTGTAGGATCTGAATACTACAGTAAAAGTTTCAGTATAATACGAACAATTATCAGTGGGCAAATTCTGTAAATTAACCTCATCAGTAATTCTTGTTATATTGATGAGAATTATCCCAAAAGAAGATATATTTTAAGATTTCTTAACAGATAAATAAAATAGTCTTAAGTAACTTTCTACAGGTTGTAAACTGTTCTACAGATTTCTCATAATGTGTAAATTGTCCTTGGAAGCTGGAAAAGTCACTTCAGTCCATTACTTGCAGTATGACATTTAATAGAATATTCTGTTTCACACTTCCTTCAGCATTTCAAGGATTTATCTCACAAATGGACACTTCAGACTTTTGAAAGAAGGAGCAACATTTACAGCAGAAAAAAAGGAAGGTGGTACTGTTCCTTACCTAGCCTGTGATATACCCTTTTGGTTTCATGATTGTTTCCTTATATGTACCAATATCTAAGGAGATAAGTTATCATAAAGTATGATGGTGTAAACAAATTACCTAAACAAGCTTAAATTTCCACTCATTATATTGATTACATATTGTGAGGTACAGATTTTTATACTGTAAGGAATAAATGTATTTCATACCATGGAACAAAATAGAAAAGTGGTCAGTAATAAGTAGAAACTAAATCACAAAGTAGATAGTATAATTAGTATGCAAAATGAAGGTTTCTCTTTTGCAGTCCTGGTGACAACAGCGGAAGGATTCTGATCACAGCCTCAAGGCACCCCAGAATGTACTCTATGTTTTAAAAAGGAACAAAGACAGGATAAGAAATAAAAAGCTGTACTAGAGTTCTTAAATAGTGCCCTGTTTCTCATAGGATTCAGGTTTTCTGGCACACACAATTTAATAGGAAGAGAGTGAGTACCCTCAAGGAGAGATCTCACTTAAATTTGAAAATTTTAGGAATAATAATAAAAAATAATAATAAAAAGTTGAAATAAGCCAACTGATGATGAGATTACTGCCTACATGGAAATATTGTCTCTTGGAAATTACTTGCCACAGGCACTTAAAAAATCCTTTGGCAGACATGTCAATAATTGCAGCTGTAATCTCCAAAGGAAATTCCAGAAAGGTCATTGAAATGTAGGGCACAAAATATGCTGTAATGTTAAAGCTTTTATGTTCCTAGCAAATTTTTAATTTTACCTTACAAATTCAGTAACAATTTGTTCTCTCTGTAAATTGAAGCCAGATAGTTGGGATTCATGCCTCACTACCAGGAAGATGTAGTTTCATTTATCATTCTTTAGAAGACTATATAATCATCTGAATGTTATAATCACAAAGCAAAACTGTTTTTTGCTGTTTGTTTTTGTTTTGTTTGAATATATAAATAATCCTTCTGAGAAAGGATATGACTGCCTGAAAATTTTCCCAGTGCTACCTTTTCTCTCTCAGACAGGACTAAATTTCCTATCTAGTTCAGATAAATAAATAAATAATAATAAAAAAAGTGAAAAGTATAGGTAGTTTTAGGTTTATAAATGTAAATGTTATATGTGACTGACATATGAAAAGTTACCTAATACTTATACCTGAACCACCACAGTGACGTCAATTGAAGACAATTTTTTAATTTAATTTTTAGTTTTCACAGTCTATAAATTGTAATATTTTTTTCTTCTAATGATATATATTAATATGTTAGTTAAAAGAATGCACATTTCCTAGCAGTGTATACTTGGTACTCAGTAAAGCCTCAATAAAATGTAACTTTCCACTCTGCTTTAAGAAAATTCACCCTTTCTTCATCATGACCATATTCTTGACTGCTGCAGTCCAGGAAACTTCAACAAGTGACTCTGTGAACAAGTGGTGGAGTAAGAAATATAGTCTTTAAAATAAAAAATAATCTCTTATAACCATTTGCAGCATTTTTTTTTTCTAGGTTTAAGCCACTTCAAAATTATTACTTACTGACACTTTTTAGTCAAATGAAAACATTGGTTTTCTGGATAATTTCATGAGTGAATCATAAGAGACCTGTAAAATTTTACATATTTCTGAAACTCTTCTACTGAATATAGATCTAATCTACTTTTTTTCTTCACAGTTATTTGAAATGTTGTTGCTATTACTACTAATTACTACTAATAATGGTACCTATTACTACCATTGCTATGGATGAAAACGTACACATTAATTAGGCATTATAATTAATTAGCTGTTTTCATGGTATTTTGTTAATGCTTCTGCAACTCTTTGATATTTGTTGATATCTTGACGGTGACCAGAAACAGCTTACATTCACCTAGTAATAAAGATAGAATTAACATAATAGTTGAAGAACACACTGAAGGATAGTGTGTTGATTTTGATACAGAAAGCTGTGTGTGACACATCCATTTGCTCTCCAGGGCTCCTGCAGAGCTGAGGTGAAATGGACTGTAAAGTGGTAACACAGATAACCTTTCATATTATTATGAAATTATGGAAATGAGGGCCTAAGGTTAGCTTGCTGCAATATTTTTTAATTTATAAAATATTAAAATCAACCTGTTCTTCGTATAATAGAGTTCCTTGTAAACTCTATGACAAGAGTTAAAGAGTTTCAAAAGTTTTTGTAGTCCCCTGTCTAATTAACATTTCTGTTATGCAACCTACATTTCCCAGAGCTGTAACTGAAAAGACCCCCAAAACACCACTTTTTGCTTGAAACATTTTTGCAACATGTTTAAGAGATCAAAGGTAGGGTAATCAGTGTTTGCACACCTTCTTCAGTTGGAAATAACAAACAAATTTAACTCATATTGCCTCAGCAATTTGCAGAAGAAAAACTTTCCATGCTAGTATATCTCACTTGACTCTAATGGAAGCTTAGAGATCCTGTGCTGTAATTACATGTGTTTAAGCTATAAATCTATATAAAAAATACGATTCAAAACTCACTTTCCATTTCTTTTATTTTCCTTTCTTTCTCTCTCTCTTTTTTTTTTTTTCTTTCTCTTCTCTTCTCTTCTCTTCTCTTCTCTTCTCTTCTCTTCTCTTCTCTTCTCTTCTCTTCTCTTCTCTTCTCTTCTCTTCTCTTCTCTTCTCTTCTCTTCTCTTCTCTTCTCTTCTCTTCTCTTCTCTTCTCTTCTCTTCTCTTCTCTCTTTTTTTCCTTTTCCTTTTCCTTTTCCTTTTCCTTTTCCTTTTCCTTTTCCTTTTCCTTTTCCTTTTCCTTTTCCTTTTCCTTTTCCTTTTCCTTTTCCTTTTCCTCTCAACTTTCTCATGATCTGAGATCTGAAAATGCTGACTTCAGTGACGGTGACTCCACCACCTCCCTGGACAACCTGTTCCAATACCACTCTGTGAAGCAATTTCTCCTAATTTCCAACCTGAACCTTTCCTGTAGCAACTTGAGACCATTTTGTCCTGTTGTATCACTAGTTGTCTGTGAGAAGAGCCTGACCCCCTGCTCCCCACAACTTCCTTTCAGGGAGTTGTAGAGAGCAATAAGGTGTCCCCTGAGTCCTCTTTTCTCCAGACTAAATAACCCCAATTCGCTCAACTGCTCCTTATTTCACTTGCATTACAGACCCATTAAAATGTATTGGACAGACACTAGAAGAAGATCTGAAAAAAAAAAATAAATGTTATTAAATAGGCAAACATTTATGATCCTTGTTTACTATTGTTTGCTTTTATTATTATTATTTATTTTTTTTTTATAAAGTAAGTGTTTAAAAATCTGACAAATGAATTTTGAGTTCATCAATTTACAATTGTCTTTTAAGTGTAGAGTTCAAACAGGAACTATTTATCTTAGCAACAATACATGGAGGGGAATTATCCATACAGTTATTTGGAAACAAATTTAAGCTGAAGAAAAATCTTTCATGCAGTAGACAATGGTAAAAATGAAGCCACACCTATTTACTTCAGGGAGATTTTGTGCAGAACAAGGATCTTAGCTGAACAAGGATCAGCTCCTGTGTATATTCAGTCAATACGTTAGATGAAACTGAGCTTGTGTCTATGCAGCTAAATTGTTGTTAACTTTACCAATTTAATTACTTTTTATGGTATAATACTGGACACAATTTAAAATATCTCCTGAAGTTTTCCCTTTTCCCCAGCAAGTTTTACCTATCATGTTTCCTTACTTTCATGTAGTTTGAAATTTTATTGCCTATTAAGATGACTTTGTGTTAGTATTCCAGCATTCAGTAGCAAACTGAAGAGGATGTGGAACTGGCAAGAGAAATACAGGAAAAAAAAATAATTCAAAAAGCTAAAGGGAGACAATTTATGAATCACAATAACATCAGGAGAAGTATTTCTTTATATCTTTGGTGAAAAATCCTTTGAATTTTCTGAACTTCTGAATTATCTATGAATATACATGGACTATACTACATGTTATAATAAATTTCATAAAATAAATCATACAAATTTATTTCCAACCATACAGTAGAATGGTAAACACCAGAATAAATTATTTTATTTAATGATAAAGCATACAATGATATCAGCATGTTTTATAGTTTTAGCTATATACCTATGTTAAAAAAAAAAGTTCCTATTCATGTATCGTCAAAGAGAGTTATGGCTACATATACACTTGATGAATTCTGAGAATGGGATGATGTGTCCAGCCTCACAGAATTCACGTTTCATTTAGTCAACATTGTAAAGTAGTATTGTGAACACATTTTGTCTCTATGCCTTGTTTCCTGAGTGAATTTTAATTATAATTTTATTAGTAACATATAACAGCTTATAACATTATATCTTAATAATAAACTTTATTATTTTTGTTATTATTATTTCTGATTGAAATCATAGCTAGAAGAAAAAAATACATAGGACTTTAAAATATATTACCTGATATATTGTGCTTATCTTTATCCCTGTATAGAAAATAATGATGATGATGATGATGATGATGATGATAATAATAATAATAATAATAATAATAATAATAATAATAATAATAATAATAATTTGGTCATAAAGGTTCACACCACTAAATTAACAGATGGTGGTAATCTTGTTTACACATCAATGTGAACATAATATATTTTTATCCCCAAATTTCTTTCTGAAATAGAAGCTATATTCTGAAAAACAATAAAACAAAAAATTAAGTACTTTTTTTTTAAAAAAGTACTACCTTGAAAACATCCATAATCAATTAATCAATTTACATTGTATTTCATATGTCAATTGGGAGCAGCACTGCTCACTTCTATGTATAGAATCTTCTTTATATTATCCTTGATAGATTTTTCAAAGTCTGCTTTAATTTAATATTTTAAGTAACAGTCCTCAATCACTTCTGGTTCTAAAAGGCAAATAATATATGAAATATATCTTATATGAAATAATTAAAGATATATGAAATATATCTTATCTTAAATTTTTCTATTTTCATTTAGTGCTTCTAACAATAGAAATTTTTTGAAAAGTCTATGACTCTTCATTCTTATTTTGATAATCTGAACCCGAGCTAAAGAAATTTTCAGGCTAAAGAGAAAGCAGGGGAGTCAGAGACATTAGTTAAAGATTACAGTGACATTTGAGAGTGGGGAGATAATGTCTCTGAGCTTTGACATAAAACCACTTTGACATAAAACCTTTTTACATACATATATAGTAGTAGGAAAAACAGGTTTGAAACTTCATCAGGTAATGAAAGGAGCTGATTTCAAAAACTGTGTGTTACCCTGACCACTGGATTCTTGTATGCACTGGAGATACCATTGCCAATTTTCTTAGTGACCATTTGCCTTTTTCTAATGAGATTAGTTTAGCATCAATATTAAGGAAAGGATTCTAGGCAATTAATTTTATGCAAAGGAAGACAGCAGATAAGATAACTTCTGGATTGGAGTTGAACACTGACATCTCCAGGCTTATCATTTCTCATTTTCCTTACAGAGATCTTTATTTGGCAGAACTGTCTGAAGTGGCTTCCTGATCAATGAACTTTTTTTTTTTTCTTTATTTTTTTTTAATCATATGAGTGGTTTTGAGCACAACATCATTGCATGAAACACCTAAAAATGCTACATATAAAATAACAATTCATAATAATAACAATAATGCTTAAAAATGATATGGTGTACATGTACATGTCACCAGGCCCTAAGGAGTTGTAGTTGTTGTGTCAGGTGGTCCTGAACTTGCTCTTTGTTTGCTATGGGAGGGACTCTACTCCTCCAGCCCCCGCCTAGAGGTTTGGGTACTCGAGAGATATGAGAAGTCTGACCACAAATGAAGACCAAGGCAAAGATGTAATCATATGCACTGGAAGATTTTAACCTGAAAGAAGCTTTCCCAGAACCTTCGCTGATAGACTTCATGATTTCCACATGTCATCAAAATCATTAATTAGTTCCCTGTGAACCAAATAAAATCTGAATGAAATATTTTGAATAGATAACAAATGTAATGCCTGACAATAAATCTCTACAATTTTAATTACTTCAATTTCTAATTACTTCAATGTCTAATCCATCAAAATCAGTATATATAACAACTGGTCTTGCCACTAAAGACTGAGGCAAAGAAGGCATTAAGCACCTCAGCCTTTTCCTCATCTCTCATCATCAAGTTTCCCCCTGCATCCAGTAAAGGATGGAGATTCTCTTTAGTCCTCCTTTTCATGTTTATGTATATATCTTTAACAGCAGTAGCTGGATTGAGTTCCAGATGAGCTTTGGCTTTTCTAATTTTGTCCCTGCACAACCTTAAAACATCATTATAGTCTTTCTGAGTGGCCTGCCCTCTTTTCCAAAGGTCAAAAAGACTCTTCTTTTTCCTAAGCTCTAGCCACAACTCTCTGTGCAGGCAGGCTGGAAGTCCAAGAGAGCAGTTTTACTGATACCCCTCCTGACTCGACAAGAATAGATAACTCTACCATTTTGTGGTCACTCTGCCCAAGACAGCTCCCAACCACCACATCTCCCACCAGTCCTCTGTTTGTGAACAGAATGTCCAGTGGGTCACCTCCCCGGGTAAGCTCACTAACCAACTGCATCAGGAAACTATCTTCCACACTCTCCAGATACCACTTAGACTGCTTCCTCTGAGCCTTACTGTATTTCCAGGATATGTCTGGGAAGTTGAAGTCCCCCACGAGAACAAGTGCTGGCAATTGAGCAACTTCCGCCAGCTGCCTGTAGAACTTCTCATCTGTTTTCTCATCCTGTTTTGGCGGTCTATAACAGTTTTTAAGGATGCTTGCTTTGTTGGCCTTCTCACTGATCCTAACCCATAGGGACTCAACATTATCATTCTGAAGTCTCAGAACTTGAAGTCTCAAGTTCCACAACATCAAAACACTCTCTAATATAGAGAGCCACACCATCACCCCTTCTATGTTGCCTGTCTCTTCTGAAGAGCCTATAGTCAGTCATTGCAGCACTCCAGTCATGGGAGTGGTCCCACCACATTTCAGTGATGGCAACCAAGTCATAGCTAGTCTGCTGCATGATGGCTTCCAGCTCCTCTTTTTTGTTGTCCACACTGTGTGCATTGGTGTAGATGCACTTCAGTTGGGCCATTGCCCTGGCCCTGACATTGTTCCCCCGGCACACCTCTAATGAGTTTTATTTCATCCTTGTCCTCCTTACCTAGTTTAAAGCCCTCTCAATGAGCCTTGCCAGCTCCTGGGCTAGTATCCATTTCCCCCTTAGAGATAGGTGGGACCCACCTGCAGTTATCAGGCCGGGTGCCAAGTAAATCACCACATGGTCAAAAAAAAAAAAAACAAACAAAATTTCTGTTTTGGCACCATCCTCTGAGTCACATGTTTATCAGTTGGGCTTTATGGGTCCTCTCTGTACCCCCACTATAGGGATGGAGGAAAACACCACCTGTACTCCTGCTCCATCTACTAATCGTCCCAGTTCCCTAAAGTCACATTTGATAGCCTTCAGGCTTCTCTCAACAATTTCATCGCTTCCAGCCTGGACTATCAAAAGAGGATAGTAATCAGAAGGGCGAACCAGGTTAGGAAGGTTTATGGCAATGTCTCTGACCCGGGCCCCAGGGAGGCAGGAGACTTCCCTATGGGACCCTACATATAGGGTCTTCCATTCCCCCGAGAAAGGAGTCACCTGCAAAGATTACCCTTCTTTCTTTCTTAGTGGAGACAGTCTTGAGGCATGGAGTTGACTTCCTCACTCTAGGCATCCTCCTGGTGGGACTTTCCACCTCGTCTTCACCCACCAGTCTCTCAAGCTCCAAGGCCTCAAACCTGTTGTGTAAGGGCACCTGGGAAGGCAAGGCCAGTAGGGAGGGGGTTTGCCTGAGATGCCGAGCTGGGACCTGTTTCCATTCCTCTTCATCTCCTAGGTCCCCTCCCTCTGCTCAACAACGACAGGGCAGAGGGTCCACCACTGTTTGGGATGTCTCAACCTGGTGCCTTTCTTCCAGGCCTTTGCAGAGAGTTGCTCCACCAGTCTATCTCCTGCTCACACTCCTTGATAGCCCTTAACCTCTCCACCTACTCTTTGAGCTCTGCCACCAGGCTGACAGATCATCTACCTGCGCACACCTCACACATCTGAGGGTGTCTCTGCCACCCTCAGATGTCAGCAACAGGCTCAGGCACTCCCTGCATTCAGAGACCTGAACTGCTGCATTTTTGAGCAGGCACTCAGTCTAGGTTGACACAGACTTTCTAGAAAGAGCTTTAAAATTACAAATAAGTATCCTGGAATAAAATTGCATCCAAAATATCAATGACTCTTACTTTTATGCAGGTAAAAGTGAAGAGCCAACACATACCATGAAGAACTCAGAAAGACTGTAAGTAGAGTCAGAAAATGTTACTCACAGACAAACTGTTCAATTTCTGACCTTAGGAAAATATATGAAACACATTCAGAAGATGTTGTGTTTTTTACCATGCTAGGCAGCCAAACACCACAACTGCTCTCTCATTCCCCCTCCTTAGATGAGGAGGGGAAGAAGTAAAGAGCAACTCACAGGTTGAGATAAGGACACTTTAATTAAAGGGAAATAATAATAATAATAATAATAATAATAAAGGAAAGATTAACAATTTAACTAAAGGGGAAATAAAAAGGTAAAGGTGAAAAGGAAGGGGGAAAAGAAAAAAAAAAAGGAGGAAAACAAACAAACAAAACAAATAAAGGCAAGCGCAGAGGAAAGAAATTACTCCCTACTTCCCACAAATGAACGATGATTGACCATGTCCTTGAAGCAGGGCCTCAATGCACGTAGCTGGTGTTCGGGAGGAGGACCGACGTTTTCACAACGAGAGCCCATGCCTCCCCTCTTCTTCCTGTTTCCACCTTTTATTGCTGAGTGTGACATCACATGGTATGGAATATCTCTTTGGTTGGTTTAGGTCAGCTGCCCTCTTCTCACTTTTTGCCCACCCCCTAGGAGGGTTAGCGAGAAGCCCGATTCTGTGCCAGCACTGCTCAGCAGTAGACACAACACGTGTGATAACCCTGCTGTTCCAGCTACAAGTGCAGAGCACAGCACTGTATGGGCTGCTGCAGGGAAAGTTAACATTCCAGCCAGACCCAGTACAGAAGATCAACTTAGAAAGTTAAATTCATAATTCCAAGAAATATTAAAAATAAAGTGCTCAATAAAAAACAGCATTCCTCTCCTGTTCTACCACTCATTTCTCTAATGTTGCTGTTAAAACTGAATTAGAATTAATCTACCTGCTGAGGATTTACAAATGAGAGAGGGGGGGAAAAAAACACAATCAAACAAAACAAAACAAAAAAGATAGTAAGAAGAAATTCTCACAATCCCACATCACATTGTGTTAAAATGAAAAATCAGTCTATTACAGTATTTTCATTTTGACTTTTTATTTTATTTGTCATAGTGTGTGGTTGTGTTTTTTTCTTTGTTTACTTTTTTTTTTTTTTTTTTTTAAACTCCTATATTCTCCAATTGGACTGTTACTTTGATGACACCAAGTTAGGTGTGTGTGTCAATCTGCTTGGCTCTGCAGGAGGATCTGGATAGGCTGCACCGATGGGCTGAGGTCAACTGTATGACTTAAATAAGGCCAAGTGCTGGGTCCTGCACCTGAGGCACAACAACCCCAAGCAGAGCTACAGGCTGGGAGATGAGTGGTTAGAAAGCTGCCTGGCAGAGAAGAACCTGGGAGTATTCGTTTATAGTCGGCTGAATATGAGCCAGCAGTGTACTCAGGTGGCCAAGAAGGCCAACAACAGGAGGCTTGCATAGGAAACCAGTAGGTCTAGGGAAGAGATTTTCCCCCTGTACTCAGCACTGGTGAGGCCGCACCTCGAGTAGTGTGTTCAGTTTCGGGCCCCTCACTACAAGAAGGACATGGAGGTGCTCGAGACAGTCCAGAGAAGGGCAACGAAGCTGGTGAGGGGTCTGGAGAACAAGTCTTACGAGGAGTGGCTGAGGGAGCTGGGATTGTTCAGCCTGGAGAAAAGGAGGCTCAAGGGTGACCTTATCGCTCTCTACAGGTACCTTAAAGGAGGCTGTAGTGAGGTGGGTGTTGGTCTATTGTCTCATGTGCCTGGTGACAGGACGAGAGTGAATGGGCAAAAGTTGCGCCAGGGGAGGTTTAGATTGGGTATTAGGAAAAACTTCTTTACCAAAGGGTTGTTAGGCATTGGAATGGGCTGCCCAGGGAAGTAATTGAGTCACCATCACTGGAGGTCTTTAAAAATATTTTAGATGTAGAGCTTAGTGATATGGTTCAGTGGAGGACTTGTTAGTGTTAGGTCAGAGGTTGGACTCGATGATCTTGCAGGTCTCTTCCAACCTAGACGATTATGTGATTCTGTGATTATTGAGAATGTAACCTACAAGTAAGCACCAAAGTAAAAATACCCTAGGAAATAAAAACATGGAACATGGATACATACTAGAGACATCAGAGTCACATATGCGAAAATCATATGCTATGTTTTTGTAAATTACAATTTTTGATCTACATAAAATACATAAAATGTATTTTTGTCCTAGAATCTTACAGTCAATCTATTTTCAGCTACCATTACCAGAAAATAGTTTAACCATGTTGTGAGCTTTTAATTTTGGAAAAAAAAATAATAACAATAAATAAACACATAAATAACTGGTGAATTATTTAGAAATTAAACAAAACAGAACAAGAAGTATGATTAACTGCAGTGGACTGAGTATGAATAACTGAAAATAAAACAAACACAAATATTGAAATCTTAGATGAATTGAATATACAAATGGAACCTTTGCCCTGACATGAATGTGGTGGGATAAATCAGTGTGTTGTGAAGGACTTTGCTGATATCATTGCAAGACCACTCTTTGTCATCTTTGAAAGACACTAGTATCCTGGTGACAAGAATAATGAAAATATCGTACATGTCTCCAAGAAAGTTAAGAAGAAGAACCCAAGGAGGCTTATGAGTCTCACTTAGATACCTGAACATACCTTAAGCATTAATATTGGATTTGATGTTGCTTACCATCTTTATAAACAGCCTGAGTATCAGAATTCATCAGGAGGTCTGCAGAAATCATTAAACTGGTAAGAGCAGTTGATACTTGGCTAGTTGATGCAACGGGTAGGGTTAATGTTTAAAACTACATTGACAAGCTCTAGGAAAGGATATCATGGAGCTCAGCAGTAGCAAAACTGATATTCCAATGAAACAGGGAAAGTAAGTGACATAGTGAAGCTAATGGATGAGAAAAAATAAAGTTTACCATATAGTTCTCTGGGTGTGTAAAAGAGCACTATTACATTCCTGAAGTACAAGAGAATGAATGTTGAAATACATAAAATGCTAAATGATGAGAGTATTTGTGAGTGAATGTTCAAAATGTTCAAAATGTTTGAAAAGGAACCAGAAGTTATAGAAAAATACTGCACTGAATACTCCAGAATGTAACATAATAATCAAATTCTTTACCTGTGTGGTAGCATGAATATAAACTCTACTCAGACTTGGAGTTTTGGGGGCATATTAAGATCACTGCTTAAACAATTATGAATTTGGATTCATCATTGCATAAATATTTGCAAGAACGTGGAAGGTATTTTAATGGGGTAGAAAAGAGGCAATTCCTTAATGTTTGGACAGAAAGTAAAGGTTTCTCTGAATAACGTTTAAAGAAAAATTAGTGGAAGGAACTAGAATGAACACAGTAATAGAAACAAAAATGGGTTATATTTCCATAAGAACATATTTAACAAGGTTGAATGTAGCTAGCTATGAATAGAGAGGATGGAATATTTGAAATTATTTAGGAAGTAATCACTAAAATAAGCATTTACTTTGAACAGAGTAATTTGATTAAAGTATAAGGTATAGAATGTACTTCTGAGGAGAAAGTGTGTATCATTGACCAAAGGAAAAGCACTATGGACATTATGGGTATTAAGGAATTTAAAAATAATTGAAATAGAGAAAGATGTAGATTCAAATGGGAGTTTTTAAGATGGCAGAGTATAACATTTTCATTTTGGGGAGACTCATTGGAGCAAATGTTATGTTGTACTCTCCTTGGTGCATTCCAACTCCTACTTCCCTAAGACTAACAAGGAGAGATTTGATTGGAGTTATAGGGACAGGATTAGGAGTTTTAAATAGCATAGATGCTGAAGTACTCATAAATAAACTAAGCACAGCAACAAGTGACTTAAACAAATTGGAAAATCCATTGCACTTTTTTTCTGTTCACTTTGAGAACTAACCAATGTCTTTAATTAGATATATGCCTCAATAGGAAAGAAATAATAAAAGGGACAATAAACTGATTGTAGATGCACTTGGTCTAGACCAAGATAATGTTTCTCTAGTTCTTAGTCTTATCCAAGTTCAACTGTGGATGGAATCTATGGTAGCAACAAATATAAGAGAAGGTAAAAGTGGCACCTTCTCCACTGAAAAAATTTGAAAAGTAACAAAACTAAATTTCAAAGGGAATTCCAGTTCTGGTGGCACTTACTCGATTTTACTTATAATCCCTTTAGCAACAAGGCCACAGCTTTTGTCTTAACAATACACAATACTTTGGCATACACCATATAATTATTGCACTAGTATTAAATCACAGTGGAACCACACTCTGTCCATTAGAACATTTAAAATAGGCCCAACAAAGTGGAAATAAATGGCAGACAGTAGATGTTAATACATCTGTTGTATGGGAACAAAGAGTTTTATTTGTGAGAGTAATACTATCAAAACCCAAGACATTCATCTTGGCACTGAACTAACTGTTTGTCATTTTGATTTGTTATATTTCATGATGAAACCCCAAAAACTGTACTAGTATATATCAGAAAGGGAGGTGCTTGCATGACAACCCTTTGTGTTCTTTATATTTGTAGATAACACTACTGCAACTACAAGTAATCATTTAAGTACTTGCATTTGTAACTTTGCTAGAATTGTGGGATGTGACTTTAATTGTTCAGCTCCTGTTACATTTTATCAGTTATTGTCATCTAATTAGACATTGATTCAAGATTTATTGTCTGCTACCATCCAAATCTTAGCATGGTGAAGAAATTTCTACAGCACAATGGCCTGTGGTAACTGCTAGAATGTGCCTGACATAATGGGCAAAATAATCAATATTCATCATGATACAGAAAAAATACACCATTTCCTGGAAAGATTGAAAAAAGGATGAAGAACACCGTTTGTGGAACACTCTTTTTAGATAGTCACCAACGGTGACAGAGTTTTTAATTCTATGCTTCAGACAGTTGTGATTTTACTAACTTTAAGACTAAAGTGTCTATTATCATAATATATGTGAATGTTTGGCATACGACAAAGCAAATAATTCAACTCCAACCATCCAAAACATACAAATTAATGCACAGCAAATGACAATATTTCACTGTATACTTACTGTGGATGTGTAAGTGCATAAATTTTTAATATACTATATATGGCACAGAGGCAACAAATGACCAAACCACCACTTTGTGGTAAAGTAAAATGAATTGATTATAGTGACAGGGTGGAATTTGATGGTGTTCTCCTCAGCCAATCCCACCATTTAAGCAGAACATTCAGAGTGAGTACATAAAGATCAATGGAAATCGTGATGGATGTGCCTGGTCATGATGGTTGTGTCCTGAATTTGAGGGAGACAGAAGACAAATAGCCAAGGACTAATTTGAACTCCTCACCACTCCCCACAGTGCTGGGCAGATCAAGTCCAACTCAAACCCAATTTGGAAGAAACTAATATCTGTATGTAAAAATCTCTATAACTCAATCATCTTACCCTATGTCGTGTTAAGGGGTGTAGCTGATTAACCATTACGGGCCCGGTCGGATTCAGGGTACTGAACCAGTTGGACATTCACCAACAACGCATTAACCGTCTGGGGGTCTGGTTGGATTCAGAACACTGAACTATCACGGATAACCACCCTTACCCTAGTTGCACTTAATGAGAGCTATCACAATGCAATCAAGTATGGTTTATTACAGCAACAGATAATCAGGTTCTTTTGGATTGCCAGCGATAGTGACTGTCTGCAAAAGCAAGCTAGCATGCATGAAATATTCAGGTGTTACAGGTGTTACATGTGCGCAGCCTAGAAATAAACGCGTTAAAAGGATCAAAGACTCTATAGAGATTTATAAGCAAGTATTCAGATCTCACC
Source organism: Netta rufina (assembly GCF_964035555.1). Classification (NCBI taxonomy): domain Eukaryota; kingdom Metazoa; phylum Chordata; class Aves; order Anseriformes; family Anatidae; genus Netta; species Netta rufina. Next base: position 40,550,157 of record NC_140123.1, on the reverse strand, counting down.
CAAAGACGTCCCTATGGGGGGGGGGGGGGGAAGAGAGGCTCAGCCCGTCAACTGATCCCAGGACTCAGGAGGTCCTAAGGATGTTGTATTCCCTCAGGATGGTATCTCCCCTGATGGTGGTATCTTCCCTGACATCCCCTCTCTCTTGGGCCAATTTATATTATTTACTATCTTTTAGGTGGAGCTTGAGTGACTCTAATCAAGCATATCTTAGTTATGATTGGTGAAAAGTTCTCCCGTCTCCGCTTAAAGTAATAGGCTCCGAGAAATTCAGAGCACATGCTCGGTGAGGGGTGGTCGCACCTTGGAGGCAGGTAGCTTTTGGGATGGAGGTGTGTTTTGGTATTATAATGATATTATAATGAGCAAAAAGTACACTAGGGTACATTTGTCAAAACATGACAGGTCCTTGGCTCAGGGTGGCAAGAGTGCAGCTTATCGGTCTCAGTGTGGACAAGAACAATAGAGTCCCCACCTGGTTACAGAGCCTAGCTGTGGTGTCTCCACTCCACTCTATGCTCTGTACTGTTCCTTAGGGCTAGCACACCAAGTTTCCCCAGCACAATAGCATCTAAGGTTGGAAGCCCAGGGAACGCTCAGGTAATGCAGCTATGCCCTACCCTGAAAGCCTCTTCAATGCTGTACATTTTCTTTAAAATGTGAATGTTAGTTTTATTTCCCTAGTTACCTCAGGCAATTACACCACACCCTATAAGATGATTTTAGAGCTCTCCTGGCATGATGGCAGGCTGCACACCAAGACCTCCATTTGGGCAGGCATGCCTCCCAGGGTTACTTCTGCAGATTGAGAAGACACTTATTAGTACAGATAGTTGTTAAAAGGATTAAGAAAGTAACAGCATGCTAATATGCTGTAATGGTATTTTGTGATCATACTTTATGATCTTAACTAAACAGCATAAAGGATTAATATAATGCATATAATCTTTTAGACATAAAAAATTGACCAAGTATGGGACTAGGAGTAGATTCAGATAAACCTAGCCTCCTTACATCTTTGATTCAAGGAGTTTAGAAATCAAGGTGGTCCACTCTGAATCTTGTGATGCAATTTGAGAGTTTCCTTGATATATTGCCACCTAACCCAGTTCCTTATGCAGTCTCTATGCAGTATGTAATTACTTTCATACAATGTCCTTGAGTAGTATATAGTGTCTTTTATATAATATGTTGCTAAGTGCTATACAATCCAATTATAATCAGGTGTACCTTGCCAACATCAAATCTTTGTTAATTTGCATAAGCTTTGTTATCAATAAATCATATTGCTGTTTCTCACTTCAGAGTGAAGTGTATAACTGTTTCCAACTATGACAGTAAGAGAATGGGAGGAAGCTGAATTTAAAAATATGCCTGCATCTGAATCAGTGGAAGAAGAAATTCTAGTAGGAAAATGATAAAGGAAGAAAGATATTTCTTCCTTTGAAAGATATATTTCTTCCTTGTGAAAGATATTTCACAATGCTTATTGTGTATTTAGAAAGGCAAGTGGAAGAAAAAAAATGTGAATCTGTGAAACAAAAAACATACAAAAAAAGTAAGAAAGTACTTATAGTTATAAGTAAAAGGATTTTGTTAAATTGGAGAAGTAGGAATACTGAGAGAAAAAGATGGCAAATTAGAAGATGGAAACAAACACATGGTGAAAAAAAAAAAAAAGAGCCTTTTTTAGTTTCTAACAGAGATCCATTCAATTATTTGATTTTATGTAAAATAGATTTATATTAATGTTCAGAACTGAAACCACTATCTAGAGAGGTGTCTATTCAGCACAGTTGTAGATGATCTGTGTGGTTCAAGAAGCCATACACTCTGCTAGTGAATCACATCCCCATACAGGTACAATATTTTCAAACCCATTAAAAGGAAGATTTCTAAGATTGTTGTGGTCTTGTTGCAGTGATGTTGCCTCTGCTAATTTTTTATTTTTATTTTTATTTTTTTTTTACTTTATTTTTGAAGACTGCAATTGTATAACATCTCTACAGGGAGAGTTATAGAGCTGTGAATGAATTCTGAATATTATCAAGATCTGACAAGAAAGCAGTATTTTGGTATAATGTTGAATATAGATTTCATGGAACTGATCTAAAAAGCAAAAGCAAAAACAAAAACAAACAAACAACTAAAATCAACCAAACCCAACCAAACCAAAGCAGATGAAACAAAACCTAAAAAACAAGCTGAATAATTCATGCCATTAATTAAAATTAATTATTCATTTTTTTTCTGTGGTCTTTATCATAATTAAAGTCCAGTGTTTAAACACATTCCAGAAGTCTGCAACTCCTGTTTAGTATAAAATGTTTCTTTCTCACGGAATGTAGTGGTAGGACAAAGGTTTTAAACTAAAAAAGAGTAGATAGACGTAAGAAAGAAATTTCTCACTCAGAGGGTGGTCAGATATTAGAACAAGTTGGCCAGAGAAGCTGTGGATGCCCCATCTTTAGAAGTGCTCAAGGCCAGGTTGGATGGGGCCTTGACAACCTGATCTAGTGGAAGGTGTGGTGGCAGGGGGTTGGACCTATATGATCTTCAAGTCCCAACCCAAGCCATTCTGATTTTATGATTACACTAAAAGAAAAAGTAAACACTGTTAGAAAAGAAACATGACTTAATCCTCTAGTGTTCATACCATCTGCAGAAGTTGAGTAACCATGGCAATTATACGAATATTAGATGTTGTTCAAGGACAAGAATTAAGGTGGACTTACTATGCGCATAACTCTGAACTACTATGATATATGGAGTAATAATTCGTGTCAAGAAGATGGTTGCTCTGGTGTTCGTAATCAAGAAAAGGGATGGAAAATGGAGACTGTTAAGTCATGGAAGATATGGGAGCACTTCAACCAGGATTACCAACTCCAACTATGCTCCCCAGTCATGGACATTAATAGTAATAGACTTAAAGGATTGTTTGTTACATATGTATAGGCGTACTCAAGTTTAGTATGTAAAAGCAATGTTCTGTATATTTAGAAAGTTCGATGTTCATGTGTGCATGTTGGTAGAACATAGACTCCCCACACACCCAGTGCTGTTTACTTGCCTTTTATAAATATTATTAAATTCAGATTGAGTTGAGACTTCATTTCTAACACTACCTAGTTTTCAGAGTTTTGTGTTTCTCTAAACTCAAAGTTCCCAAATGATGTACAATGTCACTTTCATTTTGCACAAACAATATTTTTTTGTTCATAAGTTTTACATTAATTTAGAAATTGGACTTTTTGAATAAAGTTGTTCATTCACAGAACTAAAAATGTAGCCCATTTAGGGCAAGGAATATCACTGTATTTGTGTTTTATTAATAAACATGTGTTGCATGTAAATGAGATGCAGTGTTATTATTATTTACAGCTCCTTCTTGAGAACTTTCAGTCCTACAACTATACTTGACAAAATAGATGAAATAATACTCACTTTAAAGACTCATTGACTTGAATCGTCCCCCTGTACTCGGCTCTGGTGAGGCCGCACCTCGAGTACTGTTCAGCTCTGGGCCCCTCGCTACAAGAAGGACATCGAGGTGCTTGAGCGGGTGCAGAGAAGGGCGACAAAGCTGGTGAGGGGCCTGGAGAACAAGTCCTACGAGGAGAGGCTGAGGGATCTGGGCTTGTTCAGCCTGGAGAAGAGGAGGCTCAGGGGCAACCTTATCGCTCTCTATAGGTACCTCAAAGGAGGCTGTAGCGAGGTGGGGGTTGGTCTGTTCTCCCACGTGCCTGGTGACAGGATGAGGGGGAATGGGCTTAAGTTGCACCAGGGGAGTTTTAGGTTGGATGTTAGGAAGAACTTCTTTACTGAAAGGGTTGGTAGGCATTGGAACAGGCTGCCCAGGGAAGTGGTGGAGTCACCATCCCTGGAAGTCTTCAAAAGACGTTTAGATGTAGAGCTTAGGGATATGGTTTAGTGGGGACTGTTAGTGTTAGGTCAGAGGTTGGACTCGATGATCTTGAGGTCTCTTCCAACCTAGAAATTCTGTGATTCTGTGATTCTGTGTGATTCTGTGAAAGGAACTGTAGTAATTATATCAGTGGAAATGTGTTTCTTCTTCCAAGTAATGCTGTTACTAGATGATTTTGTTATACATGTATTCTTCAAACCCTAATTTCTGTTTTTAGAAATACCATTTGTGCTGTCATTATTTGCCATCTTTCACTGCTTTCTGCTTAGAAGTCAGTGAGCTGAAAGGATCTTGAATAGGCAAGACAAAGGATCCAAGGACAGAGATTAGAAAAGCAAGTAAAACTAAAGGAGAGGAGGGGAATCTTCTTAGAGATGGAGTTGTAGAGTGTTTTTCCAGTGACAAGTGCTAAACCGACATTGTTATGCAGCAAAGTGGATACAATAGAGCTAAGTTGCAATGGTAATGGCTGCATCACCCTATTAAATCATAAGGCCTTCAGACTCATACTCGGATAATGACGTTCCAGCTACAGTTATGGTTTATTTATTTAACCAAGGGCAAAGTGTTGAGACAGCTTCATTTTAAAGGAAGCCTGACAAGGTAGGTGCCAGTAATGGCATAGGACAAATGAACTTCTTCACTAACCAGCCAATTCAAAATAAAACACAGCCCAGGATGACGGAGTGTGTGCTCTTAAGAGGAAACATAAAGCAATGAAATGAAACACCTACTGAGCATTAATAAACCCATTAGTGAACATTAATAAAATAAAAATTTCACTCATTTACAGCCCCAGGAGTCAGCAGCTTCAGTCTCTGTGAGCTATTTAGTGGGGCTGGAAGAATGATTTGAGAGGGAGAGCTGGGAAAAGAGTAAATCAGAAGGTACATTTTAGCTAATGGAAAGGGACTGAATATAGCCAAGGGCTGAATCAGCTGAAGTGAAGGTTGAAATAAGTCTATGAGGAAATTAATAATTCCGTATACAGAGAAGTGTTTCAATAGCATGCAGTAAATAATGCCTAAGGACACACACTGAACAGTGAAGATGAAACAAATCTTTGAACAGCTGCAGTCTCCAAAGCTATTGCCTTTCCTGCCTGGATGGGGCAAGGGTGAGGTAGAGAAAACAGTAATTTAAAATCACATCAGAATAAGACAATATCAAGGCTATGAAGATCCTTATTGGGGGTCCCCACCCCAATCTATTAGTCTGTCAAATCCTGACTGGATTTCCACCATGACAGAATTATGGTTTTATCTTTTCTTTATTTCTCTTTGCCTATTCTCAGCCCCCTTGATCTTTTCAGTAATCTTCCCTACGTTTCTCCTTACTATCATCTGACACCAGCATGTTTCTCCTTTTCACATAATAGACGAGGACATAGGCAAAGCAGAGACATTTAATGCCTTCTTTGCCTCTGTCTTCAATGTTGATGATGGGCTTCGGGACCCAGGGTGCCCTGAGCTGGAGGACCATGATGGTGGGAATGATAAACTCCCAACCAACCCTGAATGTCTGTGGGATTTGCTGCTCCACCTGGATCCACACAAGTACATGGGTCCGGATGAGATTCATCCCAGGGTGCTTAGAGAGTTGGCAGATGGCACTGCAGGACCTCTCTCAACTATTTGTGAGCTCAGGTGACCAAGAAGGCCAATGGCATCCTGGCTTGTATAAGAAGCAGTGTGGCCAGAAGGGCTAGGGAAGTGATCGTCCCCCTGTACTCGGCTCTGATGAGGCTGCACCTCGAGTACTGTGTTCAGTTTTGGGCCCCTCGCTACAAGGACATCGAGGTGCTCGAGCGAGTCCAGAGAAGGGTGACGAAGCTGGTGAGGGGCCTGGAGAACAAGTCCTACAAGGAGCAGCTGAGGGATCTGAGCTTGTTCAGCCTGGAGAAGAGGAGGCTCAGGGGCGACCTTATCGCTCTCTACAGGTACCTCAAAGGAGGCTGTAGCGAGGTGGGGGTTGGCCTGTTCTCCCACGTGCCTGCTGACAGGACGAGGGGGAACGGGCTAAAGTTGCGCCAGGGGAGTTTTAGGTTGGATGTTAGAAAGAACTTCTTTACCGAAAGGGTTGTTAGACATTGGAACAGGCTGCCCAGGGAAGTGGTGGAGTCACCATCCCTGGAGGTCTTTAAAAGACATTTAGATGTAGAGCTTAGGGATATGGTTTAGTGAAGGACTGTTAGTGTTAGGTCAGAGGTTGGACTCGATGATCTTGAGGTCTCTTCCAACCTAGAAATTCTGATTCTATTTTTCAGCGATCTTAGGAATCTGGAGAGGTCCCAGTAGACTGGAAGCTGGCAAATGTGCCAATTTTCAAGAAGGGTAAGAAAGAAGACCTTAGCAATTACAGGCCTGTCAGTCTCACATCAGCGCCTGGTAAAATTATGGAGAAGATGATCCTTGAAGTTATTGAAGTGCACCTGAGGGACAATGCAGTCACTGGTCCCAGCCAACATGGGCTCATGAGGGGTTGGTCCTGCCTCACAAATTTGATTTCCTTTTATGACAAGATCACCCATCTAGTAATCAAGGGAAACTAGCTGATGTGATCTTTTTGGACTTCAGCAAAGCTTTTGACACAGTTTCCCATAGGATCCTACTGGACAAAGTGTCCAGCATACAACTAAACAAAAACATCATACAATGGGTGAGCAACTGGATGACAGGGTTCAAAGGGTTGTGGCAAATGGGGCTGCATCAGGCTGGCAGATGGTCACTAGTGGGGTCCCTCAAGACTCTATTTTAGGGCCAGTCCTCTTCAATGTTTTTATAAACGATTTGGATCTAGGACTAGGAGGTGTTTTGAGCAAATTTTCCGACACCAAACTTGGAGGAGTTGTGGACTCAGATGAGGGAGAAAAGGCCTTGCAGAGAGATCTGAACAGATTGGAGATCTGGGCAATAACCAGACACATGAAGTTTAACAAAAGGTTAAGACCTCATCGCAGTCTACAACTTCCTCGTGAGGGGGAGTGGAGAGGCAGATGACCTGTTATCTGTAAACACCAGTAATAGGACCCACGGAAATAGTGTTAAGATGAGGCCGGGAAAGTTTAGGCTGGACATCAGGAGGAAGTTCTTCACTGAGAGGGTGGTCGCACACTGTAACAGGCTCCCCAGTGAAGTAGTCACTGCACCAAGCCTGTCTGAATTTAAGAAGTGATTGGACTGTGCACTTAGTCACATGGTCTAAACTTTTGGGTAGACCTGTGTGGTGCCAGGAGTTGGACTTGATGATCCTTATGGGTCCCTTCCAACTTGGGATATTCTATGATTCTATGACAAGAGCAAGTGCCGGGTCCTGCACCTGGCAAGGGGCAACCCTAGCTATATGTTCAGACTGGGCAACAAGATGCTGGAGAGCAGCCCTGCAGAGAGGGATCTGGGGGTTGTGGTTGATACCAAGCTGAATATGAACCAGCAGTGTGCCCTGGTAGCCAGGAGGACCAACTGTATTCAGGGGTGCATCAAGCACGGCATTGCCAGTTGGTCGAGGGAAGTGATTATCCTGTTCTACTCTGCGATGGTACGGCCTCACTTCGAGTACTGCATGCAGTTCTGGGCACCACAGTACAAAAAAATATGTGAAACTACTGGAGAGTGTCCAGAGAAGGGCTATGAAGATGGTGAAGGGACTAGAGGTGAAGACGTATGAGGAGCAGCTGAGGTTACTTGGCCTGATCATCATGGAGAAGAGGACGCTGAGGGGAGATCTCATTGCGGTCTACAGTTTCCTTGTGAGGGGGAGTGGCACGGATCTCTTTAGTCACCAGCGATAGGACCCGAGGGAATGGTGTCAAGCTGAGGGAGGGGAAGTTTAGGCTTGGCATCATGAGGAGGTTCTTCACTGAGAGGGTGGTTGCACACTGGAACAGGCTCCCCAGTGAAAGAGTCACTGCACCAAGCCTGTTTGAATTTAAAAAGCGATTGGACTGTGTACTTAGTCACGTGGTCTAAACTTTTGGGTAGGCCTGTGCGGTGCCAGGAGTTGGCCTGGTTGATCCTTATGGGTCCCTTCCAACCCGGGATATTCTATGATTCTACAATAGTGTAGTCAGAGGTCATGGGGCTAGATTTAGAAAAGTCCTGCATAAAGAAGGGATCTCAGAAAAGAAAATTTAAATAACATTAATATCAAGAAAAGGAATTCTGATTGCTAAATTCTTTATCTGTCATGACTAGACAGATGAAAATCTATGATGGCAAGTTTGCCTTTAAGGTCATTTTCTTTTTTATTCATATCTTTTATTAATTTGTATTTATTTTTTTAACAGGCTCTGTACTAATTTTCCTCACAGAATGACTAACAGAAATATGACCCTTGTGCACCTTTTGTAGTTAATTCATTAGGTCAACTCTAACCACTAAGCCCCTTGTCAGGTTATTTCTACTAGTGATAAGGAGCAATTGACCTTAAAACTTTGAAGCCAGGTAGACAAGCTTATTCCACAAGGTCTCTTGGCTCCACCCTCATTAAGAGAAACCAGTCAGGTGTGGGTCATTTTACCTTTGCTATATAGGAAGCCTGTGGACGTGTGGGGGAATTGCCTCCCCAGGAGAGACTGAGGCTTGGGTTGCCTAGGGTGTTTTTCTCTTGTGGTGAATTGGGCTCAGCGTTCCCCAGTAGGCTGCTTTTCCTTCATGTTTTCTGCCCTCTCTGTGAATTAGTTTCATAGACTCTATGAGCTAGTTACATTGGTGGTGCCTTCTTCAGTAAAACCCTGGTGGCACTATTTCACAGCAAAGCGCTTTGGAAGTGACTCGAGTTCAAAAGACTACAGGTAAGTGTTCCTGGGTTCTGTGGTTGTTACTGTTGAGGAGTTTGAGTAATTTCTTCACCTTGTCCGTTTTCTGTGAAATTACTTAAGTGGATTCTAAGCTCCATTCCAAGCACGGGGGGCGGGGAAAAAAAGGCCTCCGAAACCCAAGTGAACACAGGTAAGCTGGACTTTGAAGAATGTTCTTAAGTATTTGGAAGATTGAAAAACGGGCTGTGTGAAAAAGGTACCTTAATGTGAATGCAGAATTTGCCTTCTGGTAAATAGAAACAGACTGGGATGTGGTGGGGGCGCAGCGTGGTGGGGGCGCAGCGTGGTGGGGGCGCAGCGTGGTGGGGGCGCAGCGTGGTGGGGGCGCAGCGTGGTGGGGGCGCAGCGTGGTGGGGGCGCAGCGTGGTGGGGGCGCAGCGTGGTGGGGGCGCAGCGTGGTGGGGGCGCAGCGTGGTGGGGGCGCAGCGTGGTGGGGGCGCAGCGTGGTGGGGGCGCAGCGTGGTGGGGGCGCAGCGTGGTGGGGGCGCAGCGTGGTGGGGGCGCAGCGTGGTGGGGGCGCAGCGTGGTGGGGGCGCAGCGTGGTGGGGGCTAAAAGCCACGTGTAAGTAAGCTGCTGCAAGCCAGTTAATCTTCTTCCCATGACCTGCCAGGAAACAGCAATGTAGGCAGGTAACCAAATTAAAGCCAAAACTTGCAGCCCAGTCCTTGACCTTGAATAGTGAGTGAGGATCCAGATCCTGGTATTTATGCGCGATAGCTTCTACGCAGCCGAAGTAAATACACCCCAGGTGCCCTGAGCTGGAGGACCGTGACAGTGGGAGCGATAAACTCCCAACCGACCCTGAACGTGTGTGGGATTTGCTGCTCCACCTGGATCTATACAAGTCCGTGGGTCCGGATGGGATTCATCCCAGGGTGCTTAAGGAGCTGGCTGACGCCATCGTGGGACCTCTCTCAATTATTTTTCAAAGGTCTTGTGAATCTGGAGAGGTCCCAGTGGACTGGAAGCTGGCAAATGTTGTACCAATTTTCAAGAAGCGCAAGAAAATAGACCATGGCAACTACAGGCCTGTTACTCTCACATCAGCGCCTGGTAAAATTATGGAGAAGATGATCCTTGAAGTTCTTGAAGCGCACCTGGGGGACAATGCAGTCATTTGGGTAGATCTGTGTGGTGCCAGTAGTTGGACTTGATGATTCTTATGGGTCCCTTCCAACTGAGGATATTATATGATGGGTTTGCTTTTTCCTGAAACAGGAACAACCCAGACTGTCTCCACAGTATGTTCTTTACATGTACTACGGTGACTTTATGACTTTATCCCCTTCTACAGTACATAACTCTTTTGATTGGGCAGGTCTGGCTTGGCTAGCAGATCCTGTAGTATTGACTGACAAGGTAGCCTTTGCTAAATGTGTATCCCAATGTTTGAATGTCCCAGTACCCATTGCTCTCAGTGTAGTCTTTAACAGTCAATTGTATCATCCGATTTTTCTAGAGGGTTGTACATGATAGTGGAATTGAAATACCCACTCAATACCGTGTTCTTTGGCCTAGGTGTCTATGAGATTATTTCAGAAATAAGGTCTGTTATCTAACTCAATTCTTTCTGGGATGCCATATCATCCTAAGACCTGTTTTTCAAGGATAGTGCTCTTGGCAGTGGCATGGGGCACAGGATATGTTTCCAGTCTTCCAGAAAATACATGTTTCACATTCATGGATAGCATGCACAATAGTGTAAATGGTCAGTTCCACCCCTTGATCACAAGCCTATCTATATGTTGCATCTCTTTATTGATGGCCTGAGGTGTCATGGGCCCATTGAGCTATAAATAATTCAGCATTATGTTGCCAGTCCAGACCTACCTGGCCACGTCATTCTTTGTAGCCTGATCTCCTTCTGGCTGTTTTGATATGCTTTGGTAACCCAACTCAGTTAAGTGAGCATCTGTGTGATGTACTTTTACAGACGGTTTCTCTACCTGGGCAGAAATATCATGCCACAATGCAGCAGTCCATATAGCTCTTTCTCTGTGTTGCCAGTTGCTCAGCTTACATTGCTGTAACCACCACCACAAGGCATTTGCCACCATCCACAAATCAGTATAGAGACAGAGAAGCGTCCACTTTTCTCATTCAACCATATCTAAAGTCAGCTGTAAGGCCTTCACTTCTACAAATGTTTTCAACTCACCCTGTCCTTCAGCAGTTTCTGTAACTTGTAAGGTTCCATACAGCAGCCTTTCACCTCTGATCTTTTCCCACAACACAACAGGATCCATCCATGTACATGGCATATTGTTCCTCATTTTCTGACAGTTTATTACACAGTGGTGTCTCTTCAGCATGCATCACCTCCTCCTCTGGCAATATTCAAAAATCTTTGCCTTCTGGCCAGTCCATGATCACTTCCAAGATTTCTGGGCAAGTGGGCTTTGAGTCCACTGTGTGATCAGTGTGACTTACTTACTCAATGTAACATCAGCTGCATGATCTCATGAGAGGACCCTCCCTTTGAACAACCAGACCAGCACCAGTCAAGGTGCTTGTGAATCTGTGCATCAGTACCAACCATTTCTGAAACAGAAGCTGCCAATACCTCTTTTCAGTTGGAGTGTAGCAGGCCTTGGACCCCCCGTGCCCGTGACTCCAAAATCATGCAGGTCAACCTTGAGCCTCCCCAGGCTCTTTCTGCCAGAGGCTCTATGCAGGTTCATTCTCCCCAGCTACAATGTTGAGCACATTTTTTACATCTTGTCCTGCTTGAACTTGTACAAAGGCTACTGCATGAGTTATCTCCTGTTTAATTTGTTCAAAGTCTTGTCATTGCTCAGAGCCCTGTTTGAAATGACTTTTCTTCTGAATTGCTTGATAGAAAGGGCTTACAGTCAGACTTACAATTCAGAAAATACATTCTCCAAAACTCCACAATATCTACAGAAGCTTGGATTTCCTTTTTTTTTTTTTTTTTTTTTTTTTTTTTTTTTTTTTTTTTTCCCCTAGATGTTGGAGATATAGCTGTAATTTTATTGATCACATCCATTGAGATCTGAAAACGTCCATCTTGCCATTTTATTCTTTAAAACTGGATCTCCTGTGAAGGTTTGGTGACCAGTTTTCAGAAGGATTTGGATTTTTTTTTTTTCCTTTACTCAAATATTTATTATTCTGTGTTACCCCACATGATCACATGATGATGTTGTGTATGTCGTACTGCATGTATTCATGAGCTTCCCCCTGTTCCAGTGGAGTTTGGATCAGTACATGGAAAATGGCAGGGCTGTGCTTTCACCCCTAGGGCAATTAATTCCAGGTGTACAGGATGTCCCTTAATTGAAAGCAAATTTTGGCCTATACACTGCTGCCAATGGGAACAAGAATTAGCAAGATCAAATGTGGCATACCACTTGGCTGCCTTTGACTCTAGTTCATATAGAAGTTCTAGCATGTCTGGCACAGTAGCACTCAGTGGTGGTGTGACTTTGTTTAGGCCATCATAGTCCACTGTTAGCCTTCACTCTCCACTAGACTGGTGATATGGAATCATTAAAGTGTGAATGAGTCTTGATGATCACTTCTTGGCTCTCCAGTCAATGAATCAGCTCATGGATAGGAAGTGGAGAGTCACAGTTATTGTAATATTGCTGCTGTTGCACCATTGTGGTAGCAATTTGCACCTTCTGTTCTTCAACCTTCAGCAGTTCCACAACAAAAGGGTCCTTCAAGAGACCAGACAAAATTGACAACTTTTTAATTTCTTCTCTCTCTAATGCTGCTCTGCCCAAAGCCTTCCATTTTTGGGTCCTTGAAGTACTCTCTCCTGAGGTAGTCTATGCCAAGGATGCATGGAGCCTCTGAGACAGTCACAATGGGGTGCTTTTGCCACTCATTCCCTGTTGGGCTCTAATACAGTTTGTTGAAAAAGAAAAGGTGAAGAGTGTGATTAATAATAGTTTCTAAGAGGTGGTTCCTGAAGTATGAAGATGATATAAATGCTGAGTATAAATATCAGATTAATCTCACAACTGCTAATTTTATTATATCATAAGCCATTTTTAAATGGTACAGCAAAATGAGAACCTTAACACCCCAGAGATGATAAACAACACAACAGGGAACATAGACGCAACTCTGAGAACAAGTACAACAACTATGAGAGCAAAAAGATCAACTTTGTGACCAGCAACTGTTAAACTAATATAATGTTTATAACAAATTTCTTTTAACGCACTCTGTTCAGATCTGTTATCTCAAAACTTCGTGCCCCATGTTGGACACCAAAAGGAATGTTGTGGTTTAACCCAACATGCAGCTAAGTACCACACAGCTGTTTATTCACTCCACTCCAGTGGAATGGGGAGGAGAATCAGAAGAAAAGTAAAATTAATGGATTGAGATAAAGACAGTTTAATATCTTGTTCACTCCCAGCCTCCTCGCTGGCAAGACAGTCTGAGAAAAACTGAAAAGTCCTTAGTTTAATGTAAGCACTGCTCAGCAAAAACAAAAATGTCAGTGTATTATCAACATTATTTTCATCTTAAATCCGAAACACAGCACTATACTAGATACTAGGAAGAAAATTATAGTAGCTAAAACCAGGACAGGACCATACATGAAATTGAAGAGAACTGATCTCATTTGTTCAATGAGAGTTCAACAGAATGAGTTTTGTTCCCCTGTTGCAAATTAACATTTCATGATTCCTATAATAGAAAATAAGGCATTAATGATTTTCCAGAAAGCAGTCTTGTACTTTTAAAATACAAAGTTTCAACACCTTCTTGGCAGTGTCACATTGTGTCCTTTATATGCCAGTAATGACTATTTTGCTTCAATAAGGGAAACATAAGCTTACAGAATCATGGAACAGTTTAGATTAGAAGGGACCTATCTAGCATGGTCAGCAACAGCTTCCACTAGGTCAGGTTGCCCAAAGCCTCATCCACCTTGACCTTGAAGACTTCCAGAGATGAGGCATTCACAACTTCTCTGGGCAACCTATTCCAGTGCTTCACCACACTCATGATGAATTTCTTCCTTATATCTAATCTAAACCTAGCTGCTTTTAGTTTAAAACTATTATCCCTTGTTCTGTCACTATAGTCCCTGATAAAGACTTTTGCCAGGTCCCCTTTAAATACTGGAAAAACTCTATAGAGTCACCCCAGAGCTGTCTCTTCTCTAGGCAAAATAAGACCAACTTTCTTAGCCTGTATTTTTTAGGAAGGATGCTCCAGCCCTCTGATCATCTTCATGGCCCTCCTCTGGATCCGCTCTAACAGGCCTTTCTTATACCACAAAGCTGAACATATGGAATAAATCTGGGACATATGTGGGTACCTAGAGAAGCTATAAAAAACAAGGTCTTGAAAAAAGGTCAGAACAGATGAAGAAAAATAATATATATATATATATATATATATATATTATCCTGAATTTAGGTTATACTTGGAATTCACTTTTTTTTTCTTTTTTTTTTTTTTTTTTTTTTTTAGGTAGAGAAAAAAAATCAAATGATCATCTTGATCATCTTCAGATCATCTTTTTTTTTTTTTTTTTGCATGTATGTGTGTGAAAGTTTCAAAATATGTCACAAAAGAGTCCTTTAGATGAGACTTAAAAAAAAATCAATTTTTTTTTTTTCGTTGTACAATGTTCTACTTATTGCACACAGTCTATTAGCAGGTTGTCTTGGTTGTCTGTTATTGTATTGTATTTATTATTAATTATTAATTTTATTATTAAGAGATTTTCAGTGAAATCTCTTGGGGAGTTGTGGGGAAAGAAAGGATGAACTTCCTTTGGGAGAGTATTTGAACGACACATATGCAGACAGACAAGGATAAACTAATCTAAAATATGTTGATCTTATGGAAGGCAACTTCAGACCTTCTAGCTGAGTAACAGAGGCCAAGAATGCAGCTGTGGTAAGTAGAATTTCATCGTATATATGGAATTATCAGTGTTACACACATTTCTGCCTATAGGAATATAAATATCAAAGTGTATAAAAATGCTTTTGTATAATATGTTCTATGTCAAATTGCAAAAAGCATACTGCAAAGTGCACCACACAGGTCTACCCAAAAGTTTAGACCATGTGACTAAGTGCACAGTCCAATCACTTCTTAAATTCAGACAGGCTTGGTGCAGTGACTACTTCACTGGGGAGCCTGTTACAGTGTGCGACCACCCTCTCAGTGAAGAACCTTCTCTGCCTAAACTTTCCCGGCCTCATCTTAACACCATTCCCGTGGGTCCTATTACTGGTGTTTACAGATAACAGGTCATCTGCCTCTCCACTCCCCTTTACGAGGAAGTTGTAGACCGCGATGAGGTACCCCCTCAGCCTCCTCTTCTGCGGGCTGAACAGGCCCAGTGACCTCAGCCGCTCCTCATATGTCTTCCCCTCTAGGCCCTTCACCATCTTCATCTCCCTATATATATACATATATATATATTTGCTGTACTACAGCGTTTCTGTTCAGCCACTTGTCTAGCAAAAATATAGGAAAGCACATAAAACCAGACAACTATGTGAATCTATGTTAATCTCAGGAATGATTTTTAATAGCACTTGAATTCTCTTCTAAGGCAAATGAATGAAGCTAATTCTTTACGGGGTTATCTTAACTGAAGATCTCTGTGATAAGTCTAAAGACTATTTAGATAGATTCTGTAATTTTAAGCTGAAGGAGAAAAACAAAACAAAAAAGATTTCAAAGCACATGCATTTTTTAATGCACAAGCATGTTTAAATGTACAATATAATATTTAACCTAGGTCAAAAGTAATGGCTCCAGAGGCAAAAGGTGTCAAAGCTATATTTTGATTACACAGCTTCTTGGCTAAAACACAACATAATAAGAACAACATTTTGTTTTGCTCTCTGTATTTTCTCTCTGTTCTGATTTTTTTTTTTTTCCTCTGATTGCGAAATGAACATTATATGACATTCTAAGAGAAGAATCTCTCCCAGCTGAGTTGTTGATAAAAATTATTACTAATCTCTACATTTATTTTGCTAGACCTTATAAAACCCCATTATTAATTATTATGATTACTATAGGTAAGTGTTAATTCTTGCCATTTTACTGATTTTTTCTTTCAACTGATTGAATCAATCTACCATAATAAAACCTATGATCAAGTATGAACATAACATGTTTTATCTCATTTACCTTTAGCCAGCAAAGTTTAGGTATCTAAGCTAGACCAGTGGGTTTTTAAATTATTTTTTATTAAAATTGTATGGTTTAATATTTTTATTATTAAAATTGTATGGTTTGTTAATAGAATCAATGAATCATAAAATATCCTGAGTTGGAAGTGATCTACAAGATTCACTGAGTCCAACTTCTAGGTCTGCATGGGAACACCCAAAAATTAGAACCTATGTCTGAGAGCATTGTCCAAATGCTTCCTGATCTCTGGCAGGCTTGGTGCTGTGACCACTGCCCTGGGGATCCTGTTCCAGTGCCCAGCCACTCCCTCAGTGAACAACCTTTTTCTGAAACCCAATATGAACCTTCCCTGTCACAGCTTCCTGCCATTAAATTACAATTATTTACTTCCATGGAGTCCAGGAAGAACCTGGATTGTATTTGTACTCTTTGTACCCTGTTTCTACAACTAAAGCTGCTTGTGCTATCATAAATAATGATAGCTCAAGAAAGTAGTGGAGCTACTAGGAATACATTTCCAGATACATTGTAAGATTATTTGTTTTATATTCTTGTAGTATTGACTGTTCTCTGCAATCAGCTACCCCCTCAGGTGTTTTCTTATTTACAGCATTGTTACAGTTTTATAAAGGTACAACCATGCTTTTCTACTGTTGAATTTTATATGATTTTTGTCTCAAACTGTCAGAAACATCTCATTTCTGTAGCATGGTATCTTAATGCTCTTCATCAGAGAAAGAACTTTAAAGAGAGATGAATTAGCTATAGAGACTGGTGTTCTTTTATCATACTCCCTTATCTGAATTAATGTTTCAGTTCTAAAACTGAATGTTTCAGATTTAAACATAATTTCACTACTAACAAGAATTAATATGCTTGTTTTACTTACACCTGTTTTTATTACCATATCAGTCAAATCTGGTGAGATGATTAATGAGCCAATCTGCTGTCATGTCTGAAGAGGGAGAACTGGGTTAAATACTTGCATGTTGTTTATTTGTTTGTTTTTGTTTTGTTTTTGTTGTTTGTTTGTTTAAAAGTCTGTTTCTTGGTCATTCTGTCACAACATAAAGCACAACATCACAGTTCAAATGACTCACATTGCTACTCGTTATGTGTTCATTATCTTTTCCTTTAAGGACTTTTCCAGATAAACGGTTTCTTGTAATTTCAATCTAAGCCATCACAAATTCACTCATTAACTTCAATATCTATTAGAAGTGGTGTACAAATAATGCTGCATGTGATGGGGCTTTTTGTCATCTTTATGGATTTTCTAAATCTAAAAATCATCTTCTGTACTTACAGCTATTTAAAAGTTAGAGATCAACACTTAAATCAAGTGTATATATCTATATAACATACATATATACATTATATTATATCATCATAATTGTTGGAATTTACTGATTAGTATTAGATTTTTTTTTCCCCCCAAATTTACTCGTCTTCACTGTATTGCAAGATAATAAATATAACTAGCCCACATATAAACATCTACCTTCAAGATTAAAATTAAGACACATTTTAATATGTAATTTCTTGCTAGTAAACTTTAATACACTTCAGGGATAAACAACATTTAAAGCATATTAATGAGGTCATTATATAAATGCCTCTTGAACACTGACAGGCATGGGGCATCAACCACTTCCCTGGGAAGCTTGTTTCAGTATTTAGCAAAGAAATTTTTCCTAATGTTCAATCTGAACTACCTCTGGTGTAGCTTTGTGCCAATCCCATGTGGCGAGGCCTCTTAGCCTCCTTTTCTCTAAACTAGGCAACCCAAGTGTTTTCAGCCTTTCCTCATAGGAAATGCTTTCCAGTCCTTTTACCAGCTTTGTCGCCCTCTTCTGGATGCTCTCAAGGACTTTACCTTCCTTTCTATACTGGTGGAACCCAGAATGAAACACAACATTCAAGGTGAAGATGTACTAACACTAAATGCAGCATGAGAATAATCTCTTGTCTGACTGGTGTATAAACTGCTGAAAGGTTTTTGATTAATTAAAGGACAAAAATGGAACTAATGACAGGCTTTTTGTTTGTTTTGTTTGAATAACCATATAAAAGCTGGAACTGTATAACATTCGGTTGTGATATAAATATTATTATAATAAAGTATACCAGATTTTCTTCCCAAAAGAGATACTGAATATCTGCCAACTGAGAAACTATCAAGGAAAATATTCAAAGCACTTCCCTGAAGTGACCACTTCCCTGGGGAGCCTGTTCCAGTGTGCAACCACCCTCTCTGTGAAGAACCCCCTCCTGCTGTCAAGCCTAAATTTCCCCTGCCTCAGCTTAACCCCGTTCCCGCAGGTCCTGTCACTGGTGTTAATGGAGAAAAGGTCTCCTGCCTCTCGACACCCCCTTACGAGGAAGTTGTAGACTATGATGAGGTCTCCCCTCAGCCTCCTCTTCTCCAGGCTGAACAGGCCCAGTGACTTCAGCCGTTCGTCGTACGTCTTCCCCTCCAGGCCTTTCACCATCTTCGTAGCCCTCCTCTGGACACTTTCCAACAGTTTCATGTCCTTTTTATACTGTGGTGCCCAGAACTGCACACAGTACTCGAGGTGAGGCCGCACCAGCACAGAGTAGAGCGGGACAATCACCTCCCTTGACCTACTAGCGATGCCGTGCTTGATGCACCCCAGGACACGATTGGCCCTCCTGGCTGCCAGGGCACACTGCTGGCTCATATTCAACTTGCTGTCTACCACGACCCCCAGATCCCTCTCTTCTAGGCTGCTCTCCAGCGTCTCATCGCCCAGTCTGTACGTGCAGCCAGGGTTTCCCCGTCCCAGGTGCAGGACCCGGCACTTGCTCTTATTGAACTTCATGCGGTTGGTGATCGCCCAGCTCTCCAACCTATCCAGATCCCTCTGCAAGGCCTTTCCACCCTCATTCGAGTCCACAACTCCTCCAAGTTTGGTGTCATCAGCAAACTTGCTCAAAATACCTTCTATTCCTACATCCAGATCGTTTATAAAAATATTGAAAAGTACCGGCCCTAAAATGGAGCCTTGAGGGACCCCACTGGTGACCGCCCGCCAGCCTGACGCAGCCCCATTTACCGTAACCCTTTGGGCCCTGCCCGTTAGCCAATTGCTCACCCATCGTATGATGTTTTTATTTAGCTGTATGGTGGACATTTTGTCCAGCAGGATCCTATGGGAAACCGTGTCAAAAGCCTTGCTGAAGTCCAAAAAAATCACATCAGCTGGTTTCCCTTGGTCCACCATACGGGTGATCTTATCATAAAAGGAAATCAGGTTAGTTAGGCAGGACCTACCCTTCACAAACCCATGCTGGCTGGGACCAATGACTGCTTTGTCCCCCAGGTGCGCCTCAATAAGTTCGAGAACCAACTTCTCCATGATTTTACCAGGCACTGACGTGAGACTGACAGGCCTGTAATTGCTAGGGTCTTCTTTCTGACCCTTCTTGAAAATCGGCACAACATTTGCCAGCTTCCAGTCTACCGGGACCTCTCCAAATTCCCAGGATCATTGAAAAATAATTGAAAGAGGTACCGCGATGACGTCCACCAGCTCTTTCAGCACCCGGGGATGAATCCCATCCGGACCCATGGACTTGTAGGGATCCAGGTGGAGTAGCAAATCCCGCACACGTTCAGGGTCAGTTGGGAGTTTGTCATCCCCACCGTCCCGGTCCTCCAGCTCAGGGCACCCTGGGTCCCGAAGCCCATCATCGGCATTGAAGACAGAGGCAAAGAAGGCGTTAAGCGTCTCTGCTTTGCCTATGTCATTGCCTGTGAGGAGACCTTCCCTATCAAGGAGCAGCCCTATGTATTCTTTAGTTCTCCTTTTTCCATTCACGTATCTAAAAAAACCCTTTTTATTTTCTCTCACAATTCAAACCAAGTAAACTCACTTGCTTGAGTGTTTCTAGAGGGATAAAGTGATATATCTCAGATTACTAAATAGACAAACTCCACTTATTCGTTTTGGATATTCTTCTTGTCCATCAGTTTCTGTAATGTAAAAGAAGTGGTAATTTTTGAAAGAAATATTTAGAAAACTGGTAAACCACTGAAATTTCAAGTTAAACTATCTCTTTGGCTGGATGGGGTCACAGCAAAACATGAGTAACAGGGAGCATTAACTTGATAATCACAGTGCAGGGAAACCTATGGATGATTCAGTTGTATTAAGATTCACTAGCAGACCTAATGACATTTTAGATGCCCTAGAGAATCCAGTCTGGGCTCTCTGTTCCATTCCAGAAAGTCAGGGACCTTGCATTACAGTTAGTAACCTGACATGCAGGTCTCATATAATCTGAAGAGAAACTAGACATCTAAGTCTGGATAACTGTATCACTTGCAGAGAGACAGATTCTTCTTTTTGATTAGTATGAGATATGCTTATAGTTTGCAAAATGTAGCGGAAAACACTTTTTTTTTAACACTTCTGTAAATGGCAATAAAATGTTGCTGTCCCCAAGCTAATTTATAATATTTTATACAGAGAGGTAGAAAGTAATTCTTAAAATATAATGTTGTTTAATGTGTTATAGTTATAGAATATTAATTTAAAATGCATTGTGTACATATCTTACAAAGGTTTTCAGTACATTCATACAAATGTCATGATCTTTCCTGTCACTAATTGTTTAAACGTGTTAAAATTTTCCATTTTATTTTCTGTGACCGCAGTATATGTAAATTGCAATGCTTAGCATTTCTTTAATTGAGAAATAGTTACTATTTCCTGAACAATGTGTGCATGTTCTTTTTACCTATGGAGATTTTAACACAATGTTGCGGTCATACTTAGCACCCACAGTAAGCCCACATATTGGTTACCCTGGCAGAACTCCCTAGAAATGTATTCAGATTTTTGGAGTAATAGATTTTGTAAATTATGGTAGGCTCAGATCTCAACCAACACCCCACAATTATCTCTCACTGATGGTGCTTTACCTTCAAATGAACTCTAAGACGCCACTAGCAGAAATGCAGTAGAAACTTAAAGCATCAATTATCCAGCACTACAAAGTGCTTAAATGCAACTTTAATACCTAGATAGATCATTTAGAACTGAAATTTAAAGCACAGTTGTGTCCAATTTAAGCAAAAAGTACTATAGATTGGAAAGAAAAGGCACTACAGATGATATTGAATGGTCAGAGATTTAGATTAGAAATAAAAGACATACTTAAAAAATAAGGGACACTACATTTCTGTGAATGAAAATGTCTTTTCAAAGACAAATATTGTGGAAGAAATTAAGATGCCTAAAAGCCATATACATGACCAGATATATCACTACATATCACAAGAATTTAGCAGAATAGAGTAATTGGAGAAGTTAATTTATTCCCTTTCTCAAATTCATTAGCTCTGCTTTGTACTCAGTAGACATGAAGAAGTATGTGAAAAAAGATCAGAGCTACTCTAAAAGTTCTTCTGCAGCATCAGGAAGCAGCAGTCTTGTATCTCTGTTCTTGTATTTTTTTTTGTTGTTATTTATTTATTTATTTTTATTTTTATTACAGACAAGGTAGCCACAAGCATTCTCAAACAAAACACTTCCCCTTCCTCACATGTCACTACACATGGCTAGGATGAGAGACATTAGTAAGCATCTAGCTCTTCAGAGGAAGAGAGAGGATCTAAGGCTACCTGAAAATCTCGTTTAACCTTTCATTTCATTTCTGCCTTTTTCTCTGTTAACTGTAAGCTAAGAATTATTTTAGTGATTGTTCTATAGTCATGTGACTGAAAACTCGTGTGTTTTTATTTTTTGGAACTCTTTGGGAGTAAAGTGAGTTACTATTGCACAGCAGGTACTTGTACTAAATAAAAAGAAGAGGTGAAAAGTAAAGCTATTAACTCGAACTGAGGATGGTCACTTGTCTGTAAAGGAACAGAAAAGTCAAATGTTCTTTTCAGGAACCTCAGTTTAAAGAAACCACTATTGATTGAGCTCTGCTTCTTTCATCAAGGTTATATTAAACATAAAAGAATGCACAGGGCAGTGTACTAAAAAAGTGTGTATTTTCTGTCCAGAAAGATCTCAGTAGGTCACCACTCTACATTTACTCTCTTTTCCTCTGATGCACAGAAGTTACTTTTGCTCCAGTAAAGACATCTTACACATTGCTCAGAAACTAATCTTTAGTGGATCTTCCTTGAAGGTGATATTACCATTTTCAATAGATTTGGCAAGAAATGAAAAGAATCACAGTAAGATGCTTAACATCATCTAAAAGCATTTTTGCATTATATCAAAAGGGAAAAGCACATGTATTTGAATATGAAAGAAAAATGCAATTTAGATGTTATATACAATTTCTGAATTAAAACTGTGGAATTACAGAAATTTGTGTTTCCAGTATCTCCCCCAAACAATTCTCATATTGTTTTATAAAATACAGTTTGAACAAGTTATTTTGGGGGTTTGCTTGAAAGGTGATCAGGTGCAACACCGACTAGAAAAGGGACAGGTTCCAAATGCAAAGGTATAGCTGTGCTATACACTGACATGTGACAAGCTGCTTACAGTCACTGTGATAATGGGGAATATGTTTTATCTTTGACAGCTGAGTCCCAAACATTTTAGAAAGAAGCTCTATATTTTTTAAAAAAGCAAATTAGAAAGAAACAGTAGCATCTATGGTAGTAGCACTGATATGTTGATTACTCCAAGAATGGGTAACAAGGTAACAATTCTTTCATCAAATATGTGAACTAAGTGTTCTAAATATCTTATATTTCATATATATATATATTTTTTTTATTTTTTTATTTTTTTTTTTTTTAATCTGGATATACTGAAGGTTAGTTTAGTATGTATTTGTGTACCTTGCCTGATTGACTTCTTCTACCTTCTTCTGTAGAACCACAGTCTCTCTTTGTAGTATATATTTATGGAATATATACTGGCTGCTGTGTTTTATCTGTAAAGTCAGCAGTATCAAAAGTTATTAGTTTTTGTTTGTTTGTTTGTTTTCTTTACCTATCTACCTGCTATAAAACTTCTATAAATTTAAATATCTAAGAGACATCATTTGTTCTGTCACATTATACTGAAATCAATCAGATTCAAAACCTCTGATTAAGAATAAGGTACTTGCATTCATAGAGAGAAACAATTAAAACAGCCTTGCTTTACAGGAAACCTGGTTAAAATTGGTACTTTCCTTGTGTTTAATATTTAACTAGATGCAATCAGGCAGTGCATAGCTGGAATACTGAATGTGACGCTCATCTTGCCAAAATGTATTTCTATGAAATTTGTAGAAATGTAAAAATTTTTGAGACTTCTACATCTCTGTCAAATTAAGATGTTATACACAAGGATTAAACATTATCATCATACAGCAGAGCAACTTCAATTTAAACAACCAAAGTAACTTTGTGAAAAATTTCAAAAGCTATTAACTCTAGGGAAAACACACACACACAGAATAAATTATTTCAGGGAAAAAAAAAATAGGAGTAATACACAAATATATGGTAAATTTAATGAATGGAATGAGTTTACAATATTTTAGCTTACTTCTTTTTACTTAATATTCTATAATATTTATTAATGTCATCATTTGCTTCCAACAGAGAAAAACATTGTAAAACAGCAGCAACAATGGATGAGGTAGATTACTAGGACAGAAATGAAGTTTACTGTTCTCTCTACGTAAAGAAGAAATTTAATCCAGCAACACCTCACATACAGTGACTTAAATATATATGTATTTATTTAATGGAGACTTTTATTAATAAAGTTCTTGTGTATCTTCTGCAATTATGATTTATGTAAAGCTAAATAGAAGCAATCTCTATAATGGCATTGTTTTTGGCATATACTTATCTGCATGGCAAGCTTTGATAATTATTCAGTATAATAAGATATTTGTTTACATTCATGGTATTTCCAGAAAACAAATAAATAACATACATTCTCTCCAAAGACTATGGTCTTGGAGACTTCGAAAGTGACTATAGTCACTTGGGAATCTAACCATCGAAGAACACTAAAGAAAAAATAAGAAAAGTCCCAACTGCGCAAAAATGCCAGCATTTACAGCTGAATCCAAATGTGGAAAATATGGTAAACTGAACAAGGTACACCTGGAACATATTTCCCAACATAAGCACTATGTTGGGAAACAAGTACATGACTGAGTGTGGAAACAGAAATGCAACAGTGGAATATTAACAAGGTATCTTTATCACAGAGTGTAGCAATAGGGCAAGGGGTAATGGTTTTAAACTGAAAAAATATAGGTTTACATTATATATTAGGAAGAAATTCTTCATGATGAGGGTGGTGAAACAGTGGAATAGGTTGCCCAGAGAACTGATGGATACCCTATCCCTGGAAATGTTTAAGATCAGGCTTTGAGCAACCTGGTCTAGTGGAAGGTGCCCTTGGCCAAGGCAGAGGGCCTGGAAGTAGACGGTCATTTAAGGTCATTTCCAACCCAAACCATTCTATGATTTTCTATGATTCTACGATCTTGGAATAAGAGTGAAACAACTTCAACCTTATTATTAAGGTTTCCACCTGTAGAAAATAAAAAAACCCTGTTGAACTAATTTTGTCTATAATTTATGACATGACCATGGATACAAAATATAGTATTTTACTAAAGGATGTTAATTTACTAAGAGATGGATTTGTTCTAGTATAAAGTAACTTTTTCTCTTTTATTTCTCTTTTTTATGTCTTTTTTGTTTTGTTTTGCATGACTATATATAGTTTACATTCTTTCGTGCACAGCACAAGAATTACAGAATACCAAAAGTTAAAATCTTTTCACTGGCTTGATACTTTTCCTAACTTAATCTTGAAGAAAATGATCAATATATAAAATAAAATATTTTAAAAATGAGTATGAGTATTTATTATTATTTATTTATTTATTCCCTGGTTCTACTTTTCTCGCTCTTCCAGAAATCCCAGTGCTAGCACCAAAAATCTTGCTTAGCTGCTCTCATCATGGCAGATGAGAGCAGCTTTTAGGATAGGTCACAAAGAGTCAAAGAACAGCTATTGTCTTTGCTTCTACATGGTTGGATTTAAAGGAATGAATCAGGCTCTAAACTTATTCTTATAGTTCCCAAATTATAGGATCTTGTCATATTAGAAATGGGTAGGAGAACTTTCCAGAAAGCCTGCCATCCTGGACAACATCATCTGAGACAAATGGATTTTAGAACTCATGCTCTGGATCTTTCCACTGTAGCATGACATTTGCCTGACTGTTGATGTAATATGACATAAATACTTAAATCACTCGTGTAAAATAGCATAGTGCCCTTGAAGTATGGTTACAACTTATACCCACTGCACATCTTGACAGCTGGCATGGGCTGTCACAATTTCTTATTATAGTTGTTTTTATTATTGTCCAAATCCCAAAAACTTGCTTAGTAATTTGTAAAATAAAGTGCACAGGATGGCAGTCAGATCTGTACTTTCACATATGTAACCAAATAACTGGAAATGAAAATGCATAAATTCATTTCAAAAGCAGAGTTTACTGTGGCTTGTGGACTCTAAACAGAGTCCACTTTTCTGAGGAAAACACAACAGTATGTGATTAAATTAGAGATTTTTAAGGTGTTACAGTTTTTAAGGTGTTTAAGGTCATGTAATTTGTGGTAGCAAACAGTATAAACATGGAAGTGTTGCCTCTAATGTCAGATAATGTTAATATTAATGTTACCATCCTTTAATTCTCTATACCCTTTTGAGTCTCAGTGCAACTTGAGTATAGTCAGACTTCTAGCAACTACATAGGAAATTGGCAGTCCCTGTCTGCCATATTACTTTAAAACCATGTTACTTTAAATTATTTATTAAAAAAAAAAAAAAAGGAAGAAGATTTTGAAATTGGAGGTAGGCACCCAGGTGCTGGCAACAGGGTGGCCACAGAGATGGCCTCTGTGAGGAGTGGCTGGGACTGGATGTGTCCAACAGTGGGCAGCTCCAGCCAACATCTAAATATAAGGTATGGTTGATCCCATTAGCCAAGATGGCAGCACCTCAGGGAAAGTGTATTTAAGAAAGGGCAAAATGCTGCACAGCACCTAGAAGAAGGAGTGGAAGGAAGTGCTCCAGATGCTGGAGCAAAGATTCCCCTGCAGCCTGTGTAGGAGACCACAGCTTATTTCTCTGCAACCTGTGGAAAGGGTCATTCAGGGCTGATCCATACTGCAGCTCATGGAGGAGTAGATTGATATTTCATGAAGAAACCAATGGGTTCCATGTGCCCAAAGAGAGACTATGCTGGAGAAGATTTTTATTGTATTGTATTGTATTGTATTATTTATTTATGTATTTGTGTGTTTTTTCCTGAAGGACTGCAGCCTGTGGTGGGATACACTGGGGAAGGGAAAAGTGTGAAGAGGAAGGAGTGGCAGAGAGGAGATGGTTTGGACTGATTGCAACTTCATCCCTGTCGTGGTTTAACCCGGCTGGCAGCTAAACACCACACAGCCGTTCGCTCACCCTCCCCCCTCCCTCTCTGGGACGGGGGAGAGAAATGGAAAGTGAAGCCCGTGAGTTGAGATAAAGACAGTTTAATAAGACAGGAAAATAATAATAATAATAATAATAATACAATGATGATAATAGTACTACTACTAATAATATGTACAAACAAGTGATGCACAATGCAATTGCTCACCACCCGCTGACCGATGCCCAGCTTAACCCCGAGCAGTCCGGCCCCCTCCCCCCGGCTAGCCACCCCTATATATTGTTTAGCATGACGTCAGATGGTATGGAATACCCCTTTGGCTAGTTCGGGTCACCTGTCCTGGGTCTGTCCCCTCCCAGCTCTTACTGCACCCCCAGCCTGCCTGTTGGCAGGACAGAGCAAAAGTCTGAGGTGTCCTTGGCTTGGTATAAGCACTGCTCTGCAACAATTAAAACATCGGGGTGTTATCAGCACTCTTCTCATCCTAAGCCAAAACACAGCATTCCACCAGCTACTAGGAAGAAAATTAATTCTTTTCTAACTGAAACCAGGACAATCCCCAACCCTTGTGTGCTGTTCAGTGGGGTGAGTTGTCTATCTTACTGTAGGAGGTAGAGGAATTAGGAGTGAAGGAGTAAATCTGAGCCTGGGAAAGAAAGGGTTGGGATGGAGGTTGGGAAATGTGTTTTAATGTTTTTCTTTGTGTCTTACCATTAATATCTATTTTAATTAACAATAAATTAAATCAATGTTCCTCTATTTGAGTTGCTTTTGTCTCTGATGGTAATTGTTATACGAACTCCCTTTACCTATGAGGTTTTTCATCTTTATTTTCTTCCCATGTCCTGTCTAAGGACAGAGGTTGAGAAAGCTTCTAGGTGGGGATATGGAAGCTAGCAAAGGTCAATCCATCACAAAGGGAAAATAACATTATTGGAGCTTGCTGACATTGCAAGCTCCAATAATGTTATTTCACCCCAGAAAATGTAATTTAAGGATATCTAAATCCAGTAAAAAGATACTTTCTACTTTATTTATATCTGAAGAGAGCTGTATGTTAGCATTCACCAGACTTTTTAATCTATCATAATCAGCATTTAAATTAAAAATATGTTTAATTATATGCCCCACACTATTTGTTGTCATGTACTGTACTAAGATTTTGAAGGAGGGAATATTGTGAGAGAGATTGTTAGACAGCAACCTCAGGAAGTCAGAGACTTGCTTTTACCTCCAAAGTCTGTTGACCATGAGTAATGCAACAACATCTTTCCACCTGTTATAATATGAATATATATATGCTTTTTATTTTTTAATACCAGCTTTTTGCATCTAGGTATGGAAATAATTTTGTAGTTACTAAATAGAATTATGATAATGCTTTCTTATGGACTTTGAACTCCTAATGTTATGACACTTAATTTAATATGTAGGAAGATTAAAGGGGAACCTTTTTGTCCATTTTGTTTCTAGAACAAATTTCCTTTCCTGGAATCTTTGAGGACTGTTATTCTACAACCACTTACAAGGATCAATAAAAGTATACACTTTCCTTTAGTCTTCTGATGAGACAGACAGCAAAGAAGCACTTCACAGAAGTAGTTATTGAATAGAGAATTGCTTAAGCAAATCAGCAGGGAATGGCGAGAAGCAAATAAGACTGATATACAAGTAGTGACTAAACTTGAGACTATCAACCAGGTGTATTCTGCAATCAGACATCAAACTTTAGGCAATATTAAAAACAAATAAACAAACAGTAAATTAAATATATAATATTATTCTTGGAAAGTGTTGTGGTTTAACCCAGCTAAACACCACACAACTGTTTGCTCATCCTCCCCACTCCCTCTCTGGGATAGGGGAGAGAAATAGGAAAGTGAAGCCTGTGAGTTGAGATAAAGACAGTTTATTAAGACAGGAAAATAATAATAACAAAAATAACAATAACAATGATAATAGTACTACCAGTAATAATGTGTACCAAACAAGCAATGCACGATGCAATTGCTCACTACCCGCTGAACAATGCCCAGACTAACCCTGAGCAGCTGGCCCCCCCACCCCAGCTAGCACCACCATATTGTTTAGCATGATGTCAGATGGTATGGAATACCCCTTTGGCCAGTTTGGGTCACCTGTCCTGGGTCTGTCCCCTCCCAGCTCTTGCTGCACCCCTAGCCTGCCTGCTGGCAGGACAGAGTGAGGAGCTGAAAAGTCCTTGGCTTGGTGTAAATGCTGCTCTGCAACAGTTGAAACATCAGCATGTTATCAGCACTCTTCTCATCCTAATCTAAAACATAGCACCCTACCAGCTACTAAGAGAAAGATTAACTCTGTCCTAACTGAAACCAGGACAGGAAGTGAGAAATTTTTCATCTCACTTTCCTACTTCAAAGTTTTGAAAACATGTCTGCTATAAGACAACCATCTTAACACATCTTAACATGATGTAAAGTTAATCTTTTTCAGTCAATCTGTGATCTACACATTTGGGTGTAATTGATATTCAAATTAGCAAATATAAAGATAAAGCATCTTTATAAGAAGACACTGAAAATATTTTATGCCAGAATGCCCAAATTATTTAATAATATTCCTCTGTGGTAGGACAGACATGAATTACATGGAGCATAGGATTTAGTTCAGCTAATTTTAGATTTATAAGGGTGTGATTCAACACCTAAACATAGAACTGTAAAAATAATCCCAGTTTAAAACAGATATAATTTGGTAATTTCAAGAACTCTTCAGATTCTATTGATTGTAATGGCTAAAACATTTATTTAGTTGCCCACAGTAAACACTTGTCTTTTCAAACATCATAGGCTTCCCTGTCCTGTAGATGTGGGTTAGTCTTGCCTAACAGCCAAACTTCCACCCAATAACTTTCTCAGTCCCCTTCCTCTATTGCATAGAAGGAGGGAGAAAAATGGAATGGAATGGAATGGAATGGAATGGAATGGAATGGAATGGAATGGAATGGAGTAGAGTAGAGTAGAGTAGAGTAGAGTAGAGTAGAATAGAATAGAATAGAATAGAATAGAATAGAATAGAATAGAATAGAATAGAATAGAATAGAATAGAATAGAATAGAATAGAATAGAATAGAATAGAATAGAATAGAATAGAATAGAATAGTTCACTTGGAAGGAACCTACAAAGATCATCAAGTCCAACTACCTGACTACTTCAGGGGTAACCAAAAGTTAAAGCATATTATTTAAGCCATTATCCATATTCCTCTTGAACACTGACAGCAAGCTAAATATGAGTCAACAGTGTGCCCTGGCAGCCAGGAGGCCTAGCTGTATCCTGGGATGCATCAAGCACAGCATTGTTAGCCGGTCATGTACAGTGATTGACCTGCTCTCCTTTGCACTGGTGTGGCCAGTGGTACACAGTACACTGATATGTACTGTGGGCAGTTTGTGGTGCTGCAATATAAAAAGGATATAAAAGCTATTAGAGAGCATACAAAAGAAGGCTACAAAGATGATGAACAGCATAGTGGGGAAGATGTATGAACAGTGGCAGAAGTTACTTGGTTTTCTTGGCCTAGAGAAGAGGAGACTGAGGGGAGGCCTTGTGGCCTCAGCTTCTTCACGAAGGGAGCGGAGGGGCAGGTTCTGACCTCTGCTATCTGGTAACAGCAACGGGATCCAAGGAATGGCATGGAGCTGCAACAGGGGAAGGTCAGGCTTGGTGTTAGGGAAAAGTTCTTCACAAAGAGAGTGGTTGGGCACTGGAACAGGCTCACCAGATCAGTGGTCACAGCACCGAACCTGTCAGAGTTCAAGAACTGTTAGAACAATACTCTCAGACATATGGTCTGTTTTTTTGGTGGTCCTGTGCAGATCCAGGAGCCGTACTCAGTGATCTTTGCAGGTCCCTTTCAACTCAGGATATTCTATAATTCCACGATTCTATAATTCTAGGATTCTATGATCAACCATCTCTCCAGAAAGACTGTTCCAGTGCTTGATCACCCTCACGGTAAATAAATTTTTCATCATGTCTAGTCTAAACCTCCCCTTTTGTCCAGTCTAAACCTCCCAATTTTGTACCATTCCCATGCATCCTATCATTAGTTACAGAGAAGACAATGGCACTGCCTTCTCCTCTTGCCCTCCTCAGGAAGTTGAAGAGAGCAATGGGATCGTTTCTTAATCTCCTTTTCTCCAGACTAGACAACACAAGTATCCTTGGCCTTTCCTCATAGGACATGTCTTCTGGCCTGTTTACCAGTTTGTTGTCCTCCCTGGACACTTTCAAGTATCGTAATATCCTTTTTATATTATGGAGCTGAGAAGTACATACCATATCCAAGGTGAGGCTGTACCAACAGTAAATACAGAAGGAGAATCATGCCTTTTGACTGGCTGCCTATTCTGTGTTTAATACACTCCAAAATGCAGTCTGTCCTTTTGGCTGCTGGGGCACACTGCTGACTGTCAACCAGCATCCCTAGATCCCTTTTTGCTGAACTGACCTCTAGCCACTTATTTACCAATATGTACTTGTGACTGGCATTACTCTGTCTGAGGCACTGCACCTGGCATTTACCTTTGTTGAATTTCATACCATTGTCAACTATCCATAAGAATGAAAAGGCTTATGAACTGAGTTAAATACAGGGAAAGTGTTTACTAATTACTGTGGTAGGCAAAAGGGCTTACTTCCTCTTCTGGCTGGTTTAGAGGCACCTACTTAGCGAATGGGTTCAACAAATCTGTACCAAATCTGTTGCAGAGCCAGCTGGAACAAGCTATGTCCAGCATGGCGCCCTCCTCAAAGAGACCAAACATGCAGGCCCACCCACCCTCACCCCACCTCCAAAACCTTGCCACCTACACCCAATAAGATACTGAAGAAGCCATTTTTTTTCCTCAGAGATTGTAATAAATGTATGCTCCTTTAGGGTTTCTTGGATACTATAGAACATTTCAATGACAATTGACATCTTTGTATAAGTAACTGAAATAAGCCCTTGATCTCCAGCAAATCTAATGGTACTAAAAGAAAGAAACCGCACACCATTTCTCAGTATCTAGTTGGAATATTACACCAAAAAGTCAAGAATGCTGCCATCTTTGAAAACAGATTACGAACGTCGCTAGCCTGCTCATTCACCACTTGTCTATTCTTTCAAAGAACAGTCATAATTGTCTACCCAGGGGAGTACCCAGCTCCAGGACATAAAGTCTTAAGTTGATAAAGGAACATCACTTAGAAAATGTTTTGGTCATCAGTGTTTGTCTTGTTTTACTAGCTTTTCTTATCTGGATTCTGTCCTCCAGAAAACAAACCAACCAACCAACCAAACAAACAAACAAACACTAACTGTCTGCAATTTGGGAGCTCAGCTGTTCAATGCAGTATCTAGGATACTGCTGTTTGAATTACCATCTAACTTGGAATCAGTG
This sequence comes from Netta rufina, assembly GCF_964035555.1. NCBI lineage: Eukaryota > Metazoa > Chordata > Aves > Anseriformes > Anatidae > Netta > Netta rufina. The sequence continues at coordinate 40,518,379 of NC_140123.1, read as the reverse complement.
TCTTCCTCTTTATTGCATAAATTCTAAGTTCTGCCTCTTCATTGCTTAAATTCTAAGCTCATTGCAAGACTGTAACTTGCTAAATTCACAATATTCATAAAAATCAGAAGAATATTTACCATGGAGAAAATGTATTTCAAAAAATAATTTAAGAACTCAGTGATCATCTTTTTCCTTCTACTCAGTTCTTAAAATCCCTATTTTCAGCTCTGATATTTGCTCACCAATCTATCTTCCTTTATAATGAGAGTTGTGATTTGAACTGCAGATCTTAAGAAGAAAAAACAAAAGTGGAACTATGAACTTAAAGTAATATTAGATCTTCATCATTTTGGGGAGGGGAGGGATAGGAAGATAGCTTTGTGTTAGGTACTACATGCTTAAAGAGACTAAAATATATTTGTCTAGTTTTAAGTTACTCTTCAGTGAGACACAGGCGATTTTTTGTTTGTTTTTCAATCCAAATAATCCTACATATAATAAAGTGTAAGAAGTAGTTTTAAATCACCTACCTGTATGTTCTTACATAGCTTGTATGGAATCTAGTCACTCTAGGTTCCTTCTGTAAGCAGGAATACAACCTTCTAGTAATTCAGTCTACCTGAAATTATCCTTTGGAGATGCCTTTCTCATTTGTCTGACAAAATAAAATTGATACCTAGTGTAAGTTTTTTCCACACAAAGTGACTTAGTTAATTCCTGGATTCATGTGCTTAATGTCAGACACAGGAGGCAGTATATTAAGAAAGGGTGAACTCACTTTTTTTCTGCTTGTCTGTTTCTCTGAAGAGATGCAAAACCCTAATTTTACTTAGTTCAAATATTGGAAATTAGACAGTACCTATATGTGTTTGATTTCTGTCTGCTAATTGCTATGTATGTGCAATAAAACACATTTCCCAACAGATATCAATCTATTTGTGAAAACCAAGGTTCTATAAGGGGGTTGTTCATGAATAGCTTTTAGGAGGTTGAAATATAGTGAGCACTTTGAACACCAGAAATCCAGAAGGATTCGCCTGGTAAGTGCCTCCAAAAAGGCAAAATTAATTCAAGCATTAACATGCAGGCAGTGTGATGTGTATACTAAGCCATTGATTACACTTAACTAGTATAAGAGCTGCCAAACTTATATCATAGCAGAGTGGCTATGTCACTGTGTATCACAGATCACCTCTCCTGCTCCGCTTAAAATAACTCATTTTTAAAACACAAATACTCTGCTTAATACTGGTGCTTCTATGGTTCACCCAGAGTGTGAAACAACATTACTGAAGGCAAACTGATTATAACTGTTGAATGGTTTCTGCTACCGTGACAATAAGAAAGCTCATATCTTGGTGTTCTGGGAGTACAGATGAGGTACTCTGTTCAGTATGCTGCTGAGTATGCTTAGTCAGTGCAATGCAATACCAGACTACTATTTGCCCTTTGTCTATAAACCAGAGGATGTGACAAGAGGAAGTGAGTCATTCTGCCATAATGAGTACAATGTCCTAACTTGAATATGTTCCATTCACCTTTTCCTAGATGAAATGTGATTTTCTATTTCTTTTTGATTTGGTGTCTGTCTTTCAACATTTTATGACACCTTTCAGATCTATAGCCAGAGAAAGAGATTGGCCTGCAAGTCTAAGCTACCTTAGACACATCTTAGTACTGGAAATGATAGAATGATTGAAACTAATATTAATTCCTAGGTTCTTGGACAAATGAAAGTGCACTTCTCATCAACAAATGATTTATTATTGTTATGTCTAACTCCACACTTAGAGATCCTAGGTTTCCCTTATAATAAAGTTCCCACCAATTCATTTCTTTCTAACAAATAGAAACAATGCCAAATTCTCCCCAATAACTTAAAGAGAAATAAAATTTGCAAGTAATACTTGTCTTAGTGTACTTGTAGTTTTCTCACAGCAAAGTGTTAAATTTGCTGCTGTTTGTTGTAAGAATTTAAATTATATTTTGTGTAGTATTGAGAGCAGTTTTCATTAGCAAATATCTGTATACTTTATATAGAAAGACATTACTGTATCTGACTTTTAGAGACAGGAATAATGAGGCACAAAAAAGGGCAATGATGAAGCCAATGCTATTCACCACCTCAACAGTAGATGTAGAGCTCACATACCCTGACCCTCGGAGTAGTATTGTGCTTGTTATCATAATGGAAGCAGCTGCATAAGCAAAACTGCCAGAATAAATAAATAAATAAATAAATAAATAAATAAAAATTTTAAATTTTGGACGCAGTTTCAGTGCTGAAAGAACCATATCAGTAACAGTTAACTTTTAATAAGAGTTCTCAAAGCAAACCAGCTTCTTTTTTTTTTTTTCCTATATAGTACCACTCAGCATTAAAATTAAATAATACTTAATAATTAAATTCACAGTAGCAAAGACATTATAATAGCCATTAAAGATTTTGTTATTTTAATTACTGCAATATTTGTACAGTTTTGTCATCTGCTTTCTTTGCAAACTTTTTTTTTTTTTTCTGGGCATTTTTTGAAGATTAGAGTAAACATCTTCATAAAGTATCATTTAAATGAAGATGAATGTGGATGCCTAATGATTAAAGTGTAGCAGTAGAGTCCTGTTGTCAAAAGTTGAAGGTTTCTAATTTGTTTAGATAATTTCTGTACTGTTTTTCAAATTCTCACTAGTAAAATATTTATGCTAAAAAAAATGAAAAAGAGAGCTTAGATAAGCTCAATTTTCCTAGTTTAAAGGGAATTTAAAATTAAATTGAACAGTTTACAAGATACAATTCTTCCAATATCTGTCTTGAAGAAATGACAGCTGAAGATTAAAAGGCAATAGAAGAAAAGGTCAGTAGATTATTTGGCTTGGTCTTTTGCTATGTATATTCCCATAGCTGCCAAATCCTTTCCAGAAGATAGGTCAGGGAAACCAAATCAGTTTGAAATATATAAGAAGTATTTTACCAAACAGATAAATTAGGTGACAGTAAGTCACCAGGGCTGTACAGCATCTACCTGAAAACCATCAAATGTGAAAATGTGAAACTGGCGAACTGGTGAACAAAGTATGTGCATGCTATCATAAAGATCTACAGTGAAATTACTCTTGTAATTTCTTGTAATTTCTTGAAATTATTCTTGTAATTTCACCATTGCCATCACCTCTCTGACAAAAGAAGTGCCTAGCATAATCTTTATTTCTATGGATGACTTTTTGTCACAGTTAATAGAGATAGAGTTAATTTTCTTTATAGAGGCTCATGCAATGCTGTGTTTTGTTTTTTTAATTAAAGCAGTGGTGATAACACAACAATGTTTTTCAGAGCAGTGTTTACACAGAGATAAGGACTTTTTTTGCCCTTTGTGCTGCCCTGCCAGCAAGGAAGCTGAGGATGCACAAGAATCTGTGAGGAGACACAGCCAGGACAGATGACCCAAACTGGCCAAAGGTCATACTATATGTTATCACGATCAACAAAAACCTGGCAATAAAAGCCAGGTTAAAGAAGGAGGAAGTGTGTGTGTGTGTGTGTGTGTGTGTGTGTGTGTGTGTTGGGGGGCAGGGGGAGTCAAACCACAACACTTTTTTAAACTAAACTTCAACATAAATAAACATAAGTCAATGTATATAGGGAAAACAACAGCTAAAAATTGTTGAAAAACACCCATAGTGATGAAATCAGATCTAGCAGTTGCAACTGAGGAAAGAGGTCTTAGACTCCATCAGGGGGGGTTCTACTCTGAAATCAGACTACAGTGGCAGAAAGCAAAGCCAACAAAATGTTGGCATCATCATCAGAAAGAGTACTGAGAACAGTACAGAGAACAATATTTTGCCACTATATAAAACCCTGATCTGTCCCAAGGCTTGTACAGGAAATTTGACATAAAAGGGAATTGTTTTGAGATATCCCCAGCCTTTTGTTCTTGCAACAAAAATAAACTCCATCTCTACTTCCTCTTCTTTTTAAAATATGATCTGCTGAAATGGATAAACTGATAATTGTGATTAAAACAAACTGTTGTTTTGGAAATGATTTAATGTAGCATGAAAGTTATAGGTGATCAAAAGAGCATGTGATAGTTGTGCTAAATAATTATAGATATTTTGTTAGTTTAAATTCCAGTTTGAAACTAAGTTTTCATATAGATATCAATAAACTTGCCTAAATTCTTATGTCACTAATTAATATTTTGTTTGTTTATATATATATATATATATATATATAAACACACATATGTATATATATACACATATAAGTACAGGGGTATATTTTATTCTTGCTTTAAATATTGTTGTTTAACTTTCCCTTAGGAACCAGTTGTTTATACTCATTTCCTGATGTTTCCTGCTATTCTGGGATGTTTTTAACGTTTTTCCATTCTTTGTTTTCAGTATGAAGCATAAAACAACAAATGCCACGCCTATACATGTACATACTAAGTAGGTTTTCTGAAAATTTAAATGGACAACCTGCATTTAAAATATGGTTACAAGCTACTTTGTCTATACCGAAATGCTCTAACACCAAACAGTAATCTTTAGCTCATTTCCTTACCTGGCAGGAGGTATGTGCCTTTATAAACCTTATATACCTTTATATACCTTTATAAACCCAAGATCCAGTCTTTACTTCTATAAGTCTCAAATGTATCAGAACATTATGTTGACAGCAGAATAGCAGTACATGAAGTTAAACAGTAGCTTAGAAATGAGGAACAGAGAATACAAGATCAAACAATTCTTTATTCATTTTCTGAGGTTTCTGTTTACTGGATAAAGAATAATAATTATATTTTTTGTCTTGTCATTCCCATAAATAAATAAATAAATAAATAAATAAATAAATAAATAAATAAATAAAAGCTTCATTAGATATCCAACAAAGATTTTTCTCTTGTCCTTTTCATAAAGTTGTCAGATGTTAGGAACTGCTGGACTACTTTTCTTGTGGCAAAGTGGACCTATCTATAATAAACCACTTTATATTTAAATAATTTCTGTATTTCCCTACTGATTCTGAAACAACTTTTCCAGGAAGCCTTTCTCAGGTGTCTGTCTTTTAAATTTGCTTTAGCTGGGTAGCTACAGCTCATGTGGTTATTACATGGTAGCATCTATTTCAGATAAAGGAAATGATCTTGATAGGTTAACAGTTGGACTTGATGACTGTAGAGGTCTTATCCAATCTAAATGATTCTATTCTATGACTCCATTCTTACAGCTGTTTTACTGGGAACAGTGAAGAGATCTGTTCTTTTAACAAATTTCTGCACTTCTTTTAACAAAGTGGAACCAGAAAGTAATTAAATAATATACAAGACCAACTTTACATATGTTAGAGTCTAGTTCCAACTTAAAAGTGTCTCAAACCAAGTTGGAGGCAGAATAATTTGAGGAATTAAGGGAAAGCATAATGACTTGTGGGAAGAAAAAAAAAAAAAAAAAGGGAGACAGGCAAGAAATAGATTATTACACTAAAAATTGAATAAAGAATGAGAAGGGTTGTTTAACATTTAAAATATTGCTGTATTGCCATAAAACTAGAGTGGTAGAGAGCTTATCACTGCCATTCCTAGAAATCAGCTTTTTCAACTTCTACCTTTCTGTCCTAGAATAGTGAGTCCAACATGAAAGGCAAGAATTTTCATCCCAGCACTGATTAAAAAAAAAAAAAAAAAAAAAAAAAGTTACAGCCCTTAAAATCTTTCTTACTCTAAGTTTAAAGATAGGTTTAAGATAGGTAATTTGATTAGGTAATCAACTGAGGGTAGGACGGAGATAAGTCCCAAGGCACAATGTAGGAGACATGCAGGAATATCAATACAATTGAAGGAAACTGGTTCCTAGAAGAAACTGGTAATCTGCATCGAGTACTCTAAGACTTGTGGTAGTCAAGGTTTTTATAGGGACCAGGGTGAAAATACTTTTCTAATATTTTTTTAAGTCATAAGAGAGATTGAGCAGTGCTCATTCCAAATTCTTGCAATGTGATGAAATATTTCTTACTGATTCCTAACATATCCAGTGTGTTGAATATGAGCACTATATAGTTATCTTACTCATCACTACAGTACTAAAATTGAGGTTTGATGTTTAAATCCTTCTCTGCATCTTTATGTTCTTTCTTCATACTTTTTATTTGAGTCTAATTGGTGTAGAAACTATGAAACTGGAAGCTTAGATAGATTTGGCATATGAATATATTTATATGGGACTATGTTCATTATATTAATTAGCATTACATGATTAAATGTACATTCTATTGATTATTTTGTATGCATTTATGTTTTTCAGAAAGAATATATTTCATGCAAACCACTAGCTGAAAGAATCTTTTTTACTGAAATATATCTGGACAATTTGAATAACCTGTAACATAACATGAAATGCTTGCTTTTTTGTTTGTTGTTTTTGTTTGTTTGTTTATTTTTGGTTTTGTTTTAAGATTGACAGCAAGTAAATAAAATGTAGGGGAGTTTAAACCAGTTTTGAAGTGTTACAGAACTGTAGCATTTTCCAGTGGCTATACAGGAAACTGGGAAAGATAAATAAATAAATAAATAAATCTATTGGAATATTTTTAAAGGAAAAGAATAAAATTGAAAAAAAAAATGACATATATTTTAAAGTGTTGATTCCAGAGATAAACATTTATTTATTTATTTATTTATCAAGTGAATCTCAGTTTTCAATCCTTGTGTATGTAGTGATTACTGATTGAAAGACATTCGCTATTTGGTTGTGGCATACTCATGAAACATATGCAGTACATTTTACCCTGTATTTGATTGCAAAAGTATCTACACTAAGAAAATAAATATGTTCCAACATGTATATTATATTAGATCATAAATCACCTTTTCATTTTTAAATATATAGACTTTAAGGTCATAAGTGATTGGTCAGTTGTCTCACCTACTGGTTAATAGAAAGAAAAACTGAATATAAAATGATGACACTCTCCAGAATGGCATGAGTGAAAACTGTAAATCTTTCTATTTCTGCTTTATACATTCTTACAGGGAAGTGCTAAGAACTGCAGTCTTTTAAAACATTCTTCACCGAATCAAGGCTTAATATTGTGTGGCCACCTTGTTAAAATGTCTCTAACTGATATTCACTTTTAATTCCACAATACAGAAAATATTTGTTAAATACAAAAATATTTGTTAAATACAAGTTTGTAATTATTATATTCTGTTCTTCAGTGTGGGTTTAGAAATATGAAATATAAGTATTATGTGATAGGATAAACTCAGTATTTTATATGTGTTGTTGAATAATATATAAATCACATTAAATATATTTACAGCTTATTCAGAACTTCTATAATTTTCTGCTATGCATCATTTTTTTATCAGTTTGGCAAACAGAAAGCAAGCAAATAAACAATATATATATATTTGATCGCATAGTATATTAAAATGAAATGTGCGAACAGGCAGACAAATTAAGGTAAGCAAGAGTTCAAGAAAATTTAGAAAGATTTTTTTGTATAATAATAGACAGTAGAAAATAGATTAGGTCTTAGTATACAAATGGATTTTGAAATTTTAGATTTGAAAGGATTGGTATTGTTCTAAATGTTTACAAGGTTTCTTTGGTGTTAATTTCAGCATTAAAAAAAATGCAGATGTTTCTTAAAAACTGAAGTGAGCAATGAAAATTGTTATTAATGGCGTAGTAATTGTTTTTTTTTTTTTTTTCGTAATTCGTGAAGAGAAGGATAAGAATAACAGCCTTGTATTCATTTCAATTTTATATATTAAAGAGAAGGCAAAAAAAAAGAAGGATAAAAAAGTGCACAGATGCACTTTTTTATCATTACATTGGTTATTATATTGTTAGTTTCCCATGTTATAAATTCTGCTAGAAGGAACTTGCATTCAAATGAGTAATATTTCATGTAATTAGAAGTACTATCTACTCTACTTTGCCATGGTTCTACAACAAAGTTAAGGAAATTGGAATGAAATGGCTGCAGAAGGTTATATTTTCTTGTTCTTCCACTGCTGCGACTGCTCAGCAAAGAAAAAAATGTAAGAATGTCAGATCCATTTTCTCATTAGCCTACTGAGAAACAGATGTGAAAGGGTGCAGTTGGTTAATTTTTCAGCCAGCAGGCATATATTACTGCTAGCAGGCATAGAAAATAACAATGAAAAAAATTAATAGCTATAGATCAGCTCTGTTGGCTAGAAGGTTATCAGTATGCTGGAATGATCAACAACAAACTCTCATAGGAAACTGATGGTGTAAGTAATTTGAGGGTTTATTGAAGTAAATTTAACTAAACACAGGAAGAATTAAATTAAAAAGAAGTTTTTCCATCAGAAGGCCTATTAAAAAAATAAACAAACAAACAAAAAAAAACCAACTATACACACACAAAACGCGCTGCGTTGGTGGTGATGATGTCCTATGCCAAGTAATGATGTAATGATTAAACTAAAAAGTATTGCTGGTCATGAAAGACCACAAACAAATAAATGAATATTCACATAAATACATTACTTTAATAAGGATGTAAATATCTCTGTACTTACTGACTTGTGAAGATAATGAAGAAGATTTGGAAAATCGTTTTGATTCTTCTGTTTCAAATCTAGAATTCATTTTGGTGAAGTCACTTTTAAATGTCTAAAAGCAGAAATACATTGTCTTTGGTCTTATAGAAATATTCTAAATTTCAAGGTCTGGCCAAAGTTTTCTGGAGATATCAGTACATATGGACATTTTTTATAATGAAGCATACATACACAGTGCACATGCAAAATTTTAGGAAACTGGATGGCTGGACTATCCAGACAAGCTGGAGCCTGTGGTAGATCTAGTCAGGTAATAAACTCCATCTTTCTTTGTGTTACATTCAAGACTTAGAGATAAAGAGCTTTGGTGCATGGCAGTGTCTCACTCCAACATGATCAGGATAAGACCACGCAGTGTACTCAGACAAAACCAATGAGACTGTTCAGAACAGGGATTCAAACATCCAACAGTAGGGATCCAAAGGTCAAGATGACTCTTTGTTCACTTTGAAATTTATATATATATATATATATATATATATATATATATATATATATATATATATATTATTTTGCTAAAACTTTGGAGTCACAAACAAATCTGACAATAGCTTGTTCTTCTATGAAAGTAAGTACAACAATAGTACAACAATGACTCTTTTCATGACTTGGAAATAAAGAAAGTTGAGAAAAGTAATAGGCAACAATAGCATAGTGCAGTACTTCAAAGCATTTTATTAACATTTAATCCACTTCTGGAACTCATTTTACATCCCCTACCAGCATCAAAAATAACAAATAAAGATACTTGCACTTATTAAATTACATATTCTAAATTTGCTGGGAGAAAAAATAAAATAAAATAAAATAAAATAAAATGAAATAAAATAAAATAAAATAAAATAAAATAAAATAAAATAAAATAAAATAAAATAAAATAAAATAAAAATATATATTTAAAAAAAGCCATTGAAAACAAAAATTCAGAACCTGAATACAATGAAGATTCAGTGAATTATTTTGAAAGTCAACAAATTCAAATTCTACTTGACCAGCTAAGTAAATGTATTGCAAAACTAGGAACATGTTTTTGAGGAAAAAAAAATGATCTGAAAAAAACTAAATGTAACAAAGCACATTGTAATACTCTTTGGGTAATTAGGGCAATGTAACCAGCTTCAGAAACATAAAATGACCAGAACTAAACTAAGAATAAAGCTCAAGAAGTTATGTAATGAGTAAAATATTACCATATTAGCTTAGATAACATTTTTACATCCTTACAAGAGAAAAAGGGGATCTGGAAAACTGTAAGCATAAGTTCCATGATAAATTAAAAATAAGCTATGCAGTTTATTTATGCTTAACATTGTTTTATTTTCAGGTTAAAAATATGTTTGGTCAGGGCCACAGACTTGTGATTTTCTACCAGGTCTCAATTCTCTAATTCATACCTGAGACTAAATGATTTAACAGTTTACAAATACATTTTTTTTCTAAAGATATTTAAACATTATTATTTAGACATATTTACATCCGCAAGTGATGTAAAACAATGTTTTATTGCCACATTCAATGAGGCAATAAAAGCTTGGTGCTCAGCATTTTGCACAAAATTCTGAGTTTACTGTTGTTGTCTTATTTATATACAAACAGAGTTTAGCTTTAAACATCTCTTTCATGGATTCCATGAACTATTTTTAGCTGTTTTATAGGTTTCAGTTTGCTTCTAATCTTAATTGATTTTCCTTGATGCTTTCCATAGCTGCAGTTGTTCTGATTAAATCCCTAACCTTTTCAAAGTAATCATGATGATCTAATTAAGATGTTGTAGTTAATCTCTATCTATAATAGTTGTTTTCTTTATAAAAACCCTTTATGTAAGAAAGCTTTAATCATTTGTATGCTCTTGTGGATGCTGATCTCTACCTCCTCTAATTTAATCTTCTTCCCATACTATTTTTCCTTTTGACTTAGTATCTCACAGTAAAAAAGTAATTTATACTTATTGTTCACTACTCTTCAAAGACCAGCAATTGTGTTCTTACAACAAAATAGAACTCTTATGATAGCAGAATCCTGGGGCCTTGTGTAAGGAGCTTTGATGAAAAATTTACAGAGAATTCAGTGCTTAATTGTATTTTGAGTATATATTCAGCAAGCTTCTAAATTTCTTAGACCAAATATATGTTTTAAATCACAGTACTAGATTCAAAAAATCGTAGAATCATAGAATCAGTCAGGTTGGAAAAGACCTTTAGGATCATCTAGTCCAACCTTTACTAGGTACTGACCTACTGACATTTACCTAGTACTGACAAGCCTATCACTAAACCTTGCTAATAAGTTCTACATCTACGTATTTCTTGAAGACCTGCAGGGATGATGACTCTACCAGTTCCCTGGGCAGTCTATTCCAATGTCACATAACCCTTTCAGCAGAGAAATTTCTCCTAATATCCAACCTAAACCTGAGATTGTTTATAAAGTGTTGTATAAAGTACCTTTCCATATGCACCACAGACTCTGAATACGGTCAATAACAACTTTTTTTTAACAGTATTTTTTTTTTTCTAATCAGAATGTGCAAAACATTTACTATTGTTCCTTTTTCCTAACAATACTGCAGTATATAATGTGGTATAATATAAAGTCTTTCTATAAAGCTGGTGGGGAAAACTGGTGTACAACATATGGTTTCAATATGTCAATTAACAGTGTTAGTATACTGTGTTGGGTCTGTCTGGGATGCAGTCACCTTTCCCTGTAGCAGTCCACACAGTGCTATGCTCTGCACTCGTAGCTGGACCAGCACTGATATCACTCAAGTGTTGTGTCTATTGCTGCATAGTGCTGGCACAGCATCAGGACTCCTTCCAAGAGCCCCCAAGAGCCAGCAGGCTGGGGGTGGGCAAGTGATGGGGAGGGGACATCACCAGGGCAGCTGACCTAAACCAATCAAAGGGATATTCCATAACACCTGGTGTCACACTCAGCAATAAGAAAAGGGGGCTCTCGTGGGGGAGGGGCTGTTCCTCCTGAACAACCACTATGCGTTTTGAGGTCCTGCTTCCCAGGATGTGGCTGAACATTGCTCATTGATGGGAAGTAGAAAATATTTTTTTTCTTTCTCTGTGCTTCTGCGTGGACTTACTGTTTCTTTTGTTTCTTCTTCTCTCCATTCCTTTTCCCTTTCATTAAACCTTTCTCGTCTCAACCCTCGAGTTCTCTGTGTTGTATTTTCTCACCCTTCCTCTTTGAGGAGAGGTGGAGTGAGAGGACGGTTGTGGTGGAGCTCGGCTGCCCACCTGAGTAAAACCACCACATATACTAACTGTAAATTTAGAACAGGTTACACCATAACATACTGTATTCAAAGTCATGAATGTATGATCACATCTATTGAAAAACTCTGTACCCAATTCAAATGTAGTATGCAAAAGTGACAGGAGGCAGTATTCCTCAGATCCAGGTGTCACAGCGTCATATAGTGTTTTCTTCTTTGGATACATATTTGATCCACAGTCTGGTAAAGTGATTGACTAACATTCTCATCTGAAGATTCATACAGTGGAACAAGATCTGATCATCTTGATTTCATGGTTTTCAGTGTTTTACAGATACATTCTATATTGCTAAAATACATGCTCTTTTTCCTGTAGGCTTTCCTCTGTAAATCTTGTTAGGTATTAACAATTCAATGACAGCATGATTTTCATCTGCATAAAATTATTCATAGTATTCATTTTTGCTTCATCTTAAATAGCTGGTATTCAGAAAGGAAATTATCTGAAATTCAGAAAGTATGTCTTGAATTTAATCTTCTAGACTTACAAAGATGAGGTTTAAATATGATTAAGAAAAAAAAAATGAAAAATGGGGAAGCAGGGAAGCATTAATTTAATATGTATATGATCAGATTACAAAGTTGTTTCCAAAAATCTCTTCTGCTTGAGACAAAAAAAAAAAAAAAAAAAAAAAAAAAAGAGAACTTATGATGTATTTTAATATCATTTTAATTATTTTAGTGTCAGCATTCATATAATGTAAATAAACTCTTATATGTATGTAGTACATTTATAGGAATCCATTCCTTCACTGTGGTTTAGATACAAAGCTAATGTGAAAAACTGTATAGAATGGACAATATAAATGATAACAGAGGAAGAAGCAAAAGTACCAACTAATATTACTGCAGGAATTTTATATTTGTGTTTAATTACCTCACTTAAAAACAGTAAACTCCCAAAGAGTTCAGGTAGTCTCAAACTGGGCTTTAAGCAACTAGTGCATCAGACTGATACACTGAAGTGAAAAGCACCCCAGATATATGGCACGTAATATAGTCTTGGACAGCTCTCACAACTGGGTCTCCTCCCAGCATCTTGCTCACCCCATCCTACTCATTGAGGTGGCAGAGCAAGCTAAAACAAAGCACTTGATGTTGTGCAAGCACTGTCCAGCCAAAATGTCGGTGTGTTGTGAAGGGTGATTTAGTCACAGATCTAAAACACAGCACAATACAGGCAACTCTGAAGAAAGTTAACTCTATCCTGGGCAGACTCAGTACACTTACAATCAAATAAAATGAAAGGAAATAATAAGCATGAATCACACAGGAAAATTATGTAGAGTTAACTATGGCAAAAGTAGAAATCCCATATAATTTTAATCACATGTTTAGGCTAAGACAGAGTTGCTTTCTAATATAAAGGGAAAAACCATCATAGACTGAGTATAAAAAATGTTCTGTCTTGCCCTCTGCACTTGGGTGTCTTCTCTTATTATACCACTAGTCTAGAGGAAGAATTCATCTCATCTAATGTAGACAACTAAGTTCCTTATACTTTCCTTAAACTCAGTGAAGAGAAAAAAGTCAGTGTCACCGAGTTAAAATTCTACTTATATTAGGTACCGTGTTAGGATGAGATGGATCATATCCCAAATATATATATATAAATAATTATATATATGTGTGTTTGTGTATATATATATATATATTATATATATATATAAAATTTGAATAAGAAAGCTTAGACTTTAGCACTTTGTTTCCTACCCTAGATAATTAATATAGTCTATAATTAAATTTGAGATAGTTACCAAGCCCCAGTGTTCCTGTTTGGTCAGAATACACCTTGTTAGGCAATGTAAGTCAGCTGTCCATGCACTGTCCTTTCCCAGATCCTTGTGCACCCCTAGCCTCCTCACTGGCAGGGCAGTGTAAGGAGCTGAAAAGTTCTTGGCTCTGTGTAAGCACTGCTCAGCAACAACTAAAACTTCAGTGTGTTATCAATATTATTCTCATCCTAAAACCAAAACACAGCTACCAGGAAGAAAATTACCTCTACCCCAGCTGAAACCAGGACACAGAGGGAGAGATAATACTCATCAAGAAGAAAGTATAAATGATGTCTGACCATCCTGATTATCTCATGTAATCACACAGTCAGATTCATAGATGAGGGGAGAGCAGGCAATGTGTTTTACTTTAATTTTAGCAGGACTTTTAACACTATCTCCCATAATATTCTTGTATCAAAGTTGGTACATTAAAGACTGGGTGGGTGGACAACAAGGTGCATAAAAGGTGGATGGATGATCAGGCCTAGAAGGTTGTGGTTCCACTAAGGAATGGGTCTTATTCCTTACCTGGAGACTTTCAACCAGAGTCTGTACCAGACTACTAGGTCTGTACACATGAATGTGTACCAAGATTTCTCCTGTTCAACATGCTTGTATCACTGGAAGGAGGTGACACAGTGCATTCTCAACAATTTTGTTGATGACACCAACCTAGGAGAACCAGTACACAAGCCTGAGGACAGGGCTGCCACTCAGAGGAGTCTAGACAGGTGGGAGGAATTAGCTGATATTAAAATTATGAAACTCAAAAAGGGACAAACGTACAGCTGGGAAGCCAGCCTCCAACAGTGTTATAGGCTGGAGATTGAGGAACTAGAGTGCAGCTATGACAAAAAGTACTGAAACTTTGGGGAACTGTAAGCTGAAACTCAGCCAAGAGTATGCCCTGACAGCAGAGATGGCTAACAGCATCCAGAGCTTTGTTAACTGGAATATATCTAGTTAAATAAAGGAAAATGATGATCACAAATGATGATCACCTTCCACTCAGCACTCATTAGATCACATCAATAATAAAGTGTTTGGCTTTTGGCCCCCTGAGTGCAGGAAAACTGTCAATAAAATGGAGCAAGTTCAGCAAAGGCCCATTTTGACAGGCAGGGCTGGAGCACTTGTCCTTTGAGGAGAGATTGAGGAACAGATGTCTGTTCATCCTGGAGATGTTCATCCCCCTGAAGCTCCAGGGGGACTTAACAGCATACCCTGAGTACCTACACTGAGGTGATCAAGGAGACAGAGCCGGTCTCTTCATAGCCATGCAGGGTGGGAGGACTGGAGGTTATGGACATAAACTGAAACAAGAGAATTTCAGACTAGATATAGGAATAAAGTGTTTTGTTTTGTTTTGTTTTGTTTTGTTTTGTTTTGTTTTGTTTTGTTTTGTTTTCTTTCTTTCCTAAGAGGACAGTCAGGCAGTGTCTCATGTGGCACAAAAGGATTATGCAATCTCTAGCCTTGTAGGTTTTCTAGACCTGACTAGCTAAAGCCCTGACTTTGACCTCACAGCTGAACCTTGAGCAGGAGGTTGGCTTATATCTGTCCCAGACCAAATTATTTCATCATTCTATGAAAAACTTTTACTTGCTTCTTTATCTCTATCTCTTGATAGAGTTTCTCTAGACATTTTTAATAGCATCCAGAGGAAATGTTTATTTGTGCATAATTACTAGCAATTTTCTACCTTTCTTTAGAGACACATTCTAACTATTATACAGAGACAGAAGCTGTTATATCTTTCTACTGAGTAAAGGTTGTTACAATGAATAACATTATTCTTCCCCTATTGAATTATTTGTTAAATAGGTTATCCAAGGGAATATCCATGTTTTGATTTTGTTCATAATAATAGTAATAGTAAAAATTGGGGATTCTGGTAGATTGAAATCTTGATATGAGCTGGCAGGGCACACTTGCAGCTCAGAAGGCCGACTACACCCTGGGCTGCATTAAAAGAGGAGTGTCCAGCAGGTCAAGGAAGGTGATTGTCCCCCTCTGCTCTGCCCTGGTGAGGCCCCACTTGGAGTACTGCATCCAGTTCTGGAGCCCCCAGCACAAGAAAGGTATGGAGCTGTTATAGAGGGTCCAGAGGATAGCCACTAAGATGATCAAGGGGCTGGAGCACCTCTCCTATGAAGATAGGCTGAGAGATCTGGGGTTGTTCAACCTAAAGAAGAGAAGGCTCCAGGGAGACCTCATTGCGGCCTTTCAATATTTAAAGGGATCTTTAAAGATGGAGAGGGACTCTTTACTTGGGTAAATAATGATAAGACAAGGGGGAATGGTTTTAAAATAAAGAGGGAAGATTTAGGTTAGAGGTTAGGAGGACATTTTTCACTCAGAGGGTGGTGAGGCATTGGAACAAGTTGCCCAGAGTGGTTGTGGATGCCCCATCCTTGAAGGTGTTCAAAACCAGGTTAGATGAGGCCCTGAGACACCTTATATAGTGAGTGGTTGGCAGGGTGGTTGGAACTTGATGATCCTTGAGGTCCCTTCCAACCCAGGCCATTCTATGATTCTATGATTATAAATCAGTGTCATCTGAATAAATGATTGACATTTATGATGCGGAAAACTAGAGTTAGATACTCTAGATACCCTGCACAATCAAAGGAAAATATAAAGATGAATAAATTCACCTGTCCATGGATTAGTCTCTAAGTGTCGTGTGAAATACCTTAACATTTCAAAAGAACTCAGTTGTGGTGGCAGATAGAAGATCGATCTGTACTCGGCTCTGGTGAGGCCGCACCTTGAGTACTGTGTTCAGTTTTGGGCCCCTCGCTAAAAGAAGGACATGGAGGTGCTCATGCAAGTCTAGAGAAGGGCAACGAAGCTGGTGAGGGGTCTGGAGAACAAGTCCTACGAGGAGCGGCTGAGGTAGCTGGGTTTGTTCAACCTGCAGAAAAGGAGGCTCAGGGGTGACCTTATTGCTCTTTATAAGTACATTAAAGGAGGCTATAGTGAGGTGGGGGTTGGTCTGTTCTCCCACGTGCCTGGTGACAGAACGAGGGGGAACGGGCTAAAGTTGCACCAGGGGTGTTTTGGGTTGAATATTAGGAAGAACTTCTTTACTGAGAGTGTTGTGAGGCATTGTAATGGGCTGCCCAGGGAAGTGGTGGAGTCACCATCCCTGGAGGTCTTTAAAAGACGTTTAGACGTTGAACTTAGTGATATGGTTTAGTGGAGGACTTGTGTAGTGGGTTTACGTGGCAAGGTTTTGGTAGCAGGGGGACATAGGGGTGGTTTCTGTGAGAAGGATCTAGAAGCTGACCCATGTTTGGGAAGGGCCCCACTGCTGACCAGAGCCGAAGCAACAAGTGATGATGTTTTCCACCTCTGTGAGAGCATATTTAAGACAGGGAAAAAAACGCTGCGCCACACAGCAGCTGGGAGAGTGAGAGGAGTGAGGAACAGCCTTGCAGGTGCCAAGGTCAGTGAAGAAGGAGGGGGAGAGGTGCTCCAGGCGCCGGAGCAGAAGTCCCCTGCGGCCTGCGGTGAGGACCATGGTGAAGCAGGATGTCCCCCTACATCCCATGGAGTACCACGGTGCAGCAGGGTTCCACGCTGCAGTCCATGGAAGAGACCACAGTGGAGCAGGTGGCCCTGCACTGACGGAGGCTGCCGCCTGTGGAAGACCCCTGCCGGAGCAGATTCCAGGCCGGGCCTGTAGCCCGTGGAGAGGAGACCACGCAGGAGCAGGTGACCTGGCAGGAGCTGCTGCCCGTGGGGGACCCAGGTTGGAGCAGTTTTCTCCTGAGGGATGGACCCTGTGGTACGGACCCATATCTGGAGCAGTTCTGGAAGAGCTGCTGCCTGTGGGAAGCCCACGCCGGATCAGGTCATCAAGGACTGCATCCTGTGGGAGGGACCCCACAGCACAGGGGATGAGAGTGACCGAGAAGGAGCGGCAGAGAAGAAGATCTGTAGACTGACCATAACCCCCATTCCCCCGCGCCGCTCGGGGGAAGGAGGTGGAAGAGGATGGATGGGGGGGGGGGAAGGTGCTTTTGGTTTCTTTCCTTTGTTTCTCACTTCTCTAGCTTGTTAGTAATAAACAATAAATCTTACTACCTCCCTATGCAGAATCTGTTTTGCCCATTACAATAATTACTGCATGATCTTCTTGTCCTTATCTTAACCTTTGAGCCCTTTTCGTCATATTTTCTCCCCGTTCCTCTTTGAGGAGGGGGAGTGAGAGAGTGGCTGTGGTGGAGCTCGGCTGCCCACTCGAGCGGAACCACGACAACTTGTTAGTGTTAGGTCAGAGATTGGACTTGATGATCTTGAGGTCCCATCCAACCTAGACAATTCTGTGATCCTTCTGTTTCATAGGGTCCCAGATATGGTATAGGAGACTCGTGCCTTGCTGTGATGTGAGGATAGCCCGGGGAATTTGGAATCATTGTTCATTTCATGGGTAATTGAATTGAACTCAAAAATTCAAATCATGACAATATAAAGTAGATATCTACTTACAATTGACTTAATACCTTTGTTTGAGGTAACTCACCTTAAAATTTACTAATCTATATATATAGCTATAAAATAATCTAGCTACAATAATTTATATTGCAGATGCCTAACATCAGCTGAGATGATTACCATCTGAATGTTATTCTGTTCTTGAAATTTTAGTAGCCTTGAAAAACATGCAGTCCATTGGGACAATTATGAAAGACTTTAGGATGAACTTCAGGTAGTTTTTAGTTCCTTAAAAATGTACCGTATTTTCAGTTATTATCTAATCTTCAGAACGGATTGAGTGTGTGTGTGTTTTTTGTTTTTTGTTTTTGTTGTTGTTTGTTTGTTTGTTTGTTTTGTTTTAATTTAGTTTAAAAAATACTGTCAGCTGAAACATATGAAAAAATAACCTAAAAAAAGAGATATCTTACTTTCACTTAAGGACTCACTCTGTCACAAATCCTCTTCTCTTTTTTTTTTTTTCGCATGAGAATTAGTTTGTGTGACATTTGCAGAACTCCTGAAATTAGAGCTTAGCAAGGACAATATTTTCCCAACAGTACATTATCCACTACTGATGTGATTCTGACTTCATTCTGTTTGTGCTACTACATGTAATAACATACATGACTATTAATAAGATTTAGAATAACTGTTTACTGACAGTTCACTGTCAATACTCTGAAAGCCATTTTTTAAAACATAAAATACACAATTATAAGTTTGGTGAAGACTAGAAGCTCACAAAGTTAGGACGTCTGAAGAAAATTTTAATATTTTAATAACTGAGAAACAATAAGTCAACAACAATACAATTTTGCAAAGTCTATCCTATTATTAAACGTGAGTATGAGTGCTTTTTGCAGATGTTTTTCACACTCTAAGTTTAGATATTGTTCTGAATGACAGTCCTTCAAGCTATTAGTCTACTTACTACATTAATTACATGGGATATATGTCAAACAAAAATTAAAAATCTGAAGATATGTTTTGTCTCCAGTTTCACTATTTATAGTTTCTTTATAATAATTGTCATAAAAGCCAGACTCAGATTTCATTGCTTTTGCTGGTATGTGCTAAAATTTTAAAGTGTTAGCACTACAGAAATGTGTTTTACTAATCTTTATAAGCAGCACACACCATAGCAGTGAATATCTGTACTTCTTGAGCTTAACATCATTAACGAGGGTAATAAAGACATTTCATGCATATCTTCTGATTTTTAAAAATAAACACAACCAATCAGCATTGTGAAAACATCAGCATTAAATATCATGTAATTAGATAAACTATTTATCTTTCCTTACAGCTTTGAACTATTATCAAGCAGCTAAAATAGATTTGCATGTAAATTTATACAGCTTCAATAATTTTAGCATGTTAATTGTTTATAACTTGTAAAAGAAAATAATAAAGAATGGAATATTGGATATACAACTGCTTTGTGAGGAGCTGAGGTATGACAGCTTCCTGTTTATTTATATAGTCTCTCATATAGCTCTATTATATAGCAAGCTTTAGAGAAAAAGTGATCTGCATAAGTCTGGTGTTAAGAAGACATTGTTATCCACATTCAGTAAAGGACTACTTATTCATAGATATGATTTTTAGTTATAAAATTAGGCTGAGATGTAGATGTCTGTATGGAAAACAGGATTCCAGTTCAGTAGCCCTCACCACTGCCATTTAAATCCCCTGTACAAACCAAGGCATGTACATAGGACTGACAAATATCACGGAGAATATATGGTTTACAGGCATTGCAACTGGGTCTAATCTTTTACATAGAATGTAATCATGTCAGGTACACAGTCCCCACATTAGTTTTACAACAGATGAAGGTTCTTACTTAAAGAAAGTGCACTGTACTCTTTATATCTGTATATGATAACTGTATATGTATTTTTATTTTGACTTGATATCTCAAGCAAAATATACATAACTTTTTTTACTCAAGAGGTAATACTGAGAGATATTCCACCCCTCCCACCCCCCACATTTCACGTAAAACATTTGGAAATGTATTATGATGATGATTATTATTATCATCATCATCATTATTAGGTACAACTAAAAGATGGTTTAACATTTGTAGGTGGATTTCATAGAATGTCTTTAGGTACATTCTAATTCTTAAGCTAATTACCCTAAGACATGTAGAAATTCTGAAAAAAAAAATCTTTTTTGTGCTACTGTCCAATATATTATCCTACTATTTAAAAACAAAATTATTTTTTGGAATAAATCCATCTTTGTACAAAAAAAAAAAAAAAAAAAAGAAGAACTTTGGAGAAATATCTGCCAAATGAATCCCACTAAAAATGTTTAATAAAATTATTGTAAAATCACATCTGTTGACAGAACTGGAAACTATGGAAAACTGGATGAGATTTAAACCTCATAAATCTGAGCAAGAAATAATATGCAGTGACTGGAATGATATTGAATGAAAGGAATTTTAATTGAAAAATTATTTAAATTGCACCCTCTCACTAATTCCCTAGTTGGTTTTGGCCCTTAGATGATGTGTCGATTTTATTTTTCTGTCATACTCTTATACAGGAAGAATTTTTATTATATTCATTCCATCTGAATGTCTCAGATCCTTGTTCACTAAGCATTTTTTTTTCCTAAGCTGAAAAGTATGTTTATGTAGACAGAACTGCATTGAGAATTTGAAAATTTGAATACAAGGTTAGTGTATAAGATACCTATAAGATACCTAAAAAAAAAAAAAAAAAAGTGGGAGGGTGAAGGGAGAAATAAACTTTTTCTTGCCATATCTTGCTCATATTCCTCCTTTATTTATCCCGTATCTGTTAGTAAAATTAACATGTTATAACTGTTAGGGAAGTTAGCGGAAGGGAAGGGAAAAGGGGAGGGAAAAAAGGAGGGGAGTGGAAACATCTTCCTGATGATGGGAAGCAGTGAATGGATCCTTGTTTTGATGCATTTAAATAGGCAATTTGTTTTACCTATTAAACTATCTCAAGTCACAAGTTTGGCCCTTCCAATTCTGTTCCCCATTCCTTTGCAAGGGCGTGAGTAAACAGCTGTGTGGGGCTTAGGTGCAAGCTGGGTCAACTCATCACATAGATTTACCACTGATTTGAAAAACAAAGCAAAGCAAAGCAAAACAAAAACAAACAAACAAACATAAAAGCATTTTATAAAGGATGCTGGTTGCTTCAGGCTTGTAATTATGACGTTGGGCTCTATAACAGACCCTATAATTTTACTAAAGTAAGACCACTGAACATCTGCAGAAGAAGCCAGTCAGTGTGGTATCTCCAAATGTAAATCCCACCTTTTCCGTTCTAGTTGCAGCTTGTGTCAAAAGGCACATCAGTTAAGGGGCTCCAGTATGCAAAGTATACTATCTGGATTTTCAACAAGCCTCTGACAATTTTCCTTACTAAAAATTATTACAGAGACTAAGGTGGCAGAAAATCTTCAGTGTAAATAAACAAAGTAATACCTCTAGGGAAAACAATACTAAAAGATATCTGAATTCAGTTTATCAGCAGTAAATCTATCAATGTGCTGTTCCTAGTGGACATGTCCAGTATCTGTATCAGGAAGCAGCCCTCAATGCATTCCAGGAACCTGGTGGATAACTGGTATACTGTTGTGTTGTTTTCCCAAAAAATGTTTGGATAATTGAAGTCACCTATGATGACAAGGCTCTGTTGGCCTAAGACTGAGGAGTCACAGTGATGTTTCATTGACCTCATCATCCCAATTAAGAGGTCAGTAAAAGACACCTAAAATAATATCCCCCTTGCTGATGATCTCTCTAATATTTATCCAAAGCATTTGGATCAAGGAGTTTACACAGTCATGGTACTTCCTTATCCCAAGCAAACTACAAGAATGACATCTATAAGAAACTTTGAGGCAGATGAAATGATAGTAGTGACTATAAAAATAAATGCACCTAACTTCATTACTGATTTCAAAAAATTAATGGTAGTGGTGGTCACTGAATACAAATTCTGCTGACACAACTGTTGAATTTTTAAAGATTGAGCTCAGAAAAGCAATATTCACAAGCAGAAGACAGCATGTGACTGTTTTTTTACAAATGGTGAAACTCATCCAACCAAGCTACTGTTAGGAAGAATAGTTTTACAAATGACAGTGTCATCTCATCCCACATCTGCTCCCTTGTGTGATAACCAATATGACTTGTAGTTTAAACAGACAAAAGTAATGACTGAGGCTAAGTGAGTCTGATTTAATCATACTTATGTTTTTAAAATAATAAAAATGGATTAAATGTGTCCTTCTTTTCCCTTGTGTTTGCACACTGGTTCATCTGAGTATTTCAGAATGGACTGAAGTCATACAAGGGACATTACTACATCATTTTTGGACCATATTTCAAAAAATAAAAGAAATGAAGGGCTGTCACCTGCCACGAAAACCTGTATTTTTCTCCATTCATGTTCTTTATCAAAGTCAAAGGCCAAACAATGAAAATACATTACATTTTTTAATTGAATTTTAAAATGATAAAGCCTAATATAGTCAGTGAGGTGCATACAAATCATATTATCCAATGCAATTAGAAGCTTTAGCTCATTTTACCTTATAGCTAAAGAAAAATGTGTGCTCATTGTAGGAGTAATAAACATGGGTAATTATGCACAATTATAGGATTCATTTCCAATTAAGGCTCAATTTCTGTAACAATCTTTAAAGTTTTTTATGTTTTGCTGGTAGTAATGAAGACTAAGGTAATTCAAGGTAGTAAGAATTCTTATCATTATAGTCAAAAAAAAAAAAAATACTACCTGGGTAGTATGAATGCATTGTAATCAGCACTAAGTTTTAAAGTGCATGCTTCCTTTTGCTTCAACAATTTAAATGCTTCCCCATAACATCATTATAGAGCAGAAAAAAAAAAATACGTATCATATAGAAACATTCACCTAACCATATTAAAAGCAGTTTTGGTTTGGTTTGGTTTTCCTTTGCATTTGATAATATATATATTATATATATTATCTATCTATATATAGAGAGATAATATATATATATATAAATATATTATATATATATAAAATAATAATCTATCTATCTATCTATAATAGATAATAGATATGTATGTGTATAATATATATCTATTATATATAATAGATAATATTATATATATATATTATATATAATAGATTACATATATATTATGTTATTTTTTTTGCATATCAGTCATTTGTATATTTGCTAGTTCTGCTAAGCTAAAAATTAAATAAAAAATTTTGTTCCACCCAAATTCCATTTTAATTGAATATATATTACTTTAATGACTTGGAAATATTTTATATTTTATTTTATTAATAAGGAAAATAAGCTTAAATTAAAAACAAAACAAAACAAAACAAAACAAACAAACAAAAAAACATCCTACAGCTACATGTATAAGAAGGTATTTGGATTCTGTGGATTCTGCATCATAGAATCATAGAATATCCTGAGTTGGAAGGGATCCTTAAGGATCATCAAGTCCAACCCTCGACACCGCACAGGTCTACCCAAAAGTTCAGACCATGTGACTAAGTACACAGTCCAATCTCTTCTTAAATTCAGACAGGCTTGGTGCAGTGACCACTTCCCTGGGGAGCCTGTTCCAGTGTGCAACCACCCTCTCTGTGAAGAACCCCCTCCTGATGTCAAGCCTAAATTTCTCCTGTCTCAGTTTAACCCCGGTCCCGCGGGTCCTGTCACTGGTGTTAATGGAGAAAAGGTCTCCTGCCTCTCGACACCCCCTTACGAGGAAGTTGTAGACTATGATGAGGTCTCCCCTCAGCCTCCTCTTCTCCAGGCTGAACAGGCCCAGTGACCTCAGCCGTTCTTCGTACGTCTTCCCCTCCAGGCCTTTCACCATCTTCGTAGCCCTCCTCTGGACACTTTCCAACAGTTTCATGTCCTTTTTATACTGTGGTGCCCAGAACTGCACACAGTACTCGAGGTGAGGCCGCACCAGCGCAGAGTAGAGCGGGACAATCACCTCCCTTGACCTACTAGCGATGCCGTGCTTGATGCACCCCAGGACACGGTTGGCCCTCCTGGCTGCCAGGGCACACTGCTGGCTCATATTCAACTTGCTGTCTACCACGACCCCCAGATCCCTCTCTTCTAGGCTGCTCTCCAGCGTCTCATCGCCCAGTCTGTACGTGCAGCCAGGGTTTCCCCGTCCCAGGTGCAGGACCCGGCACTTGCTCTTATTGAACTTCATGCAGTTGGTGATCGCCCAGCTCTCCAACCTATCCAGATCCCTCTGCAAGGCCTTTCCACCCTCATTCGAGTCCACAACTCCTCCAAGTTTGGTGTCATCAGCAAACTTGCTCAAAATACCTTCTATTCCTACATCCAGATCGTTTATAAAAATATTGAAAAGTACCGGCCCTAAAATGGAGCCTTGAGGGACCCCACTGGTGACCGCCCGCCAGCCTGACGCAGCCCCATTTACCGTAACCCTTTGGGCCCTGCCCGTTAGCCAATTGCTCACCCATCGTATGATGTTTTTATTTAGCTGTATGGTGGACATTTTGTCCAGCAGGATCCTATGGGAAACCGTGTCAAAAGCCTTGCTGAAGTCCAAAAAAATCACATCAGCTGGTTTCCCTTGGTCCACCATACGGGTGATCTTATCATAAAAGGAAATCAGGTTAGTTAGGCAGGACCTACCCTTCACAAACCCATGCTGGCTGGGACCAATGACTGCTTTGTCCCCCAGGTGCGCCTCAATAAGTTCGAGAACCAACTTCTCCATGATTTTACCAGGCACTGACGTGAGACTGACAGGCCTGTAATTGCTAGGGTCTTCTTTCTGACCCTTCTTGAAAATCGGCACAACATTTGCCAGCTTCCAGTCTACCGGGACCTCTCCAAATTCCCAGGATCATTGAAAAATAATTGAAAGAGGTACCGCGATGACGTCCACCAGCTCTTTCAGCACCCGGGGATGAATCCCATCCGGACCCATGGACTTGTAGGGATCCAGGTGGAGTAGCAAATCCCGCACACGTTCAGGGTCAGTTGGGAGTTTGTCATCCCCACCGTCCCGGTCCTCCAGCTCAGGGCACCCTGGGTCCCGAAGCCCATCATCGGCATTGAAGACAGAGGCAAAGAAGGCGTTAAGCGTCTCTGCTTTGCCTATGTCATTGCCTGTGAGGAGACCTTCCCTATCAAGGAGCAGCCCTATGTATTCTTTAGTTCTCCTTTTTCCATTCACGTATCTAAAAAAACCCTTTTTATTTTCTCTCACAGACACAGCCAGCTTCAACTCTAGGTGTGCTTTGGCCACACGAATTTTCTCCCTACAAACACGAACAGCATCCCTGTATTCTTTCCATGACACCTGGCCCTCCTTCCAGTAGCGAAACACTCTCTGTTTCCGCCTAATCTCCATTAGAATGTTCCTGGTCAGCCACGCCGGTCTCCTGCCCCGCCTGCCTGACTTGCGATATTTAGGAATTGCCTGATCTTGTGCTTCTAGGAGGCATCGCTTAAAGAATGACCAGCACTGGTGGACATCGAGGCCTTCAAGAGCAGTTTCCCAGGGGACCTTGCTGACTAGTTCCCTGAGCAGCCTGAAGTCCGCTTTCCCCTTATCTAGGGATGAGGTTTTGGTGGCACTTTTCCTTCTGTCACCGTAAATTTTGAACTCAACCACTTCATGGTCGCTATGACCAAGGCGGCCACCAATCACCACATCTCCCACCAGACCCTCTCTGTTTTCTAGCAACAGGTCTAGGAGGGCACCTTTCCTAGTTGGCTCTGTTAGCACCTGCACCAAGAAGTTATCATCTAGGTGCTTCATGAACCTCCTGGACTTGCTCGTGTCAGCCGTGTGGCACTCCCAGTTAACGTCTGGCAAGTTGAAGTCCCCCATAAGGACAAGGGGAGTTAATCTCGAGGCCTCTCTTAGTTCTATAAAGAATAATTTATCGGCGCTGTCGTCCTGGCCAGGCGGTCTGTAATAGACTCCCATAGATTAGATTCTATTAGATCTATTCTATTAGATTCTATAGATCTATTAGATTCTATTAGATCTATTCTCCCACAGAATAGATTCTGTGGATTCTGCATCCTTGGTCTCTATGTCATTGCCCTGTGATGCTGGAACCTAACCCCCAAAGGAACTCCAGACATTAACATTTTTGTCAGCATGGAATATCATGGCCATAATACAAATGATACTATACATAAGACCATTATTGTTACCAATATTTACAATAGAACATATTCAGTAAGAGTCATAAAGCCATTACAACCACACTTGAATTTACTTAATCTAGGTCAGAGAAGATCTGAACTGAAAAAGTTTGAGAAAATGTGATTTATTTTCCTACTGGTAAACATGCATAATTTCTCCTTTTCTGATACGATCATTAATATAATCAAGAGTTAAGAAAGAAGAATATTTATTGGTTATTTACTGGTAACATGCAAGTTGTGTGGAATACCTTTTTTGCCTTCCCCCCCCCCCCCCCCAATTATTTAAAGATTTCTTTTGATGTCATATTAGGATGCATATATTTTAAAAGACCACCACAACTTCTCCCAAACCACTGAAAACTCTTAATTCAAAAAGGGTTGCATGTTAAATGCAGGTACTTATCCTGAGTTCACCTCAGTCCTTTGTTTCAGCAGATGGTTATAACAGCATGCAGTGAATCAAGGTATTTCCAAATTTCCACTTTTTTTTTTTTAATGCCTCTCCAGAAACAGGTCAAGTTGTATCAGATATGCCAGTCAGTCATTCTAGTTCCTTATAATAAGTAGAATAAATAGGATAATAGTTCTGATTGGTTGAAATAAATTCCTTTCCTTCAATGCAATTACTCTTTGACCTTGTCCTTCAGAAATTATTTTTATATCTACTGACAAACCTGTGTTAATGTTTTCAAGTGATTACTTGTAAATGTGTAACATATAACATCTTGAAGATTATTATAAAGAAACATAAATTTTCTGAATTAAATTTTTAATGCTAGTTTGGTGAAGTTAACATCAGATCATATTCATTTTTCATTCTGCAATACCTATGCAAATTGCATAAGGGATAGCAATAAAAATAAAGAGGCATATTAGATGAGCATTTATTTACACAAGCAACAAAGAATAATAAAATTATTTTACGGTTTTTATTTTGCCAAATTCTATCCAGAACTGGTGTTTTTAAAATACATGATAGTAAGTCTGTGTACTCACCCACCTTTCTCTTATTTAATTCAAAAATAATTGTGATTCTTACTACTTTGACTTCTTCCAGTTATAATAATATCATTGTCTGAAATCGTGGTACAAATTTAAGGATGAGAAAAAGCTTCTGCCACATTGCTCTTGGAGAAATTAAATTAAAAATCTGACGTGATCAGCTGAACAGTTGAACTATATAATAGTTCTTGAAAGAGTGAAACGTATAAAATGCACTTATACAAACAAATGCAAACTAAACTAAACATGAATTCACAGTTGATCCTGAGGTATGATACTAAATATGCATTTTTCTTTCAACCACTTATTCATAGTATATTAACACAATGAAAATAGATGAGAAAGACCAGGAATAGAGAGGAGTAGCAAGAATTGAGATTTCATTAATTTATTTGCACTGTAATGTATTGGATAAATCTCTTAGGATCCATAGTCCTGTTAAGGAAAAATATTGTTTCCTTCTTTATAAAGTAGACATTTGTTATACATATGAAATAAATTATTGTCACCATTCTGAGTTTCTGTGTTATCACACAGAATAAACAATTGTGTCACAGTGAAACTCAGTGATGTAGCAAAGGAAGTATGTAAAGGAAACGACTATAAAAGCCTGCATGCATTCAGCAATTTTTATGAAACACTATGGAGTATTATGAAGTAAATGACCTGGTCTGGTGCTACTGCTGCCAGTGTATCATCTTGCATATTTTTCATAATAGCTGGAAGCATTCTGTTTCTGCTTGAAGTTTCTTAGGACTTTCTTTCACCTTGGTATTCTGTTGCTGCCTGTTTACAGCTAAGATTTCAAACGTGCTGTCATGCATGCCCTTAAATTTTCTCATAACCACAGGTCTTTCTCCAGTTAAAGACATTACAGGACTTCATTATATTATATAGTATTTTTATATTATAGTATGTTATATCTGTTCATATATTTGTTTATGGTAGTTTATATTATTATGTCATGTCATATCATATGTTTGTTGTTTTTTTTTTTTGAAAATGTGCTCTTTATCCATTCAAAAAATAATTCCTATTAATCATAATCATTCCTATTAGTTACAATAATGGAGATTCTTCATGGATGATAAGTATAAAAAGTTCTTGTACTATGCCCTGAAATATAATAATCCAGATATTTTAGATCAGTAACAAATTTGTGATCCCCAGACTAGAGATACCCCAATGTGAGATTCCATGGGCTACCGATAGCCAGATGTTCCAACTAATAACGTATGATTTAAAATTATGTGATTGTGCTAAAAAAATAAAATAATAAAATAAGAGTAAATAAAAGCAGACTGAAGATTTGGGACAATTTTACCTTTTAAGTATGTAATACGGAACACTATTAGCAAAAACTCGTCCATAAAGCAGTAAGAGTGAGAAAATAATGACCACAGAACATTTTTTAGAATCTGTTTATCTGTTGCCAGTAAGCACATTCTGACTCAGTGACTCAGTCAACTCTGGACATCTCACCTTTCAGTTTTCTGCTCAGTTGCATTACAGTGGTTTTATTATTATTATTATTATTATTATTAATTATTATTATTATTATTTTTAATACATCTGACATCTTTAGAGGTTCATTGTAAGCTTATTGTAATTAACTCAAATTACTATATTTAAGATCAGTAATGTGGAAAGTCTATAATACCCTATTAACACTGTTCAGCAGTACCTGTAGAGTAAACAGCTCACTTATTTTTCTGAAAAAAACGCATGGATGAATTATGTTCCATCTTCTGGTACAGTGACTTTAATTGTGCCCAAAGAAAACTAGTCTGATTGTGCTATTAGACACAATGAAATACTAATTTCTCTATATATTTTACACAAATTGAAAAAGTAAATATAAAGTATTAGGAGTAGAGGGAGGGACAAGATGATGAATATTGCATTAATAAATCCAATATGTCTATTGTCTCCTTCAATATCTCTTGCAGAAGGACTGCCTGTGAGATTTGAAGGATCCCTAGCACATTAATCTTTCAGATTTGACTGTGTTAGAGCCAGTACACGGAAATGATCAGACTCCATCTTCTCATGCTCTAAAAGTGATTCAAATGTAATGAGTGTCCTTGACTAAACAAGACACTGAAAAAACAGTGTGGAACGTGCTGTGCTCCATTTTGTGGTCATTGCCCCTTGTCCTTTCCCCACAAACCACTGAAAAGAGGTTGGCCATATCCCTGTGTCTCCAACACTTAAGGTATTAATGTTTATAAATAAGATCCCCTCTCAGTCTTTTCTCCAGGCTAAACAGAACCAGGTCTCTCAGCCTTTCTTCATAGGGAAGATGCTCCAGGCCCCATCTTTGTGGCCCTCTGCTGGACTCTTTCCTGTCTTTCTTGTACCGGGGAGCCCAGAACTGGACACAGTACTCCAGGTGAGGCCTGACCAGGGCAGAGTAGAGGGGAAGGATCACCTCCCTTGACCTGCTGGCCACACTCCTTTTAATGCACACCAGGATCCCCTTGGCCTTCTTGGCCACGAGGGCACACTGCTGGCTAATGGTCAACCTGTTGTCCACTAGGACCCCCAGGTCCTTCTCCTCAGAGCTCCTCTCCAACAGGTCAACCCCCAGCCTGTACTGATACATGCAGTTATTTCTTCCAAGATGCAGGACTCTACACTTGCTTTTGTTAAATTTCATTTGGTTTCTTCCTGCCCATCCCTCCAGCCGGTCCAGGTCTTGCTGAATGGCAGCACAGCCTTCTGGCATGTCAGCCACTCCTCCCAGCTTTGTGTCATTGGCATACTTGCTAAGGGTGGACACTATTCGCTCGTCAAGGTCGTCAATGAAGATATTGAACAAGACCAGAGCCAGCACTAACCCCTGGGGAACACTGTTAGTCACAGGTCTCCAGCTGGACTCTGTGCTGCTGATCACCACCCTCTGAGCTCAGCCAGTAGGCCAGTTCTCAACCCACCTTACTGTCCACTCATCTATCCCACACTTTCTCAGCTTTGCTAGTAGGATGTCATGGGAGACAGTATCAAAAGCCATGCTAAAGTCAAAGTAGATGACATCCACTGCTCTACTCCCATCTACACAGTTGATGATGACATCATAGAAGGCAGCGAGATTGGTCAAACATGATTTCCTCTTGATGAATCCATAATGACTGCTCCTCATAATCTTCTTCTTTTCCAACTCCTTGGAGATGGCATCCAGGACAAGCTGTTCCAACACCTTTCCAGGGACAGAGGTGAGACTGAGTGGCCTGTGTTTCCTGGATCCTCCTTCCTGCCCGTCTTGAAGACCAGAGTGACATTGGCTATCCTCCAGTCTTCAGGCACCTCACCCATTCTCCAGGACCTGTCAAAGATGATAGAAAGTGGTTTGGCAATCACATCTGCCAACTCCCTCAGCAAACGTGAACGTAGGAGGTGCTGGTCTCCCCTCCGTGGTAACCAATGACAAGTCATGAAGGAACAACACAAAACTGTGCCAGACAAGGTTCAAACTGGACAATAGAAAAAATTTTTATCTTGAGGGTAGTCTAACACTGGAACTGACATCCTGGAGACAAATGGTAGATGCCCCACACCTATTAGTTTTCAAGAGGCTAAAAGGATAATGCCCTCATTAGTATGCTTTATCTTTCAGTTAGCCCAGAAATGGTCAGGTGTTTAGACCTGATAATCTTTGTAGATCATTCAAGTGAACTGTTCTGCTTTGTTTTTTATAGAATCATAGAATCATAAAATATCCTGAGTTGGAAGGGACCCATAAGGATCATCAAGTCCAACTCCTGGCACTACACAGGTCTGCCCAAAAATTCAAACCATGTGACTACATGCACAGTCCAAACGCTTCTTAAATTCTGACAGGCTTGGTGCCATGACTACTTCCATGGGGAGCCTGTTCCAGTGTGCAACAACCATTTCAGTGAAGAATCTCTTCCTGATGTCTAGCCTAAATCTCCCCTGCTGCAGCTTGACACCATTCCCTCGGGTCCTATCACTGAAACAGGTCCTATCACTAAAGAGAATAGATCGGTGCCTTCCCCTTCACTCCCCCTCCTGAGGAAGCTGTAGACTGAAATGAGGTCTCCGTTCAGCTTCCTCTTTCTCCAGGCTGAACAGGCCCAGGGACCTCAGCCTCAGATGTCTTCCCCCCTAGGCTCTTCACCATCTTTGGCGCCCTCCTCTGGACAGTCTCCAACAGTTTTATGTTATTTTTGTACTGTGATGACCAGAACTGCACACAGTACTCAAGGCACTCGAGTACTACACCAGGGACAATCACATCACTCGACCAACTAACAATGTCATGCTTGATGCACCCCAGGATACATTTGGCCCTCCTGGCTGCCAGGGCACACTGCTGGCTCATATTCAGCTTGCTATCAACCACAACTTCCAGATCCCTCTCCGTGGGGCTCTTCTCCAGCATCTCTTTGCCCGTAGGTATAGCCAGGGTTGCCCCGTCCCAGGTGCAGGACCCAACACTTGTTCTTTTTAAACTTCATGTGGTTGGTTATTGCCCAGCTCTCCATTCTGTCCATATCTCTCTGCAAGGCCTTTTGACCCTCAACAAAATCAATAACTCCTCCAAGTTTAGTGCCATCAGAAAACATGCTCAAAATACCTTCTAGTCCTACATCTAAATTATTTATAAAAACATTGGAGAGAACTGGCCTAAAATGGAGCCTTGAGGGACCCCACTAGTGTGACCATCCACCAGCCTGATGCGGCCCCATTTGCCACAACACCTTGAGCCCTGTCCATCAGCCAATCGCTCATATGATGTTTTTGTTTAGCTGTATGCCAGACGTTTTGTCCATTAGGATCCTATTGGAAACTGAAAATTCTACTCTATTCTATTCCTCTGCCACTGAATATTTACTGTGAACATCAGATATTAAATTATCATTTAAGCTTTATTAGAGAAAATATTGTGGGATTAATTATTGCAAATATATTTTTAACTCCTACTACACTCTAGAGACATACAGTGTAGACCAGAAAAATGCATTATTAGAAATTAACAATTTCTTATTAAGATTAAAGTGCACTAAAAATGTTTGGCCCCCACTATTCTGTCTTGTTCTTTTTTGTTTGGTTGATTCACTTATGAAGTCCGAAATATTGATGACTCTGCCATGAAAAAGTAGATTACATTTACTATCCTTGCATCATGAAAATAAATGCAGTTGAAAATTTTGATGAAATGAAGATTTAACCATGTTAATTTTGTGTGTGAATAACACCACCATGACTAAAATTGTAATGAACCTACTCAAAAAACTATACTAAGTTCTACTTTCTTTCATATTCATTTTTATTTCTATAAAAAAATAAAATTATTTGTATATTTACATATAATGCACACTTAAGTATAAAAACAACATTATTTTAATCTGTGCTTTTCCATCAAAAATGCTGTGCAAAATTCTGAAATTGGTTCAAATTCACATCAAATCCAATTCAAATCCAATTCATCACTAACTTCATTAATGGAGTATAAAAATGCACAGGCATAAATTCCTGAAAACATTAATAACTTTGCAAAGTAGAACTGGGCATAGAAATATTTTCCATATGAGACGTTTAGATGTAGAGCTTAGGGATATGGTTTAGTGGGGACTGTTAGCGTTAGGTTGGAGGTTGGACTCGATGACCTTGAGGTCTCTTCCAACCTAGAAAATTCTGTGATTCTGTCATTCTGTGAATATGTTACGTTTTGTCTTATTGACACTCATAAGTATATTTGCAGTCCATATTCTTAAAAGAACTACTTGTACAGTAATGCTAGTCTGATATATGAATGTTAAGGATCTACTCTTTGAGTTTCAATTTCTATTCTAGCTCATAAAGGTCAAAAAGCAATATTTACATATATTACACTTAATGTGGGATGTATTTTAAATTACATATATCGTTCATGATTAACTTATTATAAGCAAGGATAATGGACATTTTCAGCAAACTGTGAAGAACATGAAGTGTGAAGATGTTAATAATAAAAATGCAAAGTTTATAGTATACAATTACCATAGATCCTTTTGGGAAGGAGAAGGAAGAAGAACAAAAGGAAAAAAGACAGAAAGAGAACAAGGAAGAAAAGATGGAGAGAGAAAAAGGAAAAAGGTAACAGATAAAGGAAGAAGGAGATCTCAAGCTAAACTAATAATTCCATTAGTTTATGCAGTAACTGTTATGCAGTACCAACTTATATATAGAGAGAGTATATATAAATATTATATATATCTATAAATATATACACATATATAAATAAAAAATAATAAAAATCTATTACCTCCAATTTCTACACAAGCTAACGAGTTAACAACATAACTCACCTAGGTAAGGTGGCCTACGTCTGTTCTGCTTTCCATCACAGAACTTGATTTCTGGTGGCTAATTTATAAACTATTTCAGGTGTTGCTTTTAGAAACATGCAAGAGAATATAACGAGACCTCCAGTTCCTTCAAGAAAAATAAGTGAGTTTCTAATTTTGTGTTTTGATATAGCTAAAAAGTAAAACAAGTAGATGGAATCCAAGTAGGTACCAGAAGCCTACACTTAAAAAAATATACATTTCCTGTTCTTTTAATAATCAGACATATTCTCTATCATGCTTTAGTACCTGAGTATTACAGTTCTTTATAGAGATAGGATTTTAATTACAGTTTTAGGCAATTAGGCAAACATCAGGAAATTTAGCAGAAATCATTCTCCCCCTCCTTTTCTCCCCACCCTCATACCCCCTTGAAGATAGAACAAGAAACTTGTAAGTAGAAACAGGTAAAAGAAACTTTTAAATAAAGTTAGTTATTTGCTGACTTTTTTCAATGCATCAGTGAACAAGTATCATATGATGATTTGTACTATTATCTTGCACAAGACCACTTTGATCTCAGACTTCTATATAATAATTTCTAATTCTGTTACAACTTTACTAAGAAGTTGTCGTCATTCAACCTTTTTCTCCTTTCTGATTTTATTTCTGTTGACATTGCACTACTGAGCCCAGGAGCCTTTTCTGGGTTAATTGGTCCAGGTGGATTAATTTAGCATCTAGTAACACAACTGGTTTTGATGCCGCTGTGAATTTTTCAAGGTTACATTAAGTGAACGGCCTTCAAATACTTAAAACAAACAAACAAACAAACAAACAAAAATGCTTTTTCATTATTTATTTTCTTTAAAGCTGGGATCGGTCATAAAATAATTTGAAATTAGGAGCTAAATTCCCATTGACTTGATTTTGTGCAGAATCAGGCCCAAACCATGTAAATAGACGTATGCTAATTGGCATATTTTAGACATTTAGACATTTTAGAGTGTATTGAAAAGCATATGCTGCCTTTGGGCTGTTTGAAATACTTGCAGAGCAGTCACACTCAGACTCTCTTTTTTTTTCTTAAAGAATACAGATGCAGATACCAACACATTTACACACTTAATAATATATACACAATTAGTTTCTACAATGTCAGTGGGGTATTGCTCTTAAAATATATATAAATCTGCTTTTTCTAACCACTGTAATCAATATGCATGATAATATCCACACAATATTCCCAGATTTTGTGAACAACTAAAGGGCAGTTTTTGTGCTTAATATGCATAAATATTAAGGTTGTGCATAGGCTGAATGTTTTTGTAAGTGTTGGATTTTTCAAGTATTTTATCTGTTAATCCATCATTCCTGGTTTTGTGGCATCAGTAGAAATGATGCAACACTCAGAAAGGTAAGAATTGAATGTAAAGCTCATTTGTAAATCTGCACATGACAGTACAAAATGTATCTTAAAAATCTAAAACATGACCACAAGAGATCAGGTCTGGACAAAAGGCAGTCACAGTTAATTATTATTCTTGCCATTTTCCTCTCATATTATTATGACCTATAATTCTAGATGCTATGATATCAATGTATTTATGCAAGAGTATGAGAAGATTTAGGTATTCTAAAGAACGTGGTTTAAATATCTGGAATTTTTCTTTTATTTATTTATATAAGTAATTTCTTAATGACTCAATTGAATTGGAATTATTTCTGTACATTTAATTTTACCTCTGAATGTGCTACGCAAAATGAAAAGGAAATAAAAGTCTTGTAAACTAATATTAAAAATATATCTGGCTATGCATACATTTCAAATATTTCTTTATTAAAATACAGATTTTTTTTTTGTATGTCTGAAAAAAAAGTCAGTGTTTCTTCAGAATACGTCACAATAGTTTGTGATATACATTGATTTTTAGAGAAGTCTGATCTTTGGACATCTAAAATGGTACTGACTCTGTAGCTAGCAGTTCAACTGCAGCATGTTGTTTCTTGACATTGACTTTGTCACACTTAACATGACGTCTTATTCAGCAATGAATAGAGAAGTTAGAAGCATTTTTGTTCACAATTCTTGAGCAAAACAGTAAATCAAGAAAACATGCACACTTATGGAAGAATGAAAGTACACACAGACTCTAGTCGGCACGTAGATGGCTTTGTTTAATACATTTAATCTAGTTATAGATTTTTAAAACATTTGTAAAGCTCTTAAAATTATATGGTAGTAACAATTTTATGTAGAATCAAGTTTCATGGATTCTGAGGTGAAATGCATCACTTCATCTGTAGAGAAAGGTTTTTTTTTGTTTTGTTTTGTTTAGTTTTTCCATTTATTACTGCCTGCATGAAAATTGATTAAATTAGGTCTTTATTTTAAGAGGATTGACTCATTAGGCATCCTTAGAATAGGAATTAGGCAACTATATTAAGGTGGGCAGGGGCCATCCTTAATAAAAAATGTTCAGAGTGGCACTGAAGAAAGTCTGATATATTTGTACAGAACATGTTGTCTTCAATAACTATGTAATTATGTAAATATATTTGTACGTATAACTTTATGTGAATCTACATATTACTACATATATACGTGTATGTATATGTGTGTATACTTGTGTGTATAAACACCTATTTTGCTCTAGCTAGGAGAGTTGCCTTCATGGGAAGGATCACCTATCACTCTGTTAAGTACTGGTAAGGCCACACCTAGAATATTGTATGCCGTTCTGGGCTCCCCACTGCAATAAAGATTTGGACTTTGCTTAGTCCCATGCAAAGCCTCTTAGATGACTGAGGAACTGGAGTATCTGGCATACAAAGAATGCTCAGCCTGGAGAAGCCTTTAGGGGGATG
The DNA here is from genome assembly GCF_964035555.1 of Netta rufina. Classification (NCBI taxonomy): domain Eukaryota; kingdom Metazoa; phylum Chordata; class Aves; order Anseriformes; family Anatidae; genus Netta; species Netta rufina. Next base: position 40,481,868 of record NC_140123.1, on the reverse strand, counting down.
TCATCAAAGAGTATTAATATCTGATGGGATGAAAGGAAGAAGAGGGAGCAAGATTCTTCTCCGTAGTACCAACCAACATGAAAAAGAGAATGGTCACAAATTAAAACAAACAAATATGAAATTCCACCTGAATAAAGGAATTTTATTTTTATTTTTTCTGTGAAGGTGGTCAATTTCAACAGGTTTCCCATAGAGGTTGTGGAACTTCTGTCTGTAGAGATAGTCAAAATGCAACTGGTCATGATCCTGGGCAACCAGATCTGACCCTGCTTGCGCACTGAAGTTGTAAAAAAGGACCACCAGAGGTCCCTTTTTCAATTGTTCTTTGATTCTGTGATTCTTGGACTGCACACACAGATTTAAATGGACTGAGGCAGAAAAAGTGCGGAAGTGGAGAGAAATATCACAAGTTTCACGCATTCTGAAAGAAAGAATATTGTTATTACAGACATGTTGCACACAGATATGTGATCTCCTGCTCTTGATGTGGTTGTAACTATGTAATAGTAAGAACTCTCTCTACTAGTATGTAATTTAAAGATGATTTAACAACAATTTTAAAATGGCAGACCATTGGATCTTGACCAGATGATTATGTAACAAACTCCAAGTGTCTCAACAGAATTATAATTAGGATATATTGGGCCATGAACTTCAGGTGTCAGGATAATTTAAAATACTAAATTAAGAAACCAGTATAGGTACAGGTTATCTAAATAACCAGTAGGTTACGTGGTGAATTAATGAGATTTTCAGAATATCAATTTGTATTTAGATTCCTGAAATTCAGCTGGGAAATTTCTTAGATCACTGTTAGTGCAGTACATGTATATATACTTTTATATACATATACGGCTATCTATCTATAAGTATACACACACACTGTTATATGGAACATTATCAATAACTACAGTCCATACCTTTTAAATAATTAAGACTGAGCATAGTACAATATTCCTCTGTAAGGAAAAAAAGTCAGATACGAATCCCTTCTTCGTTGTCTTATATAAATATTTATATATTTTTTTTCTGTTTCCTGTCAAAAATCAGTCTCTCTTTTTTTTTTTTTTTTTTTTTTCAAACTGTATCTCTTCCATTCAAGATCTAAAGACTCATACAGAGCTTACATCTGGGTAATTCAAATTCTGTAATGATTAATCCATTATCCTTTGTTATATTTTCACTTTTATTATTATTATTATTATTTATTAGAAAAGAGTGGTTTTCTTTTTAAATAGTTTAGTCATAAAATGAGACACGTCTTCCTTTCAAACTGCATTTTATGTATATGTATAATAAATATAACATTTCTTCCATACTTCTCACCCACAGAACACAGAATATATCAATTTCTCAATCTTCATAAAATCTAGTATGTTTTCATGGCAAAATGTTATTACAGAACAAGCATTACAATATAAGAGCTTCACACTCATGTTATACACTCCAATAACTGCATTCCTGTTTAGCGTTGCTAGGTTGTCTTAAATATATTAAATTACAAATTAAAGTTTTGTTTGTTCTTTTCTTTGTACCCAGTAAATTTTCAAAAATATCTGCACAGAAAAAAAAAATCTATATGGGCACTTTAATTTTGGAAGTGTGACATAATTTTAAAGTACATTATACCAACATTTTAAGAGAAGATGTCTTCTCAAATATTATATAATTATATTATAATAATTATAATATTTCATCCTCTCTCAGGAAAATTACCTCTAAATTCAAAATGTCTGACCTGTACTAAAGTGAAGTGCACATCTCCCACTCCCATCTTTGATTCCAAGATTTCTTCTCTTCAATTCTCCTTTAAACCCCTATTATTTTACCAAACTTTCTATTCTTGCTCTTATTTTTGCTACTGATGGCATCTCTACCTTATTATATTGCCAAGCTTCAAAACCATGTTTCAAAACTACAGGTGGTAAATAACAAGACTTTTGAACTGTGGACAATTATTTCTGCCTGTGCATGTATAGTGCCATATAAAAAAAGGTATAATTACTCTTGCGAGAAGGACTAATGTTTGGGGAAATAAACTCGTATAAAGAATACTGTCAAACAATTCTAAAGGTTCAGAAGGGAAAGATGTAAAATCAATACTTCATTAATTAGCTTGGATACTGTAGGGATTGAAGGTGGCTACTACTTTATCTCCACTAAATTACAAATTACTTAGTTCTTTGTGATTGGCATAAGGTCTTTGGAAAAGCTTAATTTTAGTAAAATAATATTTTTCTTAACATTTCATTTATTTATTAATCTTGTACCCAGTTTAGGTTTTGCATAATGCTTGAAAGGTGTTCAGCTTTGAAATCCACCATTTTTTAACCCTTCTGGAATCAAGCCAGATTTGTCTTTGGTTTATTTCAGAGTCCTTCAGGATTCTCAGAACTGCTGACTTTAAACTTTTGAATCCTATGAATTTTTCTGAGATATTATCTACCATGACATCTTAAAATTATGTCTTCTTCTAGTCTGAGGATCACACATGAAGATTTGCTTTGAAAGAGGACCTAAAAGTGAATTAACTGTGTTTAGAATGTTCATACCAATTCATTACATATGTCTTGCATAGCTGATCTGTACACATGGAAGAAAGTCTGGTGTGTTGGACTTACAACATATATATGAGGGACTGCATTACTGTGTTGGGTTTAGGTGGCAAGATAGGCAGGGGGGAAGAGAGACTGCAGGGGTGAAGGTCTTTGAGGAATGTCCAGAAGCAGCCCAAGGTTAGGTAAGAGTTCCAGCCATCTCAAAAAGGGACTTGCCACTGGCGAAAGCTGGTTGCACCTCTGTGAAAGCAAAAGGAAAGGAAAAAAAATCTGCGCAACTGCAGCTGAGAGAGGGAGCAGTGAGAAAAAACAGCCATGCAGGCACCAAGGACAGTGAAGAAGGAGGGGGAGGAGGTGCTCCAGGTGCCAGAGCAGAAGTTAATCTGCAACTGAGGCGATTGGGCAAGAGCTGCTATCCATATTGGAACAGGTCTTGGAGAACTGCAGTCTTCAGAAAGCCCACATAGGATAAGTTTGGGAAGAATGACATACCATGGGAGGGACCCCACACTGGAGCAGGGGCAGAGATTGACCAAGAAGGAGAGGTGGAGATGAAGCAGTTTGGACTGGCCACAGCCCCCATTCCCTGTTTCCCTGCATTGCCTGGGGGGAGGTAGAAGAGGGTGGATGGGAGAGAAGTTGATTTTAGTTTGCTTTTAGTTCTCACTGCTCTAGTCTATTATCAGTAGACAGTGATTACATAATTACATATTTAATTACATTAATAACCCTATGCTGAGTCTGTTTTGCCCATGATGATAATAAGTGAGTGACTTCTGCTTATCTCAGCCAGTGAGCCTTTTTCTCCCCCTTTTCTTTTGAGGATGGAAAGTGAGAGACTGGTGTGGTGAAGCTGAGCTACCTATTGGTGTTGAACAACAACTGCAAGTGTTCAGTTCATTAGCCCATGAAGTTTTCAGTATCTCTCTCTTCTTTCCTACCTTTTTCCAGTACCTCATCTTATTTTTATTTTTTTTTTTATTTTATTTTTCCCCTCAATATATTGTTTCTTGGGGCTGATAAATTGACTTAATAAACTCAGTTATATAGGATTATCTCTTCTTGTTTTCACCCCATTTATCAAATATTAGGGATGAACAATTCTGATTTTTTTTTCTAAGAAAATGGTTAATTTGTTATGCATAATTAAATGAACCATTTATAGCTGTGTTTTTTAGCAGTTAGTCATTTATCTTTTGAATTTTCCTTTATTTTGTTTTATTTTATTTTATTTTATTTTATTTTATTTTATTTTATTTTATTTTATTTTATTTTATTTTATTTTATTTTATTTTATTTTATTTTATTATTTTTCTTTTTAAAGGTAAAGACATCACAGTTTTTTCTCTCAATTTCTTTTGCTTAAAATTACTCTAAAGTGATCATTGCTTCATTCCCCACAAGCCATTCTTTTTAATGGATTATTTCATACTCCTTGCTCAAGCTATTTTTTAGATCTGGTTGTTCACCAATATTATTCACACATGAGATATAATTTAGTTTCTCTGGTAATTTGTATCTGCAAAAATTGCTACGAGTGTCTATGGAATAGACTGGCACAGCATGAAACTAGCCAAAGGAAATGAATTTTTAAAATGTCTGTAAGTATTCACAACTTGTTAACAATTATTTTCTCACTGTAGCTTTCCAAGAGTCTGATATTCTATTAGTCCCTTCATTGATTCCAACTAAAATTGTTCAAAGTAATTTCTAACTTTGGTATCCAACCCAGTTCATTCCATTGAGCCAATAAAAATAATGTGCTAAATGAATAATATAACCATTTTCCCATTTTTTTATTGTGACTAAAAACTCAGCAAAAAGACATACACCAAATAAATAAATAAATAATAGTGATAATAATAAAAAACGCATCTGTCAGCAAACCCTTCACTATTTAGTTTTGGATCAACTATTATTCTGAATGTTTCTTTTAAAAATGCCAATTTAGGAAGGAAGTAGTCTATTCTTTGTCATTTATATTTGACAGTCTTTAAAATTCTGTGGATTTGAGGTAATTTTTTCAATCAAATTTGTTATTTTCATAAACTTTTCTTCTGGATGTGAATTTAGCTTCTCAGTGGGGTTGTTTCTTTTCCTTTTTTTTTTTTTTTTTTTTTTTTTTTTTAATCACGGATATAGTTTACTTAAGTATGGCACTGTAATACTGGGTGTTGAAAAGATGAAAAGATCTTTTATTTAATGACTGTGTAGGAAAAAGTACAGATAAAATATGTTTTATCATTTGATACTTCTTTGAATATATATTCTAACAGTGAAAGAAAACTAAAGCACAGTTCAGAGTCTAAAGGAGGATTATTGTAACAAAAATGAGTTTCTTAAAAGATGTGTTATGTGCAATGCAGAGGACCCTTGTTTTAATACGTCTGCTAAATCTGAGATAATAGAATAGATTTACTACCTGGAACATGCATTTTTCTCTATTAATGGTGATGGGATGAGCATAGATATTAATTAATATTTAACTTTTAATGGATGAGTTATACTAGATGGATCTCATTCTTTGTTCTTTCAAATTCTTTATCAACTGAATCTAAAAAAAAAAAAAAGTCAGTCATGGAGACAAAAGCCAAAAAAAAAAAAGAAAAAGAAAAAATAAAATAAAATAATAATAATAATAATAATAATAATAAAAAAAAAAAAACACCAATTTAAAATAGATATCAGAATCTTTCTAGAAGTGAGTTCTTAGAAAGAACTTCAAAATCTGACCAGGAAACAAAGTGCACTTGTCATTGTTAAATTAAGAGGTGTTATATCACTCACCCTTGTTATCCAAAAAGCTAGATTTAGGATTTTTCCATTGACACACTTGTGAGCATACTGTAGTAATCTACATAGATTACAATATTCTGAGAATGCACCCACAAAAAGATTATGATTTTCTACATACATTAAAATTTCTATAATATTTCTCTGGTATTATAGCAAGTTTCCAATATCCTTAGACTGTGAGCCATATCATTTGCTTATCTTTATTAATACTCTGGATCATTGAGCACTCTCAATGGCTAGAGAACTTTCTAAATGTTATATTATTTTGTAATGTTAGATTATTTCATATAAAACATCCTGAAACTACTGTCAAATTGACTTTATCTTTTAGGAAATTAAACTGCATTATCTCACACAATGCAGACTTCTTATTAAAGCAGCAAGGCAAATCTAGTGGGTAGTAGTCAGGAGATAATCATCCCCCTTAGGAATTATAGATACTCTGTTAAATCTCCTATCTTTTACAGCTTTATATAATATAATATGATTATATATATTATAATGATTATTATAATGATCATTATATGTGATTATATATATTATTTATATAATATAATATGATTATATTATGACAAATATACCCCTGGTGCAGTACTTACATATTTCATTCAAGGACTACCCACAATCATCTAGTTGAAATACCTCAGAAGAACATTTCTTCGTGCTATTAAATTTCAAGTTTTAAATAACCGCTTGAGAGAAAATCCACAATTCAGCTACAGAATTCTAGAAGTTTGTTAAAGCTTTGTTACTAGAAATTATCAATATAACAGTTTGTGTAACAATATATAAGTTATATTACTACTGTTATATATGGAGTGGTAATTCCTGTCGAGAAAATGGTTGATATTAATAAAGAAGGGGGAGACTTGGGAGTGTGGCCGTGGGGGTTGAAAAGCCCCGTGGTTGAGATAACATTAGACTCTTAATGACGCCATCAGGAATGTAAAAGAGGCAACAAAGAAGGGTGATTCAGGAGACTACATGCAGTCTCCAGTTTCTTGTTCTCCAGCTGGTCTCTTTTTCTCCAGCCCTTAAGGCATGGAAGTTTCTGGGTGTTTGCTGTTGTTGTTATATTCAAAGTTGTTTGACCAATGAAAAGTTGTTCTGAAAAGAACTGCTGTGGAGAGAAGGGAGCCTGCCCTCAAGATAAAAAATAAAAATAAAAATAAATAAAAATAAAAATAAAATAAAAATAAAAAAGAAGGCAACACGATCAGATAAAGTTATGTCATCAATAAAGAAGCAGAAAAAAAGGAGTGAAAAGGAACAGGATAGCGGAACGGAGACCGGATGGGAACAGGCGCATTGATTGCCTCATGAAGATAGGTTCGGCCAAACTCAGCATATTGCTCAGAGAAGCTCGTACTGAAAGTCGCTGGAAATGGGTGCACCAGAGCTGAGAAGAAGCTCAAGTTGAGAGAAGCGGACCCGTGCACACAACTGCCTCCCACTGGTAAGCAGTTGCGCATTATGGGGAATCATACATTCTCGGAAACAAAGACTGTCCTGGTAACCTTACAGCTTATTCTCCTTATTAACAATCGGACAGTTTATGATCCTGTAACATGGAACCAAATTGGTGTCAAGGTGTGGGACTCTGCAACTAAAAATGACAAGGTTGCAGTGGGATTGCTCGGCACCTGGCGAGCAGTCTCTGAGGCCTTAAAGAGATATGTGGGACCACAGTCAGAAACATGTGGTTTGCCAGATAGTGAGGGAGCTGCGGGCTCCTTTAAAGATCCGAGTGCTACGCCATTGGCCCCTCTGCTGTTACAGCTATTGAAGGCTTTTACTGTTATGCCCCCTGCTGACCTGGACATGCCTTTTGATCCAGGCCGTATTGGCCTTGAAAAGGAGATGGATATGCTTTTTTTCAATCTGGGAAGAACAGGATACTGATTCAAAGATCGAAGCCGGAATTCCTTTAAGTGGTATATTCTTTATTGCAGTGCTAGATGCACAGGGGATCTCTCCACCTATCGTGCATACCCAAAGCGGAAAGCAGTCTTGAATTTATACAATCAATCTATCAATATTCTACAAGTGCCTATACATATTCATTACCTATCCCCGCCTTCCCTCGCTTCTCATGCTAATTAGCCTTTTGGCACCTTGTGCCTGCGTAGAGCCTCCCAAGAATTGTGGGTAGGGGTCTTCAGGACGTGGGCAGTGGTCTTTGGGAGGAAGATCCTGAGTCTTCCTCACAGCGTACTTTTCACCTTTGGTCAGGAGTCTGCTGAGTTGGCATGTTTCTTAATTGCAAGAGCTGGTTGTTGCTAATTCTTCTGTTTGTTGTATCTTTATCATGAATTCCAACGTCCAGTTTCAAGATTTATAGTCCTTACATTTGTTTCTCTGTCCGTCTGACGCTTCCTTATCATGAGTTCCAGTGTCTTGTTTCGATATATACAGTCCTTGTCTGGGGATTGTCCTTGCCTCCCCAATGCCTCCTTAATCAATACATAAGGCCTGAAGACCGAGTTGCTTGACAACTTAAAGCAAGACATATTGTTCAAAAGAAATGGAAAATAGAGACTTGTATGTAATCAAGAAAAGGAATGGAAAATGGAGACTGTTAAGTCATGGAACTTAAAGGATTGTTTGTTAGCTTTTCTGATTGTACTTATGTATAGGTATACTTGTGTTTAGTATGTAAAAGCAATGTTCTATATATTTAGAGTGTTTGATATTCAGGTGTGGGTGTTGTTGGAGTGTAGACTCCCCTCACACCCAGCACTGTTTACTTGCCTTTGATACCTTTCGTAAATATTTCTTTTATAAATATTACTAAATTCAGATTGAGTTGAGACTTCATTTATAACACTACTATACAAAGAAATTAAACAAGGCCAATGTCTGTCAATAATCCTAATCATACAAACAATGAAAACATTACTGATAACAAGAAAAACACTTAAATAGTAAATCAAATGAGAATAAAATTAAAAATAACACTATTATTTTATATTTTTGAAGCTCTAAGCTTTGTCCCTCAGCTGAGTAGAAGACAGTGACAGGAAAACTGAATTGTTGCATTGTTATCTTTTTGACTGCGACTACGTAATTAATACCCTTCATCATGCAATAATGATTTATTTATTTAACCTTAAACAAAATAATAATTTGGATTTGGTTTAACATTTGAAGATTATGTTTATGAAAATCCTGGGTTAATTTAGTGATTGCTTACTTCAGCAGCTGAAAAGAGGAAAGAAAGAGTCATTTTCCTCTTTGTGGAAATTTTCATTTATCTTATTTATTATCTTTTAATTTTCTTATTATCTTATTTATATGGGATTTTCATTTATTTTAATTGTAACACAATTTGAAAACTAAAGGGAAGGTTTCGTCTGAGCATCTGTGAAATCGCATATGAAAGGTCTTCAAACTGAAAGTTACCTGTGGAGGAATAGTCATTGTCATTTATTCAATAGCTTATAAGTTAGAGCATCTAGCCTTCAGGACCTGAACCTACATACTTACATACTTTAAAATTTTATTTTTTTTTTCCCCCTCAGGAGTCAGGCTTGAATCTTAAGACTAGAGTACTATTGTGACCTTATTTACATTGTGGCTGTATGTCTAACTGTAATAACTCAACATCAGTAAAAAATATTTAAATTACCTTTTACAAACTATCCTGGGTATCAGAAGTACATAAATGATGAAGGTAATCTGTCTGCTGATTGAAACCTTTAAGATAAATTAGGAATATAGAGAGGATATGAAGACAAACCAAATAGATTATTAATTCAGGTATTATGATGTAGTATTGAATTCTGGTTATTATAGACAAGCCCCTTACAGCAATTAAAAGATTTCATATATTTATACATAATGGAAATGGTCCAAGAGAAAGAAAGAGATTTTGGTATAGCCTTGTGATTAGAGCAGTCAACTTCTGAGTTGAAAGTCCAAGTTAAATTTAGGTGACAGTAAGCTAAACATTATAGACATTTAGACAAATCTATCTAAAACCAGAATGCATCAACATATGAACTAGATTTCTAAGATCCATTACGTTTACAAACAAAAAAAAACAGTGAAGAAGAACTATTTTATTTTATTTTTTTAAATGATTTTCTTGGATGCTTTGCACTAATGGGCCTTAACAGCCTGAAGCCTCCCCCCACCATGTCCAGTGCATGGGACCCCATTTTGGCCTCCAGGCCAGGGCCAGTCCTTGGCCCAGTGACTTCAGCAGGGCCATTCTCCAGCCGTAGGCTCTGCTGAGCTGGCTCACCCATGGGCATACATTTCAGCCTGGCCTCAGCCTGTCCCCTTAGCTTGGCCTGGCCATGTCAGAGCTATGTCTGACCCTTGTTCCCCTCATTGGGCTGATCCTGACCCCTACTTATGGGCTGATGTCTTGTCCTTGTCCTGGCCTGACTATATCTCCATAGATGTGCTGTATCCTAGATGTGCTGTATCCCATGGGCTGTATCCCATGGGCCCACCCAGTCCACCCCCACAGCTCAGAGCTGGAGCAGCTACAGTAAGTTGTTAAAGACCATGTCCAGTTTCTCAGGGCAACCTATGTCAGTGTTTGACTACACTCTCTCTCTCTCTCTCTCTCAAAAAAAAAAAAAAAAAAAAAAAAGCAGCTATGTTTCAATTTCAGAATTTTATTTTTTTTTCAGAGGCCCTTTGCCTCTTGTCTTTGATCACCACTTGAAGCAAGCTTGCTTTTATAATCATCCTTGTCAAATTTTTGTACACATTGATAAAATTCCCCTTCTCTTTGTTATAAGTGAGACCACGCAAATTTTCTGGTCTATCAAAAGTGTTTTATTAATTCAGAAATTAAGTAAGCAGGCACAAGCAAAACAGTGCTGGGTGGCTGGGGAGTCTCCGCTCCACCACAACACGCAACTTCCCTTTCCAGTGTCCCTGTTTTATAGTGTTCAAATTCTGGCTTGTCGAGACCTGTCGACTTGTCGAGACTTGTTCTGAGGCTGCGCAGTCTGTTGTTGGGGGTCGTTATTCTTCCTCACGCATTCCTCACGTTGATCACACATTGTGCTCGTGTTCAGGTGGGGGAGGTTTGTCTACTTGCTTAATCCTCATGTCACAATGCCGTGAGTTGCGAAACCTTATCTCCTCAGTAGATTCTTCAAATTCTCAAGGACAATGAACAACCCCCCTACTAATTTATCACATCTTCTCCCAGCTGAATAATTCCATCTCTCTCAGCCTATTGCCCTGTATTGAATGTTCTGGTTATTTAATTATCTTAATAACACTGAAGTCTGGTCTTAATGAAAGTGTTTACATTTGTAAGTTGTGACAGGTTTCCGAATATATATTTATATTATTTTTTAAGTCCAAATTCTACCAATAAATTTACAAGTTTCTAGGTTATGTCCACGTAGAATGGCAATTTTAATTTAGCAAGATCCAGAACGGCATAAAAAAATGAAGTCCAAATGGTGTAACATCTTTTCCCATTGCATTTTCTTACAGTATTACAAGCAAGATCCAAATTTCTTGAGAAAGCTACAAAATAAATTGTCATTGAATATTTATAAGTCCTTCTTAAGTCCTTTTACAAGAAAACTCTTAGTGCAGTCACATCCTGAGCACATGATGGCCTACAGGTTAAATGGGAGAAATAGTTTTTATAAAGTTAGTGTAGGCATAATACCTTTGCTTTTTATCATTCTACTAATAACAGGTACACTTAAACTCTCAATGGACATGAGTCAAAATGTAATGTCAGGGAATAACAGGACTCCAATAACATAACACAAGTACAATTTAAGACAGGTCAGACAGAAACTTTATAAACTATGATCATAGTGAGGCAGCATCTTCCCCTTTTACTCCCATGCTCTCTACCTGGTGTTTGGGTAGACCTGACTCATATACTGTTCTAAAGAAATGAAAGAGGTAGGGAAAAACATTCTGATGTTAGGCAAACCAGGTGTGCATTCTTGGGAAGAACCCAGACTTTCAACTAAATGTAACGTTAATAAAGCCAAGTACCCATTCCAGGGAAGCATGGACTCCTTTAAATATCTTGTTAACAGCAGTAATTAACACTGTGATGGGGTCTGTGGGAGTAACACACACAGCATTATTTTAGCTCAGAAGTGAAAGATGGAAACAGTCTGTACTGGGTCTGGCTGGGATGTTAACTTTCCCTGCAGCAGCCCATACAGTGCTGTGCTCTGCAATTGTAGCTAGAACGGCAGTGTTATCACACAAGTGTTGTGTCTGCTGCTGAGCAGTGCTGGCACAGCATCAGGACTCTCTCTAACCCTTGTTATGGAGTAATAATTCATGTCATGAAAATGGTTGATACTAATAAAAAGGGGGGAGATGTGGGAGTGTGGCCATGGGGGTCAGCAAGCCCCATGGTTGATGAGAACATCAGATTCTTAACGAGGAGGCCACCAGGAATGTAAAAAAATGTAGAGGGAACAAAGAAGGGTGATTCAGGAGATGCCATACAGTCTTTGGTTGCTTGTTCTCCAGCCATTAAGGCATGGAGGTTGCTGGGTGTTTGCTGTTGCTGTTATATGCAAAGTTGTTTGACCATTGAAAAGTTGTTTTTGACAGGAACAGGCACATTGATCGCCTCATGAAGATAGGTTCGGCCAAACTCAGCAAATTGCTCAGAGAAGCTCATACAGAAAGTCACTGGAAATAGGCACACCAGAGCAGGGAAGAAGCTCAAGTTGAGAGAAGCAGACCCGCGCACACAACTGCTTCTCACTGGTAAGCAGTTGTGCATTATGGGGAATCATACATTCTCGGAAACAAAGACTGTCCTGGTAACCTTACAGCTTATTCTCCTTATTAACAATCGGACAGTTTATGATCCTGTAACATGGAACCAAATTGGTGTCAAGGTGTGGGACTCTGCAACTAAAAATGACAAGGTTGCAGTGGGATTGCTCGGCACCTGGCGAGCAGTCTCTGAGGCCTTAAAGAGATATGTGGGACCACAGTCAGAAACGTGTGGTTTGCCAGATAGTGAGGGAGCTGTGGGCTCATCCACCGATCCTTCTGCTACACCATTGGCCCCCCACCGGATTTGACATCACAGGCCTTTGCTGTTACACCCCCTGCTGACCTGGACTTGCCTTTTGGCCCAGGCCCTATTGGCCTTGAAAAGGAGACGGATATGTTTCCCTTTGATCGGGGAAGATTAGGATACATAAGGCCCGAAGGCTGAGTTGCTTAACAACTTAAAGTGAGACATATTGTTCGCACGACTAGCCCTGGAATTCTCCAGTGTTTGTAATCAAGAAAAGGGATGGAAAATGGAGACTGTTAAGTCATGGATGATATAGGAGCACTTCAACCAGAATTACCAACTCCAACTATGCTCCCCAGTCATGGACGCTAATAGTAGTAGACTTAAAGGATTGTTTGTTAAACACTTTCCAGAATTCGAAAAACATTGCCATGTTTCTGATTGTACATATGTATAGGCATACTCAGGTTTAATATGTAAAAGCAATGTTCTGTATGTTTAGAAAGTTCGATGTTCGTGTGTGCGAGTTGGTAGACCATAGACTCCCCGTGCACCCAGCACTGTTTACTCGTCTTTTATAAATATTACTAAATTCAGATTGAGTTGAGACTTCATTTATAACACCCTCCTAGGGGGTGGGCAAAAAAGTGAGAAGAGAAACATCACCAGGGCAGCTGACCTAAACCAACCAAAGGGATATTCTATACCATATGATGTCACACTCAGCAAAAAAAGGTGGAAAAAGGAAGAAGAGGGGAAGGGTGGGCTCTCGCTGTGAAAACGTCGGTCCTCCTCCCAAACACCAGCTATGTGCGTTGAGGCCCTGCTCCAAGGACGTGGTCAAACATAACTCATTTGTGGGAAGTAGGTAGTAATTTCTTTCCTCCACACTTCCACATAGCCTTTATTTTGTTTGTTTGTTTGTTTGTTTGTTTTCCTTTTTTTCCCTTTCCCCCTCCCCTTTCCCCTTACCCCTTTCCCCTTTTTTCCCCCTTTAGTTAAATTGCTTAGTTAATAATAATTTTTCCTTAATTGTTATTATTTTTCCCTTTAATTGAATTATCCTTATCTCAACCCGTGAGTTTTTCTTTACTTTATTTCTTCCCCTCCTCATCTAAGGAGGGGGAGTGAGAGAGCAGTTGTGGTGTTTAGCTGCCTAGCACGGTAAAACCACCACACAGTCAGACTGCTAGCTTTTGGTCAAAATGAAAGTTCCTTTTGTTAGGGTAAACGTTTAGTCAGACTTCTCAAATCTTAAATATTAATATTTTTTTCCACCACAATTACAAGCAGCATTTTTTTATTATTTTTTTTTTTTCAGAACTGCCTCTTAGCCACTGACATTAGCCAGTGGCTGAGCCACACACAATGAAAATTTCATAGCACAAGTAACATTATCAAAAGCAATTTCAAGCTTAACTATATACACAAAATTCAATATCCTGTATTTTAAAAGAACAGTACAATCTATTGCAGTGGACAGTGGTACAGCTGCTTTTGTAGTTTTCTGTTTAGAATTAGTTTAGAAAATAAATGAAGTAGCCAAGTCTTGTGGTCTTTAAATTTTTACTGTCTATAGAATGTCACTACTGTTATTTCATCTCTCTCTGGATGTGGAGGAAGGCTGCTCAATCTCCAGATAATCTGTAGAGAATTTTTGCAGCTTTTTGTCTTTATAAAAACTTGTACTTATTAACACCACATATGATTTATTTCAGTTGCGATAGAGATCTCTACAGGGACACACACACACAACATTAACAAATTAATCTGCTTTATAGTCTAGTTGCCTAGAGTGCACCTCCTATAGGGAGAGTGCATTAATTAAGTCTTGTTTATCATAAGTTCCATTAAACCTTTGTTGTTACCGATTATATCATTGTCTGATTTTTATTTTTTTTTCAGGTGTGGAAAACATCAGAATATTAATTGTTTTTATCTTAATAAGCAAATGACGTGCATTGTGAGCTGCAACACAGAATTCTTCGTCAATGGCTGGAGTTTCTCTACTTGTTCTTCATTTTATTTCCTTGTATAATTGAACATATTTTGAGGTAGGGAAAATTGCTTCTATCCACAGGTTTGGATTTTGTATGTGATCAATGCAAGAGAGAGAATGAAAGATTTTGTTCTTAAATTAACGTAATACTTCCCTGCTACAAAATAACAGCAGGAAAATGTTTTTCATTATCACGAAATGTGTTTAAGGAAAAGGGGAGCACAGATTGTATTAAATTCCAACATGTTGTAATAAATGAATCCAGCAAGATAGCAGAAGAATTACACAATCTATTTTATTGCTTCATTAGAAGTATTTTACATACATATTTACTAGAAAAAGGGGCATCAATTCTGTATGTCAGGTTTTATTTTATTTTTTATTGTCAACTGTTATTTGCAGTATAAAATGTATTACTATATAAATTTTTGATTGAGACAATAAGAGCTGCATTCAAAACTACTTTATTCAAGGAAAAAAGATGTACATGCTTTTAAGGGATCTGTACAAGGTATGAATATCAAAAGTATCTGAAATATAGAGGAAACAAAAAAAAAACATTGTTTTCAGAAATGTAATTATAGTTCAGTTATTGGAAAGCAACACAGGACAATGTTTTATTTAACTAAGTTCAGATATGTTCTGTGTTCTGTATTCTGTAAGTAATAAGTTGAGTTTTCTACTCCTCAGTAAATATTGTTATGCTTTTCCACTACATAAGGAAAAGCAGCATTTGTGCAGTTGTGCAAGAATTAGTTTATCAGATTTTGTCTACCTTAACGTGCTTGATCATAAATAATTGTTGCCCCACGTTGTCTGCTGTTGCTGCAGCTGTGCTTTAAGGTCAAGGATATGTTCAGGATTTCCACAACAAGATACTAAAGCTGACAAAAATCAATTTCAGTATTTATAAAAACAAAATTGAAACCAGCCACTTGGTCTCAGCAAACATTACAAGCAATGTCAACTTAAAAGAAAATTAAATAAAAATTTACATCTGTTAGAATACTTCAAAAGCTAGCATTGTGAATTCAAACATAAGTAGAGGTTATGTTTTTGTTATACAGGACCTCAATTTAGCAAAAACTGTAGGCTACACTCATACTACTAATACAAAGAAGTCTATTTCAGAAGTAGAGATAGTTTAGAAATATCATTGCTTGCTTTTCAAGACTATTATGCTCATTGTATTTGAGGACTTAAAACTTTACAGACTAGGTTGTCATTAAGGAATCATATTTCTTCAGGAGTAAAATTGAATTGATCTCTTTTCTTTTCACAGCAAATATATTATTTTCTGTTTGTTTTAATTTTAGGCTTGTTGTCTTTAAGGACCATGTTGAATGACATGACTATAAAAACAGAAGAAGATTGTAATAATTATAATTTATTACAATTGTAATTTATTGGACTGCACGAGCAGTCCAAACAGTTCCTACAATGCATTGAGGACAATTTTCTGACACAGGTGTTGGAGGAGCTGACAAGGCGGGGGGTGCTTCTGGACCTTGTTCTTACCAACAGGGATGGCCTTGTTAGGGATGTGAAGGTTGGGGGCAGCTTGGGATGCAGCAACCATGAGATGGTGGAGTTCCAGATGGAACTAGGCAAAGGAAGTATGGCTAAAAGCAGGATTGCTACCCTGGACTTCCGAAGAGACAACTTCGACCTCTTCCGGGACCTGCTTGGGAGTATCTCATGGGATAGGCTGCTAGAAGGCAAGGGTACTTATGAGAGCTGGGCTACATTTAAGCATCATTTCTTCCATGCTCAGGATCGGTGCATCCCGAGCAGTAGGAAATTGGGGAAGGGGGGCAGGAAACCTGTGTGGATGAGCAAGGAGCTCATCAATAAGATCAAAAGGAAGAGGAAGGTCTATGAAATGTGGAAAAAGGGCCTGTCCTCTTGGGAGGAGTATAGATGTGTTGTCAGGGCCTGCAGGGACACAACAAGGAAGGCTAAAGCCCACCTTGAGATGAGGCTTGCAAAAGAGATAAAGGAAGGGTTTTTTCAAGGAAACAGCAAGAGGAAGACTAGGGATAATGTGGGTCCCTTGCTGAATGAGGGGGGTGACCTGGTCACAGGAGACACTGAGAAGGCAGAAATACTGAATGCTTTCTTTGCTTCAGTCTTTGCTCCAAGGGCACTCCCCCAGGACTCCTCACCACTGGCAATAGGACAAAGGGTCTGGGAAATGGAGGGCTTCCCCCTGGTGGACATGGGAGTGGTTTGGGAGCATCTGAGTGGGCTCAACGCACACAAATCTATGGGTCCTGAAGGGATGCATCCGCGTGTGCTAAGGGAGTTGGCAGATGTGATTGCCAAACCACTTTCTATCATCTTTGACAGGTCCTGGAGAATGGGTGAGGTGCCTGAAGACTGGAGGATAGCCAATGTCACTCTGGTCTTCAAGACGGGCAGGAAGGAGGATCTGGGAAACTACAAGCCAGTCAGTCTCACCTCTGTCCTTGGAAAGGTATTGGAGCAGCTTGTTCTGGATGCCATCTCCAAGCAATTGGAAGAGAAGAAGGTTATGAGGAGTAGTCAGCATGGATTCACCAAGGGGAAGTCATGCTCGACCAACCTCACTGCCTTCTATGATGGCATCACCAGCTGGGTAGATGGGGGGAGAGCAGTGGATGTCCTCTACCTTGACTTTAGCAAGGCTTTCGATACTGTCTCCCATGACATCCTACTAGCAAAGCTGAGAAAATGTGGGATAGATGAGTGGATGGCAAGGTGGGTTGAGAACTGGCCTACTGGCTGAGCTCAGAGGGTGGTGATCAGCAGCACAGAGTCCAGCTGGAGACCTGTGACTAACAGTGTTCCCCAGGGGTTAGTGCTGGCTCTGGTCTTGTTCAACATCTTCATTGACGACCTTGATGAGGCAATAGTGTCTGCCCTCAGCAAGTACGCCGATGACACAAAGCTGGGAGGAGTGGCTGACATGCCAGAAGGCTGTGCTGCCATTCAGCGAGACCTCGACCGGCTGGAGGGATGGGCAGGAAGAAACCAAATGAGATTTAATAAGAGCAAGTGTAGAGTCCTGCACCTGGGAAGGAAAAACCCAAAGTATCGGTACAGGCTGGGGGTTGACCTCCTGGAGAGGAGCTCTGAGGAGAAGGACCTGGGGGTCCTGGTGGATGACAGGTTGACCATGAGCCAGCACTGTGCCCTTATGGCCAAGAGGGCTAATGGGATCCTGGCGTGCATTAAAAGGAGTGTGGCCAGCAGTTCAAGGGAGGTGATCCTTCCCCTCTACTCTGCCCTGGTCAGTCCTCACCTGGAGTACTGTGTCCAGTTCTGGGCTCCCCGGTACAAGAAAGACAGGGATCTCCTGGAAAGAGTCCAGTGGAGGGTCACAAAGATGATACGGGGCCTGGAGCATCTTCCCTATGAAGAAAGGCTGAGAGACCTGGGTCTGTTCAGCCTGGAGAAGAGAAGACTGAGAGGGGATCACCTCAATATATATAAACACCTGAGGGGAGGGGGACAGAAGGATGTAGCCAACCTCCTCTCAGTGGTTTGTGGGGATAAGACAAGGGGCAATGGCTGCAAGTTAGAGCACAGGAAGTTCCGCACTGACATGCGAAAGAACTTCTTCACAGTAAGGGTGATGGAGCATTGGAACAGGCTGCCTAGGGAGGTTGTGAAGTCTCCTTCTCTGGAGATTTGGCAGGGGTGTTGGACCCGATGATCTTTCCAACCCCTTCAATTCTGTGATTCTGTGATTCTGTGATTCTGTAATTTGAAAGAATTAGCTGTTGTTACCTGTCTATGAGATGATAGTCAATGATAATAACAATAATGATGCAAGATACACCTTATTTGGTACTTCATAACAATTCAGTTGAGTGAAATGTGTTTGGTAGTAAACATTTGGTTTGGCTAAGAAAGGAGAGAGGTAAGGTTTCTGACTTAGAAATTTCAAATAGGTTATTTTAGACTCCCTCATATTGTGTTTTAGCATCCTTTGAATAAAAACTACAACACAGATCAAATTAGATCACTATGAATATGTATTATACGTATATCAATACAGATTCATCATCAATAGAGATTACAGTTAAATCTGACTAAAATAGTAGATAGAAATAGTGTTAGGAGATCTGAGTTTTCTAAGAAAAAGTTTTCCAATTCAGTAAAAATATTTCCCTACTCCAAATTTTGGCTTGGGCGCTAAAGGTCTTAAATTGTTAGTAAAATTTTGTCTTGCAAATAGAAAGAATTAATTTTCAGATGTATTAATTTTCAGATATATTTGTTTTAAATAATTTTGAAAAACTTGAGGATTATCTCTATTTTGAAAGAGTACCTATTAATATTGTTACATTAAATATTTTTTAATTTATTATTTAATTTAAATAACAATCTACATTGATAGTTTCAGTTTTGCTGAAAAAAAAAATCCATTGTAATGAACATCTGTTTGTACTTCATCACAGACAGAAGTGAACTGGCACCTCCAAAGGCTGTCTTTATGTGATAGTTATTCCAGAATTTAGACAGAAAAACACAAAACAGTCATTTTCATTACTTCTGATTATTGAGAGGACTAAAATTTTAAGAGAATCAGATTTATTTTTTTTATTATTATTTTTTTTTTTTGAATCTAGAAGAGTGGAAAAGACTGCTTTTTGCTAGAATGACAAAGTTCAAATTTTCCCAGGAGCATTTACTGTTAATGTTTCTATGAAATATTTTGATAAAATAACACATCATCTCTATCAGTGATTATATTAATAGATTTGTCTTTCGGTTTTGTTTAAGCATAGCAAATTAATTAAAAAAAAATGTTTAGGCCAATCTAAAAAAAAGAAAAAATACATAGCATATTTGCCAAACAGTTTAAGCTGAAAAAAAAAAAAAAAAAAAAAAAAGGCAGGGGGGTAAGGCAGCATGTTGAACTGTTGAATTCACCGTTCCCTTCTCTATGGCAGGACTTGAACATTCATTCGGGAGACTAAGTTTTAATTCATCCATTTCTTGAAGGGACCTAAACCTACACTAACCACAAAAAAATCCTGTCCAGAATGTTCCAGTTTATCTTTTGCTTGGTTGTAACAGTTAATTATACTACTATTTACAAATATTAAGTTTTCTTTTGTAAAAAGAACTATGGAATGCAAAAATCAATATGGTCAAGGCTGTATATACCAAAAAGACTGACAGCTGTCAGTTGCATATGAACTGTAAAGGTAACTGTTACTTAAGAAGCAGAGACTACAATATTACACTTTGGCATCATTTTTGTATAGACTTTCTATAAAGCTTCTTCCACACCTTCTTCTCCGTTATTTATCTCCGTCTTTAAAATGTTGTGCATTTAAATGTATTTTTAACCCCTCAAGATTTCATAGATCACAATCATCATCCTCATTGAATATGAAGGAAAAAAAAAAGTGTTTTTCATCAGTTTATCAATGCATAGGAATTAAGTAGCTCCAGACAAAATTTCCAAATACATGAATATGTCTGTTATACTGTCACATTATTAGAATATAGCAGGATAGTTTAGCCCATAACAGCCATCATGCCCCCAAATAATTTTGAGCTACAGAAATTAACAGAGGTCAGAGACCCCATGGACTCTGCAATTTGGGCAAGAGCATAACTGTAGAAGTAGCAGATTATATGTAATTTTTATTTTATATTAAAAAAAAAAAAAAAAAAAAAAAAAAAAAAAAAACAGGTCATGGGGAAGTCAGCATGTCAGGAATCATGAGTGAAGTATTTTGCAGAATTCTAAATAGAATAATATGGATGGTATGTTACTTCACAAGTCTACAGGACCAAGAAAACTCAGGCATGCATATATTGTTTTATCAAAGCTTTTTTTAATTGGGGGAATAGAGGTGTTAGGCTGCAGTAACTGTTTAAGAATATAAACTTTCTGAAGATATTACAGGGCATATTGCTTTGAGTGCCTATGGGGAGACACTGAGAGAGCTGGGACAGTTTAACCTGCAGAAGGGGAATTGCAGGGGTGATCTTATCAATGTCTATAAAGATCTGAACAAAGGGTAAAAAGAAGATGGAGCCAGCTCTTCTCAGTGTTGCTCAGTGACAGAATGCACTGAGCACAAACTGGAAAACAAGAGGTTCCATCTGAACATCAGGAAGTACTTTAATGTGTAGGTGATGGAGCATTGGAACAGATTATCCAAAGAAGCAGTGGAGTCTTCCTCCTCGGAGATCTTCAAAAGCTGTCTCGACGTGGTGTTGCATTAAAGGGTAAAGAAGTTTGGCAGGCCCTAAGCTCCATTGTGTTCCATCTTGACCTCAGATATCAGAGAGGCTGTGGGTGGCTGATTATGAGTGATACACAATTCAGCACTAAAGTCCAGTCATATTCAATATGTTGAATTACCATGATCATGGATGCAAAAATAAAGCAGTAGACATCCAGTCTAGTAGATTGCAGGTGTAGTTTACTGAAGCAACACAGAACAGGTTCTTTTGGATTACCAGCATCCCTATCAGGGGAAAGTAGAAGTTCAGCCCATCAACCGATCCCAGAAGTCAACGATGTCCTCTCAACTTGTATGCAATGTCAGTGCCATCAGTTCCACAGTACCATCAAGTTTGCCATCCCTGTGGTGGTATCACTGAGCCCTGCCAAGATGTCTTCACTCCACTCCAACCTCTGTTTTAATTTCTCTTAGAGTCAGCACACCAAGTTCCCCTGGTGTTGCCTATATCTAAGGTTGCAGGTTTTGTTGCTATGGGGACTATCATGGAAAAAATTCCTTGCATATCTACTGCATCTCACTCTGAAAGTTTCCTCAATGCTGAACATTCTCTTAAAATGTGGACATACCTTTAATCTCAATAAGTCTCCTCCAGCAATTATTCCATACATGGTCCTGGGCAAGCTAATCTAGGTTTTCCTGCCTTAGCAGAGGTGTTGGACCAGATGACCTCTAGTGTACCCTTCCAAACTATCATTCTGCTGTTCTGTGATACTTGAGATAGAGTCTAGCTGAAGCTGTTTGGTCTTCTTTTATCTTCTTTCTGCTAAAGGAACAGGCATCACAGCTACAACTTGCCCTGGAATGATTTATCACTTAAGAACTTCAAATTCCGTTAAATTACCATTGTTTTTCACATCCTATGTTTTCACTCTACTTCCTGAGTTATTCAATAAAGGGAGATGATACCTAGCCATAGAAGCCACTAATTAATTTCATTTGCTTTCTTTACATATATACTTAATATAACATTTCATTTTCATTAGGGAAAAAAAATAGTAAAAATCATTTATTCAAATTATTATTATTTTTAATTATTTTTGTACTTTATTTCAGTGATAACACTCCCATTTATTTTCACAGCCATGAATACAAAATTGACTCCTTAGCTGAGCAAGTATTATTTATGTACCAGACAGTGACTGACTCAGTTCCAATACACTTACAAACTAGCAATAATTAATTTCATATATAATATATAACATCTACTTTTCAGTCACTGGACTAGAAACACCAACATCTGTTGTTTTTGTATAATATAAGTTTAATCCTTTAAACCTGTATTGCTGCAAAAAGAACTTTAGCTTTGAAATGAAAGATCAGAAAGATCACTATTCTTACCAAGCTTTAAGTATTTTATTATACTGCCAATTATATTCTTTTTATATTCTTATTTTGCAGTATCCTCCAGTTGTGTTTAAATTTACCAAAATGCATTTCATTGAAATTCCTTGACATTAGGATAATGGTGACATTAGGCTTTTATTTTACTTTTCTTATGAGTCTATTTACAGTACAAGAGACCAAAGTATTAATTTTGATTTTCCTTTTAAAAAAAAAAAATCACAAAAGGCACTAGAATAAATTACATACATAAACTTTTTACTGTTTGCTCAGACTAGTTTTCAAAATATAAGAGAATATGAAAATGCTAATGAAATAAGCTGCTGGGCTCTGATAAGTGACTTGGAGTAACTTGAAATATTTCTTTTAGAGCATTTCTTTACTTCTGACATCTAACATACTATTTATTCAGACATTGCAACATGGTGCCCTATTTATTCCATGACATGTAGTACTGGCCTCTAGAAAACGTTTTTCTTCCCCTTCTCCTTCCCCTCTCCTGTCCATTTTCCCCTCCCCCTTCTGGTTTTCACTCTCTCTCCCCTTCCTCCTTCCCTTTTCCCTTCCCCTTTCTCTTTTGCTTGCTTTGTTAACAGTAGAAATGAGAATCTAAAAGTTGCATTAGCAACTGTGGTATCTTCTAAAGATGCAGATATGATACACATGTTCATTGTTGAAATGAATACTTGGTGTTTTATAGCAAATAAAACTGTTCTTTGCATCATAATGTTTTAAAATTACTACTTATAAATTACAGTCTAAAAAAATTATCAAAATGACATACAGGGTAAAAAACAGTAGAAAAAAAGGGGGTAAATTAATAGTACAAACCAAAACAGTCCACTCTAAAACCAAACGATGACAATTCAAACTGTTTTCACTGTACTCAGCTAAAATGATATAAAAGAATATTTTATTTTTTTTTGTCTACAAAAAAGAAGGCAAAAGGAAACCTTGTAAAAATGATTTTATTATATCAAATAATAGAACAGCAGTTCTGCTGTTTCATAATCCAAATCTACTGACAGATGAGAGGAATGAGCACTATGAATATGGAATTCCTGCAGAAGCCATGTGTAGAGTTACCTGACAGCTTATTAAAGATCTAATGATTCAGTTTATTAAAATCTCATTCTGCGTTGCTCAATTCTTACATTTGTGGGGGTTCCTACAAGTTTTCCATCACTTATCTAAGAGTTAAGAGTATCTACCACATGATTGCTATGATGGTGACTTTAGGTGTAATCAAATATCAGCACCTAATAAGCCACTGCATCCTTCCTTTACTAGGTTTGTGCTTACAAAAATGCAAATATAGTACTTTTAAAGGTTCCCAATTTATATGGAAATGTATTAGTCAGTCTCTAAGACTCAAGGACTTGTACTACACACTGAAGATTAAATGGATAATTTGACTATTCAAAGACATCAATGCAATTACAGGAAACTGCAATAGCTTTATTAGGTGGAAGTGATAGAAACACAGAAACACAAAACATTAAAGACTGAATAGGAATATTCACATGCAGGGGGTTCTTTGGTCTTTGTTAAATGACTAGGTGGGGAGTCTATTCTTTTTAACACATGAGTAGCTCTCCCCAAAATCTTCAAATGGAGAAGCAGAATCAATCCCACTATTCTGAAGAAAAAATGTCTCTCCTGTGGAAATATAATTTGGCATTGTGAATAGTGACTACAATTATTTTCAACCTGAGTTACTTTTGGTTGCAGTTTTCATAGGAAAGTCATCTGATATAGTTTGGGTTATTTTAGCAGTAAATTGAAGTTGGAGGGAAACTGCTAGGCTTCTTTTAATTTTTATGACATTTAACTACCTTCCCCTCTCTCACACCGTACTTTATTAATTAATTCTAGATTGTGCCTCAGATATTATACCTTAATTTATAGTATTTCTCTAGATATATTAATTAATATAAATGTAAACTCCACGTGGACTTTTTGTGTTTAATCTCACTTCATTTCTTGAGTTTCATTTATATCAGTAGCATACATCAGCAGCGTATATCAGCATATATCAGTATATACTAGCAGCAGTCTGAGGTCTTATTTTGATTTCAGTATTCTACATCTCTTTTTCTTAATTTTCTTTTAAGGTACAGATTATTTTGGAAATTTGTTAAGAAGTGACTCGTTTATATATTTTTTTTTCTGATGTTATAACCCTCATTAATTAAAGAAAAGTTTATTTTCAGTATCCTGAAGTTTATTTAGCCAGTGTGAAAAGTAAAAGTTAAGTAGATCAGAAGTGAGCTTTAAATCATTCACATTAATATTTGCAGTATTTCTTATTAACAGTATTGTAATAAGTTTATGCATACTAAAGTGATAAATACAGGTATTTGAACTGGGTTTTGGACTTTTTTTGGTCTTGAATTATGCTTTATTTTCATTTTATATTGTCGCAAAATTCATTGACTGTCATCAGTATATTCTGTTCTGAAGAAACACGTTAAGTTATATGGACGGAAATATCAGAGGTAGGTTAAGATGTGAAATCATTGACGATCAAAATCATACTAAGCTCCATACTAAGATCCATGCCTGAATCTTTGAGAAGTCAGATGTAACTATTAAATGAGTAATGCCCTCCCCCTGCTCCTAACCACACTATGAGAGTTCATTGAAGTTCCTTAGGTAGAAAAAGACAAAGATGGAAGGAGGAGAAGACTCCTCTGATAAAACATAAACAATGAATGGCAAGAGAAGAAGCAAGAGAGAGAGAAGATCCAGAGGTATAAGGAAATATTTAAAGAAGCATTATTCAAATATTTAATGAATTTAAAGAGTTAGGTTAATGAAGAAAAGATTGTTAGAAAAAATTTTTAACCATGGTCGAGGGGAGACAAAAGATTTTAAAAGTATCTGGATGGAGCTGAAGAAGAGGAAGAAATTTAACATTATAAATAGTAAACAAGACAGTTTCTATGGATAAGACATTTATAAAAGACATCTACAGCTTAGTGTTTACTGGTTAGTTTCTTAGTAGGTTTAGAATGACAGATATATTTATACAGCAAATGATTTTGTAATAAGGTGTCCAGGTTTCAGCTACAATAGAGTTAATTTTTCTTCTAGTAGCTGCTATAGTGCTGTGGTTTTGATTTATGGTGAGAATAATATTGATGACATGCTAATGTTTTAGTTGTTGCAGAGCAGCACTCACCCTAAGTCAAGGACTTTTTAGCTTCTTATTCTGCCTTGCAAGCGAGGAGGCTGGGTGCACAAGAAGCTGTGAGGGGACAGAGGAGGAGGTGCACAAGAAGCTGTGAGGGGACAGAACCAGGACAGATGATCCAAACCGGCCAAAGTTCTATTCCATACCTGTGGCACCATGACAAACAATTAATATGGGATGTCTGGCTGGGGTAGTGGGGGACTGGACATCTGTCAGTGGGTGGTGAGAATTTGCATTGTGAATCACTTGTTTTGTGCATATTATTATTATTCCTATTATTATTATTATAATTTCCCTTCTGTCCTAGTAAACTGCTTTTATCTCAACCCACAAGCTTTTACCTTTTTTTTTTCTGATTCTCTCCCCCATTCCATTGGAGGAGAGGGGAAGGGTGAACATGGGGATCGGATGGCTGTATGGTGCTTAGCTGTCTGCCGGGTTAAACCACAACATAAGGTTGTATATAAGGTTGTGAATAAGGAAAACTATATAATATTGTTAAAAATTATAATGAATGTATCTATGGAATGAACTATAGAATAACAAGCAATAAGTAGTCAGAATTATTATTCATATGAAAGCAAACAATTTTTAGTAATATGAATACTGATACTTCCACTATATACTACTACTACTAATAATAATAATAATAACAACAATAATAATAGTAATAATAATAATAAATCTGTGGTAAGAAAGAAGAAATAGATATGAAGAAAAAAAAAAAGGAAATCAAATCTTGCATTCCTATTATAATAAATATTACACCAAAACCAGCGTGATATTTGTCTGGGCAGCCACTCACTTTCAGAATACTACATCGCTACTTAGAATTTGTGTTAAATGGTACAATATGTAAGAAAAGTATGTATATGGAAATTACTTGCAAATACAAATAAATAAATAAATCAACATTAGCAAACACATCAAATGGTCTTTCTCACTGTATGGTCAGTCTCAGTTTAGAATTATTTGCCTTTTGGCAGTCATGATCCTACTGAAGTAAGATAACCTATATCTTTAAAGAGACTAGAAATGTTTCTTCAATATCTAATTGAATATTACAGATGACCAAATTGTAAACCAAACTCTCTTATTCAGTTTAAATCTCTGTGTCCCTGATCACTTTTGCTTTTCTTCCCTTTACATACTTTATATATTTCTTGTCAGTGGCTGCACAGATTTTCAAACGAAATCTTGCCTTTCTTTGTATACTGCCGTTAATACTCTAGCCCTACTGAAATAAATCATTTGATGTAACCCTAGGCTTATGTTTCCCTCTGGTGGCTTCCCTTATTTTCTTTGGTGGTTTATTTTCTGCGATTGCTTGACGTAGCCAGAATAGAAATCATGGTTTCAATAATTCTGTGTGTGATTCATCTAAGCAACATCAGATGTTCACATTTAAGAAAATAACACTAGGTTCCCAGTAATACTGTTGATTATGTCCAAAGCATGATTCATCTAATCATGAACTGACACAAATTAGTCCCTGAAAATGTCTTCTTGAATATGAAGACAATCTAGTCTGCAATGTAGACTGCTGTAGCTGTTTACACTGTAGATGTCTAAAAGAAGATGAAGTATTATTCATATTCATTTCTTAATTAGGTTGCTAGGTGCTTCTAAATACTTCACCTTTCATCTGGTGAAATTTTCTTCCAAAAAGAAAATATTGCAAAAGAAGAAAAGTAGAAGTTTGCAGTGTGTTCTTTTTACATTTTCTGTCATTTTTCTGCAGAATATCACCTGACAAATTATTTGATCTTTCTTTCCAGTAGACATAATGTATCAGAATTTATTAAGAAACAAATATGACAATCTCTATTTTTATTCTCTTCATATAAGATTCAGGAAGCACCCAAACTAATTATTCTGATGGATCTTTAATGTTTATATAAATTATCAGTGCATGTTCAATACATTTATTCTTGACCAAGATCAAATGTGAATTCTGTGCAAATATATAACAGAATGTAGTCATTTTTTAATTACTAATTCTGAGATACCATAATCTCATTCTTATAAATCTTATTAAAATTGTAATAAATGACTGAGTCCCAAACAGGATTGCAACTAAAATTTACAATTCATTATACAAATAGAGGCAAGCAAACAACGCTGGGTGCGCTGGGAGTCTCTGCTCCACCAAAACGCACACAAGTTACATCAGGTGGCTGGTTTTTATGCTCCTAAGCTAATACGTATTCATCACCACTTTTGGAAAAGGCAGGGTTATTGTAATTAGTTTCCCAGGACCCAAGCCATCCCACGGACGCATGCGTATCTGTCTCCAGTGGTTACTCTGGGGGTCTCTCGTGCTGAAGGGTCGTAGTCTTCCTCCCAGGCTTTGTCCTTCGTTCATTCTTCACCTTCCCCCTCTCCTTATTTAGTAGTCTCTGGGCCAGATGTCAGAAAGTTGAGTCTCATGCAATAGTCAGCAGTTACCTCAAAAAACTCCTCTCTATTCTCTTATCTCCTAGACCCGAGTCTCAAGGTTTACCCTTCAAACCCTCTATCAACATGAATTGCTAGACCATTCTTTTGCAAAATACAAGAACTACATACACTAACCACTCTGTTTCTCTTGGACTTGTGGTTATACAAGGGGATATAAGACAGAAGGTCACATTTCTTTATGAGGCCCTAGCATTGTTCCATATTGACATGAATCAGATGAACATATTTCACAAAATTATTTTAATATTTATTATTTAATAATTTAATATTATATTTAATATATCATTATATTTAATTTAATATATTTAATAATATTTAATTATTAAAAATAAGAATTATTAATCTTATATATGTGTAATCTCTTTTACACATTTAGCAGATGTAATATCTTTTCAGGTCTTATATGTTCAAAGTATTCTATACCCTTGGTATAAGTTGATCTACAGCAGATTTATATAACTAGATGATTTGTTTAAGAGATCAGGTTATCATTCTGAATTAAATTATTTTGTTATGCAGGATTTTATTCACATTAAAATGATTTTACTTGTTTCATAAGAATAGTATCAGTGGTCATACAGAAGATATTATCAGCAGATATGACATGACATGTAATCTCTGATCTCTCCACACTTAAAAATCAGACACTGTGAACAGTAGAAGGCTGGTTTTCTTTAGAACTTTTCTGTGTTTTGCATCATTCGTTGTTTTGGGAAGTGCTACTTTCTTCCAAGAAAGAGGTCTAGAAAATTTCCAAGGCATTTTCCGCAGTGGTACCCTAGTCTCAGTGAATCATGTTTATTGAGAGATATGTTGCAATTATCTATAATTTCAAAATAGAACCCTATATATAATGCATGATTTAATTCATCAGGTTGATGAAAATCCTGGGTACTTACAATGAAACTGTTGGAATACAGCTATGTCACATAGATGATAAAAAGTTAAACTGGATGGGAGGGGTCCTTTACAGAGAGACTAAGCTATTGTGTCAGTGCTTTTAGAATACTGTTATAAAATAATAATGATGATGATGATACATAATTATAGGCATAGGATTGACACTGTTTTGTTTTTTTTTTTAAGGCAGTTTTTACATTGTACTTCATATTACTTTTTGCACTGAAGCATATATCTTGGATGATAACAACATTAACAGTAGTTGTCAGTGTTTCATGAACCCTTGATAAGCATACAAAACTAAAATATATGATGTACATTATGACATCAAAACTAACTGTCTTCCTCACAAGCACCTGCATCCTATTACACACTCATAACAAATAGTAAAATGTCCTTCTGCATGTGTTTTCCCTAATGATGGTTGTGGTTCTTTTTTCTTTTTTTCTTCAGGGGGCTCAAATTTTTCATTGTGTCATATTTTTCAACTGAAATATTTAAGTCCAGGAGCTGCAGGTTAGTAATTTAAGAAAGTAATACTAAACACTAGATCACTGGACTGTGTACCTTCCTTGTATGAACATTGTTAGATATTAACCAGTTACTTCAAAAAGGGTTGCAAAATAGTCAATAAATGTAATACCTAAATTCATCTAGTCTATGGAATGTCTCCTCCCCAGGCCAAGTGGTGCAGAGTCACTCAAACCTACACAAAGTATCCTGTTACTACAGAAAGCAGGTCAAGTCAACCCTGTGCAATACTTGACCATTAGTGTCATCATATACCCAGAAACTCCATACAGTAATTATCTTTTGAACATTTTTTCCTTGGTTCAAAGTGTTTGAAATAATGTGAAATCAATACTGTATCCCTGCTAAAGTAGTGGTTAATGCCACCAGATGAAGGGTATGTGTTCCTTGTTCTGGGATGTCTTATGAAGATTGGTAGAGGTCCTTCTGGATGAGAATACCAACTCATTGGTACTATGATGACTGTGAAAGACTGCACAGGGTGAAAGGAATTAAACCTCTTGATGTTTTTTTCATGCTACTTAATGGAGGAGATTTCTATACTTTTCTCATTCAGGGCATTATGAATGCCCATTACATTAATAAATAAGGTTTGTTGATTTTACAGCAACATCACATTGTTGGCACTTATTTTATCCATGGTTACTCCTAGACTGTTACACTGATACTTTCCCAGATATTCACCATTAGTGTTTGATCACTGGGTCAAAAAATTTGCTTCAGGTGAATTTCATCTCACTGGTTTCAGATCCTGCACTAAATTGTCAAAACTCTTTTCAGTCTTTTTATGTCAGTCAAGTCTAAGTCTATCAAACTGTATGTCCTTTCTTTTGGATCCTATCTGCAAATTTTGATCCTATCTGCAAATTTTAAAAGTTGCACTCTGCTTTCTATCATGTTGTCAATGAAAATCTGAGTTTAAGAGAGAGAAAGAAAGAAACACTTTTTTTGTTTAAGATGGTTTACAATTGTACACTAAAACACTGTTCTTGGAGAATGATTTTTCAGACACCTTGAATGATTGATTATAAGCACTATTTTTTTTTTGCTTATTTATGGGGCATTTGGGGGACAGAGTCTATCATTCTACTGTAGTTTTTGTATGTCATATGTACTCTTACATAATGTTCTTCTTTGATATTTTTTTTAAAATTCATATTTATTTATTTATTTATTTCCTCACAGGCCTGTCCTTATAGCTTATGATCATGTTACTGTCTTCTAGAAAACCTGTACATTCTTATTTTTCCCAACATCTGTAAGGAAAATTACACCTAGGAATTTCAGCTAAGCTTATAAAACTGTAATTTCCTTACACAATTTTAATCTGAGTTTGATGTCATATTCAGAAGGGATAGAAATTGAAAAAGAAAAGGCCATCAAATTAATTAAGTTAATGACAGATAAACAATACACAAGAGAAAAATAAATCTTCATACTCCTGCCAAACAGACAAATATTTTCTATTTTCCAAATATTTTCTATATTCTTTGAGATATTGGAGTGATTCTAAGTGACTTCCTCCCATTAGCATGTTACAGTGAGCTATTTCACTGGACCCTGAGGAAAAGAATAGAGATAACATGCTTTAATCTGCTTTTGTTTTGTGCACCTTCCTTCCTTCCTTCCTTCCTTTCTTTCTTTCTTTCTTTCTTTCTTTCTTTCTTTCTTTCTTTCTTTCTTTCTTTCTTTCTTTCTTCCTTCCTTCCTTCCTTCCTTCCTTCCTTCCTTCCTTCCTTCCTTCCTTCCTTCCTTCCTTCCTTCCTTCCTTCCTTCCTTCCTTCCTTCCTTCTTCTTTCCTTCTTTCTTTCCTTCTTTCTTTCTTCTTTCCTTCTTTCTTTCTTTCTTTCTTTCTTTCTTTCTTTCTTTCTTTCTTTCTTTCTTTCTTCTTTCTTTCCTTTCTTTCTTTCTTTCTTTCTTTCTTTCTTTCTTTCTTTCTTTCTTTCTTTCTTTCCTCTCTCTCTCTCTCTTTCTCTTTCTCTCTCTCTTTCTCTTTCTCTCTCTCTCTCTCTCTTTCTCTCTCTCTTTCTCTTTTTCTTTTTCTCTCTCTTTCTCTCTTTCTCTCTCTCATTTGGCCTGGGAAGAGTACAGGGATGCAGTCCAGATATGCAGGGATGGGATCAGGAAAGCCAAGGCACATATGGAACTGAGCTTTGCAAGAAGAATAACACAAAGGGATTCTTAAGGTACATTCCTCAGAAAAGAAAAGCCAAGGAGAGGGTACCTCTTCTGATGAACGAGGAGGGTGAACAGGTAACAACAGACATGGAGAGGGCCGAGGTACTCAGCAACTTCTTTGCCTCAATCTTCACTGATACTCAAGGTTTCCCAAGTCTTTCATTTCCCTAAAACCATAGATGGAGTGTGGGGGAACAAAGTCTCACCCACTGTTAGTGAAGAGCAGGTTCAAGACCACCTGACGGAACTGAACAGGTACATGTCCAAGTGCAAGCTGCTGCACCTCGGCAAGGGCAATCCCAGACATGAGTACATACTGGGAGAAAAACGCATTGAGAGCATCTCTGCAGAGAAGGACTTAAGGGTTCTGGTGGATGAAAAGTTTAACATGAGCCAGCAGTGCACACTTGCACCCCATAATTCCAGTGTAGGAAAACAGATGGCTAAAAGTGAAGCAATAATTTTTACACAAGACAAACTTTAACATACAGGGATAGAGAAATATTAACAGTGATTTTTGTCAAATGATAGGATTGAAATAATTCTTGCAGTCTTTATTAATATTAAATAGTTAACTGGGGGAGAAGAGAAGGGGTAGAAGGGGAGATGGGGACAGACAGGGTTATGCTAACAATTTTTTTTTCTGTTGCAGCAAGATTGGAAGAAAATTAAAATACAAAGGACAGTCAAAACATTATGGAGAAATAATTTTCTGGCTCCATAGTAACTGAAATTATAGAAACAGGATCTAAGGCAGATCTAAGAAACGGGATCTTGATCTTACTAAAAAGATCAAGATCATGTGATATATCAATAAATACATTTTTTTAGATATCTGAAAATAATGAAAGTCAAGATTTTTTTTTTTATAGTTCACATGTGGGCATGAGGAAACAACAAGTATTTCAGTCACATCCAAGTACAAGCTTAGAGGAGGTAGAAAATGGTGGGTGGGGGGAAGGTATTTTTAGTTTACTTTTAGTTTCTCACTGCTCTTATCAATGGAAAATAATCTGTTATTATTAATAGGCAATACATTATATTAATGTCCCTATACTAAGTTCTTTGCCCATGATGACAATTGATGAACAATCTCTGTGTCCTTACTTAAAGCCATGAGACTTTTCATTGTATTTTGTTCCCCTGTTCCTTTGAGGTGGGGCAGTGAGAGAGCATTTTGGTGGAACTTAGTGAGCCATTAATGTGAAACTACCACAGATAAGGTTGGTGATTGCCTGGCATTGCAATTTGTCAGGGTCTCTCTGCAAGTCCTCTCCACCTTCAATGGAGTCAACAGCTACAATTTTGTATCATCTGTAAACTTACTTTGTATGAATTTAAGCTTTGCATACAGACATTTTTTAAAAACACTGAAGAGAACTGGACCTAAAATGGGGAACCCAAATAGTGATTGGTTGCCAGCCTGATCTAATGACATTTATTATAATTCTTTGAAGCTCAAACCATCAGCCAACTGTTCACCAATCATATTATGCATTTGTCTAGCTGTATGCTAGACATTTTGTCCAGAATACTGTGAGAACCAGTTTTTAAAGTTTTGTTGAAATCCAAAAAGATCACTTTTACTGTTTTTCCTTGGTCAACTAAATAGGAGACCTTGTTTTAAAATTAAATTTAATTATATAAACAAGACTTTCCCCTTGTGAACCCATGTTGGGTATGACCAATGACTGCAAGCAAGTCTGATTTCAAAGGAAAAAAAAACATCTTAAATTCAATTTTAATGTCTCATTACAGATAAGGTTAAACTTAATATAAATGCGGATGAAAATTATGAAAAATTCTTTCTCTTAACAGTGTATGTGAAATTATGCAAAAATTGGCTAAAACACAATCAGTGGAGTGATATTTCAGTGGTACTGAAATATTTAACTTGAAATAATAACCCATAAATGTTTGCAATCTACGTTCTTAACAAGAAACTAAATATGTATTCCTAGCAGTTTCAGCAGGTAGTCTTCAGTGGCTTGTTGACAAAAGGCGATACAGTGCCATCAAAGATGACAAAGCTACACGTAAATACATTGAGCCAGCCCTGGAGTATTTGGCACTCAATATAACTCAAAACAGTACAATTTTATTTATTTATTTTTTTTTTCTCATAACACAGTAGCTGTATTCAAACTTTCTTCCAGGAATTGTCCTTGGAACATTTTAACTCCTAAGCTACTCACGACAATCATTTGAGAGAACACACTGAATTTTAGTCAAAAGGATGGAAAAGATAGAAGACACTAGGACTAAAACATTGAAGAATGAAGAAGATTGAAGAGTGAAGAGTGAAGAAGAGAATATCAAACCTTGTATAGAGAAATATAAGCTTCCTAGCAAGGAGCAAAGGAAAGGTGATAGATTGTACTATTAGGCTGGCAATGACAAATAACTTAATTTGGGTAAGGGCAGCCTATTTCCTTTAAGAAAAAATGCTTCTCATGCTTTTAGAAGATCACTGAGAAAATCACTCTGACTCTTATCATCTAGCTATCACAACAAGCTTTGGCTAGGATATTTGTGGTCATCATTTGTGACCCATCTCTATAGAAGGGTATTAGAAGGGCATTTACTTATTTTCTTAATGACAGGAAAACTATGTTGATGAGCATTGAACTATTTAAATAACATTAACTATATTATAGTAAAGTCATATGTATGCATAATTTCAGCTAATACGGTAATATCAGTTTTGTACTTTTAATTTAAAACTGACCTTCATAGCTAGATGCAAAGACTTCTCAAATCAATGAAGTTCTGTTATGACAAATATAGGATTTTTGTACAGGCAAAGTTAGCATATTTGAATGAATTGAAATGAATCTTGAAAAGTGGTAGTATTTTCCATGGGGAAATTTCAAAGCATTCTATAAATACAAAACACTGGGGAGTGTTTTATTTATTTATTTATTTATTTATTAAGCAAAGAACTGATTTTCATTTGTAGTTAAAATGTTTTTCTTTCTTTAGTTACAAAAGTTTCATCAAATAAAACTTTTTGATGAGATTTGAGAGTAACAGTAACTCCAACATAGCCATCTACAACAAACAGAAATCCAAATTGTCTGTTGAAGACCAAGAAAATCAAGTGCTGTCTCTTCAGTGGAAGATAAAGCTGAAGTACAACATCAATTTATTCAAAAAGCAGAAAATTTAGTATGTATTTTAGAAGGAAAGAGGTGCAGTAGAAAAGGATGTTAAGATTTATTCTTGCCTACAGATACAGACAGAAGGAGAGTTCTTTCTGCTGAGGTAAAGAATAATCAAAACATGCTCAGAACCTGCATGTTTTGATAGCATCCTGCCACTGGAGAGCTCTAACAGAGCTAGCTGTTAGAGACAACAAAAATGGCCTGTTGGCTATTAATGTGAAGGCATGGGAAATGTTGGACCTTAATGCATTACAAGAGAGTTGGGAGTACCTAAATTTAGGGATTTATTTCTTGACAGTTATCATAACAGGTATTGCAACAGGAAAAATTACGCAGGTAGGGTGACATTATTTTAAGTGAAATGTTGTTTCCTTACCATGATCATAGTGACTCAGAATAGCTGATTCTACCCTGGGACAGAAAGATAGGGTAGATGATGTTCTAGTCTATCTTCCAAACACTTTTTTTTTCTATAACCTTATCTTTAGAGATTTTTCCCAGTGAGAATTAAAGAGATAAGAAGATACAAGATTTATTTTTTTCCTACCTTTATATCCTTTTTGATGAAATAAGAGACTATTCTGCTTTATAAAGGTAATGAAAAATGAGTTCTCAGAGCTTTACAAAATAAATTCTAACAAATAAAATAAAAATTATAATCATTTCCACAACGCAAATTTATCTGGTACATTTTATTTCAGTCCCTGTTTTAGTCTTCAAAACTTTATCATTACTGTCTCATTTTGTTTATATTGTTAACTATTAAAGAGTGTCTGAAACTGTGAGGGACAGTGGGATTCATCTCGCCTTTTTGCCATTTATAAATCTAAACTAATTAATGACAGTTTCATTCAGTTGTCTACACATAGGTATCTAGTATCATTGAGATACCCTGGAGAACCCTGCTCAGTCTTCAGCTGCCTCTCCAAAAATATCTGTCTTCTGTGCTGTAAGTCATAGTCTCATGAAGATATCAGTTATCTTCTAGCTATCTGTTTATCCAGACCATACTTCTTCAGCTTACATTAGACTATTGTGGAAAATGGTCTCAAAAGCCTTAAAGAAATTGAGACAAAACTACTACTCTTTCTCCTTGTAGCCCATAATTTATTCAGTCTAGCAAGATTGTCCTAAATAAATTTGTTTAACTTCCTGTACATTATGTATTTGGGAATGGATTCTGAGATCCTTCTAAAGATTGAGTGAAGTTAAACGGTTTTTAGGTTCTTTGTATTCCTTCTTTACAGTAAATATAGCATGAGCCCTTTTCCCACTTGTTGGTGACAACTCCTGAATAGCACATTTTTTTCACAAATAAATGAAGGCAGTGTTACAGTTTCATCAGCCTGTTTTCTCAACACCTTTAAGTAAATTAAAGGCTCAAAAAAACACTAACAAAATTAAAATGCTCACAAATGCTGCACAGACCTTTTAAATTCCTCATCTGTCTGTTCTTTTCCTGAATGTTTCCTTTTAATAATTTAGTTCATCAAAAAGATTCTTGCTTAGTCAAATACGATTTCTGCCAAAATTTACAGAAGTCTTAAGCACATCCTCTTCATCAGATGATCAAAAACAACTATCTGATCACATTCTCTGATCTTCATCTAGAGATACAGAAAACATGTCTTTGGCTTCATACTGCACCTCTGCATAGCCAGTGAACTGTTTTACCTGGAGTGCAGCTCTCTCTCATCTATGCTACTTATACTTCTGTAACAAGCTACAGTCATTTGAGGGTTTCATGAATGTTTCTTGTCATGCCATCACATCAAGGCTCTGTGATTCCCATCACCACATAGCCTTCTGTCAGCATGAGAATTTCCATTTTTTTCAGAATTTCCAGTGTTTATTTCTTGATGTACTTTGTGTTAGTGTACAGATGTTTAAGATAACCTTCTGAATAGCTTTCTTCTGAGGGGGTGTGAATCTCAGAATCATAGAAGGGCTTGGGTTGGAAGGGACCTTAAAGATCATCTAGTTCTAATCCCCCTGCCATGGGAAGACGTATCACTCAATAAGTCAGGTTGGCCAAAGCCCCATCAGCCTGGACTTTAATACCTCCAGGGATGGGACATCCACAACCTCTTTGGGCAACATCTTTCAGTGTCTCACTATCCTTACAGTGAAGAATTTATTCTAATTGCTAATCTAAATCTATCCTTATTTAGTTTAAGACCATTCCCCCTCATCCTGTCATTATCTGTACGAGTAAAGAGTCCTTCTCCATCTTTCTTATAAGCCCCCTTTAAGTATTGAAAGGCTGCAACGTGGTCTACCCAGAGCCTTCTCTTCTCCAGGCTGAACATCCCCAGCTCTCTCAGCTTTTCTTCACAGGAGAGGTGCTCCAGCCCTCTGATTATCTTTGTAGCCCTTCTCTGGACTTGCTTTTACAGGTCATAGAATCATAGAATCATAGAATATCCCAAGGTGGAAGGGATCCATAAAGTGTCATGTAGACCTTCCCATGATCAACAAACCCAAAGTTCTGCCAGTTGCACCAGACTCAAAGCTAAGTATTGGTAAGATGAGTCTGCTTGTCAATATTGATCCCTCCTATCAGAAGGACAGAGGCAAATAAAAGCTGTTCCCCTGATCCTTTAACCAGTCCCCCAAAAACCCTAAAGTCCCTTTTGATCGCTCTCGGACTGCTCCTTGCTACTTCATCATTACCAGCCTGAGAAAACAGTATTGGGTAGTAGTCAGTGGGCCATACCAGGTGAGTGACTTTCCCAGCAATGTCTCTTACATTACAATGTCTGCCCCAGGGAGGCAACAGACTTCCCTGTGGGTTGGGTCTGGATGGCATATCGGGCCTTCTGTCCCTTTCAGAAGGGTGTCCCCCATGACAA
Source organism: Netta rufina (assembly GCF_964035555.1). Classification (NCBI taxonomy): domain Eukaryota; kingdom Metazoa; phylum Chordata; class Aves; order Anseriformes; family Anatidae; genus Netta; species Netta rufina. Next base: position 40,444,654 of record NC_140123.1, on the reverse strand, counting down.
TAACCCTTTGACAGAAGATGTAGCGATGTGGGGGGTAGGTTACCTTGCCTTAGGCACCTCTTCCAACTGGGATGGGCTTCATCTACATCGCTGTTCTGACTGCCATGTTCTAGAGCCTCATACCTGTTATACAAGGGTAGATGGGAAGGTGAGGTAGGCAGAGAGAGGCCTCGCTTACCACCCTGAGCAGAAATCTGCTTCCATTCCCCCTCTTGGCCTAGGTCCCTCCTACTGCCTGGTGGGATAGAGGAACCTTTGTTATTTGTTGTGTGTAAGGCTTGTAAATCTGTCTCAGGAAGGGTAGAGTATGCTTCCAACAGTCAATTTTCCTCTCTGACTCCTTGATGCTCCTCAGCCTACTCACCTGCTCCTGAAACTCTGTCACCAGGCTGAGCAATTCTTCAATCTGGGCACACCTCCCACAGGCTGCTGCTGTCAGACACTGACAGAAGACTCAGGAACACCCTGCAGCCCAAGACAAGGATGTGTTTCCCTGAGACTCTGTCTGGGTAGCCACATCGGTGACTATGGCTAGGAAGACCGCAAGACATGCAGAGGGCATGGCTTTCTGCCTGGTGGATACCACGAACGGGCTCTTCACAAGCAGGTTACAACCATTTCTGGGAAAGACCATTGGAAAAGAGCGGTGAGGGCACCCCCCCTGCTCACCCTGCCCATGTGAACTGCTGCACCATGCCCAGGCTGATACTCCACAACCTGTTTGCCCATCCTGGTCGCTTTTACTCCCTAAGGGCTGCCTTTGTATGGCCAGGGAGGGGGATCTGCTGGCTCCACCCACGCCTTGTCAGCCTCCCTTGCGAGGGCTGCCAGGACCTGGCAGCTCTCTCTGCTGCCTCGAGTGGCCTTGATGCTGGAAAAAAGGTCCTGCCCACCTTGATTCTGTACTCCGCTGCAAAACGCTTCTGCCCTGGAGCCGATCGCCTCAGTGAGAGGTCCACATCTTTCTTGTGCTGGAGGCCCCAAACCTGGATGTAGTACTCCAGGTGGCACCTGGCTTGCTTTTTTGTTTTTAAGTGGCACTTCTAATAGTATTGAGGTCATAATTCACTGTCAGATTTTTCAAGTTTGTTGTTATAAATGTATGTGTTATATTAAATGGGACAAAAGTGTCAAGACACTAAACTCTTAAAGAAAACAAACAATTTAGAGGGCAGAATGATTTAAAAACATCTCTGTTCCAAAGCGAATATGAAAGGTTCCAAACTATCTCTTTTTCCAAGTGATATTAACATTTTTTAATTGTGCCATGTTTCTGTCTTTCTTATTCTGGGGGCCCCAGAGCTGAACACAGTACTCCAGGTGGGGTCTCATGAGAGCAGAGTAGAGAGGGAGAAGCTATGCTTCTTTTCATGCAGACTTGGACATGACTGGCTTTCTGGGTTGCAAGCTCACATCACCAGCTCATGTTCAGTTCTTCATTCACCGAGTCCTTCTGCACAAGGCTGCATTCATCCCCCAGTTGTTACTGATGTCTGGGACTCTGGATTGCCCTTACCCATGTGCAGAACCTTGGCCTTGGACTTCATGAATTTTGTATGGGCCCACTTCTCAAGCTTGTCAAAGTCCCTCTGGATGTCATCCTTTCCCTCCAGCATTCACCTCTCAAGTTGGTGTCGTTCACAAAATTTCTGTGCATGCATTCAATCCCACTGTCTACGTCACCAACAAAGATGTCAAATAATACTAGTCCCATTACAGACCCCTAAGGGACACAAATTGTCACTGGTCTCCACCTGGATGTTGAGCTGTTGATGAACTGAACCATACAGAACTGTATTTCTAGAGATATAAACTGTAGGTTAAACAAATAAATAATTTATGAGTTCTTCATCAAATGAAAAAAAAAAAAAAGGAAAAAAAAAGACAGCTAAAAACATGTTAGTTTCTAGATATTATCAAATACATACTTCTTCCTCTGTTTTTATAAAATGTTTCCTGAGAATATATTAGGGAAACAAACAAATAAATAAATAATAAATTTCATACAGCTTAGATTCTTTGTAGATGGCATTCTGGAGTGTTATAAAGTTATCTCTGAGATATTAACTGTACTACATTTAAATTTCCATGGATGAAATGTGCTGTTATGAATTAAGAATATGGGCAAGTGAACATTTTGTGCATAATTTCCTTCCTTTATGTTTAGTTTATACGTATGCATAGGGATCCATATTCATATGAGATATACAAGTAATTTATTTCCAACTACTGAACTAAAACTGGGCAGTAATTTCTTTGGCTTTTGATATGATGTTGTTGCTAAGGAATATATGACACTGAGCGATACTTAAGAGTTGTCATTAGGTGTTTATCTTAGGCTCAGAGCACTTAGATGTCTATTTTCTTTGCAAGGCCGAATTATTTCTCCTTCTATACATTTGCGGAAACAGATAAGATATTAAATGGAACCAAATGATCAATAGTCATTGTTGATTTATGTTATTTAAATTAGATAGCTACACAGCTGCAATCAAAAAATAGTAAAAATATGATAGTGTTATGATGTTCTTTGCACAGCTTAATGTTCTTATTATCCTTGTCACTCTGTACAACCAACATATTTTAATCTGTGCAGAATTCAATTTCCTTTTCACTCTAGTTTGGAAACAAAGGATTGCAAATTGCATACTCTCTGATTTTATTCAATATATTGAAAGAAAATATTTGTGCATATCAGCGATACTACTTGTATTCCAAGAACGGAGTTAACTTTCTTCATAACCACCCATATGATACTATGTTTTGCACTTGTGACGAGACCAGTGTTGATAACATATGGATGTTTTAGCTTTTGCTGAGCATTGCATACAGAGTCAAGATCTTTTCTGCTTCTCCTGCTGCTCTGCTCATGAGGAGGCTGGGAGGAGACATAGCCATGGTAGCTGACCCAAGTCGGCTTGGGTTGGACTAGATGATCTTAGAGGTCTTTTCTAATCTGAATGATTTCATGATCCTGTGATGTTCCATACCATATAATGCCATGATCAGCAACAAAAGCTAGAGAGAGGGAGGGAGGGGGGATATTTGGAGTTATGACATTTGTCTTCTCAAGTAACATATAAAGTTCTGATTTTCTGGAAAAGGCAGAACTTGCTTTGCTTGTGCTCACACCTTTTATTTTACCACAATTAACCTTCAACACTGAACAACGAAAAATAGGAGTCCTTGTATTTTTTGCTCAGACCAAAACCTGTGACTCTTCAGAGGCTTTGTGAACATTGAAACTATGTCTTAAAATGAAGCAGATTATCCATATGTGGATAAGAACTGAGTGATTCAAAGTCACTCAGAATAAAAATATCTGAACACTTTTATTGGACTCTCAACACTGAAGTGTCTCCAGACTTCATACTAAGTGAAAAATCTAGCTAAGGAAATTTGACCGAAATTAATAAGAATTATTCACATACAGTACTAGGGAGTTGTACTGAAGGGGATCATAATACAAGGAATTAACCATTTTTTCTTAATCAGACAGGTATACACCTCTATTTTTCCACTTCTCCACAGTTTCACACAAAGTCCATCTTAGTCAGTGGGGCCTAGTTAATGTAGCCAGTATCTATGCTGTTAATAGCCATGTCATGATTTTACCCAGGGCAGAATTCATGTCTCAGAGCTCCTCCCCAGGAGGTCATCCCCCAGCCTGTACTGATACATGCAGTTATTTCTTCCAAGATGCAGGACTCTACATTTGCTCTTATTAAATCTCATTTGGTTTCTTCCTACCTATCTTTCTAGCCTGTCTAGGTCTCACTGAATGGCAGCATAGCCTTCTGGCGTGTCAGCCACTCCTCCCGGCTTTGTGTCATCAGCATACATGCTGAGGGCAGACACTAGTCTCTCATCAAGGTCGTTGATGAAGATGTTGAACAAGACCAGAGCCAGCACCAATCCCTGGGGAACACTGTTAGTCACAGGTCTCCAGCCAGACTCTGTGCCACCAATCACCAGCCTCTGAGCTCAGCCAGTCAGCCAGTTCTCAACCCACCTTGCCGTCCACTCATCTATCCCACATTTTCTCAGCTTTGCTATCAGGATGTCATGGGAGATGCTATCGAAAGCCTTGCTAAAGTCAAGGTAGATGACATCCACCGCTCTCCCCTCATCTACCCAGCTGGTGATGCCATCATAGAAGGCAGTGAGGTTGGTCAAGTATGACTTCCCCTTGGTGAATCCATGCTGACTACTCCTCATAACCTTCTTCTCCTCCAATTGCTTGGAGATGGCATCCAGAACAAGCTGTTCCAACATGTTTTCAGGGACAGAGATGAGACTGACTGGTCTGTAGTTTCCCAGATCCTCCTTCTTGCCCTTCTTGAAGACCAGAGTGACACTGGCTATCCTCCAATCTTCAGGCACTTCTCCTGTTATCCAGGACCTTTCAAAGATGATAGAGAGTGGTTTGGTGATCACCTCTGCCAACTCCCTTAGCACATGTGAATGCATCCCATCGGGACCCATGGATTTGTGTGTGTTGAGCCCACTCTGACGCTCCCTATCAAAGGGGGAGTTCTTCACTTCCCAGATTCTTTCTCCTCCCTCCAGGGTCGAGGTGTCCCAGGGGGGAGTCCCTGAAGAAAAGACTGAAGCAAAGAAAGCATTATCTCTGCCTTCTCAGCATCTCCCATTACCAGGACACCTCTGTCGTTCAGCAAGGGACTCACATTTCACTTTGTTGAATTTGCAGACACTCCTGTCAGCTCACATATCCAATCTGTTAAGATCCCTCTGAATGGCAGCACAGCCATTTGGTATATCATCAGCTTCTCCCCAGCTTTTGTTATCTACACACTTGCTGAGACTGCACCATTACATTGGTCAGATTGTTCTGTTCTATGTTAGACTGTAAATGGAAATGGAACTGGATGGTGACTGGGTTGGAGACTATTTGCTCCTCAATATTTTCTGCTCTTCCCATTGGTAGGTCCAGATTAGGAACAAACTGATCATGATATTCTGAAGACAGTTCTTGTCACCCTTCCTCATCTGACCTGATTAGAATTCACTAGTGATAATGCACATAACTTCATGCCTGCAATCCACAAACCTACACATCCATGAGTCCATCAAACCCTTAACCAAACTTGAATTCTGTTCCAGATTCATTCCCAGATCTTGGACCCCTATATCTGCAGTTTCAACCTTGGATCTTTCCAGATTCTGGTCTCCTGTTATTCAAAGGATTGAGTTAAGCTTGAGTTTGCTAGTGCATCATGTTCCTCCCTCTGCCTGCTTCCCACCCACAGAACAGAGGGCATGAATACAGAAAATGGTACACAGCAACAAACAATAAATGGGTAAGAATAAGATTTAGTAAAAAGATACAATAGACTGTTGTGATCAGGCATGGGAACTGGCCAGACTAATGTCCTGACCACCAACTCATTATAGAGGATCAGTATCTCCCCTCTTCATCTTGCTACCTCCTCCTCCCCCCCCTCCCCCCTCCCCCCATTTCTTTTTCCACCTTTTGTCCTTCTGCTAAACATACAGTACTAAGTTTTTCACATGACAACAATCCCCTTAGGAGATCCCATTATACATTTTACACAATCCCACAAGATCTCTCAAATATCTCATAAGAAGTCTGCTTCTTCTCACAAGGTCTATGATAATCTGGTTCACCTCCTTCTTACCAGGTTAAGGAGTTCTTTCAATGGCTCTTCAAGTGATTTCTTATTGTCTCTATCAGCTCCTACTCATATCAGGAACTAATGATTTGTGAAAACACTTTTCAGAGTAATATTTTATTTCATATTCTTCAACACAACCTTTTCTGAATAAAGACTTCTAACTTAGTAGAGGACCAAAAGGCATCCATTAGATGCATGTCACACTCTCTCTTCCACCTGATGAATAGAATTGAAAATACCTCTTTAAACACTAGCATTTGTATCTTCCTCCTCTTTTTATTGCCATGTTCAAAAAGAGCAATTTGTTTCTGTGCTGTGACATTGCAAGATACAATAAGAAAAAGTAATAACAAGTAATCAGTACTGACAGGATGATTTTTTTATATAAAGTCATATCTGTATCAATCATCTGTTAACAAGAACTTGTCCCTGCAGACATATTATAACTGTTGTTTTGTAGCTAATTGCATTAATAAGAAAACAAAAAAATATATATAAAGAAAAAAATAGAAGGAAATGACAGCAAGTAATGGAAAAACTGAATTAAACAAGAATCATTATGATAAGATTTATTTCAAACATAACTAACAGATATGAGCTCTGGGTTAACTGACACTTTAAATGATAGAAATGGTGACTGCAAATAGTACAAAAGAGGGTTCCTGTTTCATAAGTGTCATGACAGGCTTTTTAAATTGGTGACAACTTTAACTCGGTGTCAGAATAAAGCTTACAGTTCAATGATAATCCCTAATGGGTAACAGATCTTGTCTATGTCAATAAAAATCATTCTTGTATTCATTGTTTTTTTTTACTTCTACCCATATTGGGGTTTTATTTCTTTTTCTTTCTTTCTTTCTTTCTTTCTTTCTTTCTTTCTTTCTTTCTTTCTTTCTTTCTTTCTTTCTTTCTTTCTTTCTTTCTTTTCTTTCTTTTCTTTCTTTTCAGCAAGGTATGACAAACTATATCCACTTTTCGTTTTGGTGGCACATAAATAAAACCACACTGTGTTAAAGTTTAAAAAGACGACATACTTCTGTTTCTATCATCTGCAGCAAAAGTATAAGTCTTAGGACAATAGTTTCTGAGTTGGGATGGCAGAAATGGTTTAAAATGTCACAAAATATTGTGATAAAAGATAAATTTTAAATTTTAAAGTAACAAATATATATATATAACATTTCTCCATTTATGACAGTGGTGAAAGTAAAGTACAAGGATATCAGAAATGTGCTTTCAACATATTTCTCTACTAAACATATTAACAAAATAAATAAATAAATAAATAAATAAAACAAATAAATAAATAAAAAAGGAAAATGCCAAAGACTCTAAGACATAAAAAAATAACACTTCTTATGGAAAATCAGTTTCTACTAGGCTGGTACCAAGTTTTTAGAGGAAAATGATTTTTAAAGGTTTATTGTTTCTTTATGATTTTTTTAAAAAAGATGCTAATATGATGTCTATATAATTGCACATATTGTCTATATAATTGCATATAATTCTGCCAGCAGCAACTTGTCTATTTCCCATTAGTGCTAATAGCAGTTACGTACATAAATCTGATCTGAAGGGAGGAAAGATCTACAGTTTTTGAATATTTAAGCACTAGACTATAGGCAGTCTTCAAAAGTCATAACACTTCACTAAGTAAATTACCTTTTAAGCATTTCATAATGGTGAATTTCTAACTTCTCAAGCAAAAACCCTCTACTTAGTTCAGAGTTTTGATTTCCAGTTCTGTTCTAAACCATTACTATCATTACCAATCTGGTTCAGGTAAATGATTACATAGTTCTCAACTGTTATAAATGAAGTCTCAACTCAATCTGAATTTAGTAATATTTATAAAAGGAATAATTATAAAAGGCAAGTAAATAGTGCTGGGTGCGCGGGGAATCTATGCTTTACCAACACGCACACACGAACATCGAACATTCTAAATATATAAAACATTGCTTTTACATACTAAACCCAAGTACACCTATACATATGTACAATCAGAAAAAGTAACAAACAATACTTTAAGTTCCATGACTTAACAGTTTCCATTTACCATCCCTTTCCAAGATTACAAACAACAGTCTCCATTTTCTGTTCCTTTTCTTGATTACAAACACCGGAGAATTCCAGGGCTAGTTGTGCGAACAATATGTTCGCATATTGTTCACTTTAAGTTATCAAGCAACTCGGCCTTCAGGCCCTATGTATCCCATTTTTCCCAGACCGAAGGGAAACATATCCATCTCCTTTTCAAGGCCAACAGGGCCTGGGTCAAAAGACACGTCCAGGTCAGCAGGGGGTGTAACAGCAAAGGCCTGCAATGGCAGTAGCAGTGGGGGGGCCAATAGCGTAGCAGAAGGATCAGTAAAGGAGCCCGCAGCTCCCTCACTGTCTAGAAAACCACGTTTCTGACTCTGGTCCCACATGGCTCTTTAAGACCTCAGAGACTGCTCGCCAGGTGCCGAGCAATCCCACCGCAACCTTGTCGTTTTTAGTTGCAGAGTCCCACACCTTGACATCAATTTGGTCCCATATTTCAGGATCATAAACTGTCCGATTGTTAATAAGGAGAATAAGCCGTAAGGTTACCAGGACAGTCTTTGTTTCCAAGAATGTATGATTCCCCATAATGCACAACTGCTTACCAGCGAGGGGCAGTTGTGTGTGCAGGTCCTCTTCTCTCAGCTTGAGCTTCTTTCCAGCGCCGGTGCGCCTATTTCCAGCGACTTTCTGTACAAGCTTCTTTGAGCGGTTTGCTGAGTTTGGCCGAACCTGTCTTCATGAGGCGATCAATGTGCCTGTTCTTGTCCTGGTCTCCGTTCTGCTAGCCTGTTCCTTTTCATTCCTTCTTTCTGCTTCTTTATTGATGACATAACTTCATTATATCGTGCTGCCTTTTTTTGTTTGTTTGTTTTTTCATCTTGAGGACAAGCTCCCCTCTTATACCCTTCTCCCCACACCAGTCCTTTTCAAAAACAACTTTTCATTGGTCAAACAATTTTGCATATAACAACAGCAAACACCCAGAAACTTCCATGCCTTAAGGGCTGGAGAACAAGCAACTGGAGACTGCAAGGCGTCTCCTGAATCATCCTTCTTTGTTCCCTCTAAACTCTTTACATTCCTGATGTCCTCATCGTTAAGAGTCTGATGTTCTCATCAACCATGGGGCTTGCTGACCCCCATGGCCACACTCCCAAATCTCCCCCTTCTTTATTAATATCAACCATCTTCTTGACAAGAATTACCACTCCATATATCACAGAGATCATAGCGGTCAGTACTAAACACCTGGTTCTGAAGCAGTGACTAATGTGCAACTAGTTATTTTTTATGGTATTGTTAGGCACACTTTAAAGACAACTCTATTATGTTTTCTGTTAAAATAACTTCATTACTCTTGTATATAATTGTAACTAATTATTTGTTGGTCTGTCTAACTCCGTGCTCTCTGGTTTCATCTTGTTCCTGTACATTCAAGGCTTCTATTATCTTTCAGTCCTGGGGATACATGCTTCCATGGTAAATCAATGTGGCCAAATAGTTTAGATATTTCAACATTGTCATGTATTTACACCCTTAAGAAAGTTCTGAGAATGAAGTCAAAATGAAAACATTAAAAATATTTTTATGGAAATGCTATGTCCAATACAAGCACTCACATCAAATAGAACAAAGCTTAATTAAATTAATTTACTGAAGGCATTTAACAATCTCAGAACTTAAAATCATTCATGTCAAATGGTCCTCAATTCCATCTATCTGACACTGTCTGATAAAGCTTGCTATTCATTTTTCTCTATCTCCTGTTTAAATAATTCTACCAGTAATCTGTCCATTAACAGAAAAATATCGGCATTGATGTGACACACTAATATTTAATATAAAAGAATTTCTGAAGCTGAATCATATTTAGAAAAAAAAAAAAAAAAGAAAATTGACTGTATAATGAACTTATTTTCTTGCCACCAGTTATCACAGTTGGTGACAGTTCCAGCAGAAAGTCTAACAACTGGGAAAAGAAAAAAAAAAAAAAAAAAAAAAAAAGCATATTGAAGTAATAGTGTGAGAGAAAATGGTATAACCTCTTTTAGATAAGTGTATTGCTTCAGTTCAAATTGCTGGCTTTTAATGAACAGGATTTAAATTCGTTTCTACATTAGTGCATGGCTAAAGATCTCTTATATAGTAGTTGAGTATTATATTATTTTTAATTCCAAATCTAATGTAAAAATGTATTTCAACAATAGAAATAGAAAGTAGATGTTCATTTTTCTATCTCTGTATTTATTCAATCATAAATGGTGGTTTTCATAGGTATAATGAATACTAGTGAATCTGAGAATGTTGTCAATATCTGGTGCACTTTTATATGCTTCCAAAGTTCACAGCTGCATTCTGAGCCAAGCAGAGAGCTGCAGATTCTTTCAAACGCATATTTGTTATAATTATAGAACATTGTTATGAAAGCCAAGACACTGTCAAGTCTTTCTTGACGTATAATATTCACTAAGTCTGAAAGCATTTAAAATGTCTCTGTTAATGGGTTAACACTGGGTCTGATGATGGAAAGTATGCTTCCTGTGGAAAGTGATGTACACACAAATAAGCACAAGATGTAGCTATTAAAGAAATCCACTTTTAAAGCAATCAAGAGCAAAAAGGCTCTGTATATATGACCCTCCATTGAAAAGAAAGTATTAGTTTTATTCAGTATTTGTCAGCCTTTTCAGGTGATGCAACAGTTTCAATCAATGAAGGATAACACCTACAAAAAAGTACCTTTATGGTTATTAAGGACATATTAAAATAGAAAAAAGAGTTAAAATAAAGTATTGAAAAATACAAAATCCTACTTTCAATAGAATTGGTGGCAGTTCTGATGTAGTTGACAATCCATCCTGTGGGAATAAAAATGTTTTTGCAGAGTTACATTGTTTGAAGGTAAGGAATGTGGTACTGAGATATGCTTGCAGTGGTAAGAGAATTTAGCAGGTGACCTTGTAAAATGCAGACAACCATACTCCTTAGAACAATTAGGTGAAAATCACAGTGTCAAATCAAGTCAGATAAGTGAAGAAACATTACGACTTCAAACAGTAAAAAAAGTAAAAAGAAATTTGAAATTTAACAGGCCGGTAACTGAAGACTATGTTATTGTCTGTGAAGCATTGGATAGGTTGTGAGCCTGGATTACCCAGTCAATGGGGAGACAGGGGAGTGTTATAAGTTAGACCACACAATTTTCTGGTCTATTGAAATTATTTTATTAATCAAGTAAGCAGACACAAGCAAAACAGCGCTGGGCGGCTGGGGAGTCTCTGCTCCGCCACGGCACGCAACTTCCCTTTCCAGTGTCACTGTTTTATAGCATTCAAGTTCCGGCTTGTCGAGACTTGTCGACTTGTTGAGACCTGCTGACTTGTCGAGACTTGTTCTGAGGCTGTGCAGTCTGTTGTTGGGGGTCGTTATTCTTCCTCTGGTGATCATGCGTTGTGCTTGTGTTCAGGTGGGGGCAAAACAGGATGTCTTGCGGTGGGTGGGTGGTATCTTACAGAATCTTTGTTTTAACAAGGATGTTTACCCAACCCCCCTCCTGCTATCTACTTGCTTAATCCTCCCCCTTATCAAGGCCGTTAAATTGTGCAACCTTATCCCCTCAGCAGATTCTCCAAATTCCTTAAAGACAATGAACAAATCCCCACTAATTTATCACAGGAGGGTCCCAGTTATTGAGAAATAAAGTATATAAACTGTATTGTGTGACTAGTAGGTGCACTCCTGCCTGTGGGACGCCAGCCATTGCAATCACAAATAAAATTGCTACTTCACTGAGATCCTCGCCTGAGCCTAAATTATTGGCTAAAGAGTGTTTCTCACAGTCCTATATCATACAACACATGGAGATGAGAGAAACAGCACAGATGCCACTTTTTATAATGGTTTACAATGGCTTTGTAATGATTATAATCCTTTGAAACCTAGTTATGACTTGTATTTACCTATCTGTGATGTACATACTAGCTTCACATACCTCATAGCCATTTCCATTCTTCTTTTGAATTGAGAAATAGACACTTCCATTATAACTTCACCTTTCCTTTCCATTTCAGTATATTAAGTATTTGCTCTTGCAAATGTTCATTTCAATGTTTCCTTTATTTCAGAATTCATGATAAATGAAGTTTGCACTATAAAGTGACATTCACTGTGGTAACAAACAAATGTCAAATATTATATTTCTTCCTATATTAGTCACTCAGCAATGGATTCTTGTTATCTGTCTAGGAAAACCATCAAATTCTGACTTAATTGAATATGAGAGCAGTTTTGATAGCACCAATGTTAATATAGCTACATGGCTTTTATTTTGGCCTACATGTAGCCTTTCAAGCAGAAATCTACATCATGTGCTGGATTTCCAAGGCGAGATGAGCATTTTCTCACCAAAACACAGAAACAGAGCTGTTGTTTGATTTAAATTCTAGCATGTCTTGGACAGTTATTATGACAATCTTAACATACACTTTTCATTTACATTTGTAGATTTCGTCACAAACACAGTGGATATCAAGTATATTACGGAAAATTGAAGAGAAGTAAAATAGTAAAATATTTTATGTGTCTTATACCAGAAATATAAGTGTTAAGAATTATGTATCTGTGGGAGTGTGGCCATGGGGGTTGACAAGCCCCATGGTTGGTGATAACATCGGACTCTTAACGATGAGTCCAGGAGGAATGTAAAGTGTTTACAAGGAACAAAGAAGGGTGATTCAGGAGAGCCTTGCTGTCTGGGACCACTTGTTTTCCAGTCATTAAGACTTGGAAGTTGTTGAGTGTTTGATGTTGTTGGGCAAAGTTGTTGACTAATGAATAGTTAGTGGAAACGTACAGCTGGAGAGTGAATGGTATAAGAAAGGAGCCTGTCCTCAGTATGGGAGAGTTGAAGTTATGTCATCAATAAAGTGGTACCCGCTACTGATCCTAAAAGAACCCTGGTGTCTGTGTGGTCTTTATGCCACATGTGACATTCTGTAGGATACATCTTGACATAAGGCAACACCAAGAATATTCTTTATATCATTTCCTTTCTACTTCCCTCCTCTGTTAACACAGGGCAAAGATATTTCAAACAAGAAGAAAAAGCTGAGACTCTATGATGTCTTGATATAATGGACGACATCTGCCTTAAACCTTTCAGAACAGAGTATTTTATACTCTACTTGCCCCCTCCTCCTCTTCTCTGTATTGTATCTCATACCAGAATTTCTGCCTTTCATGACTGAAAATATGTTTCCAGCAGAAAGTGATGTACATACACATAAGCACAAGAGACAGCTATAGAAGCAATCCAAGATTTTTACTGTTTGTTTTGTGAATATTAGTCACAGAAACATAAAGTTTAATGAGTTGGAAGGGATCCACAAGGATGTGTTGGGTCTGTCTGGGATGGAGTCACCTTTCCCTGCAGAAGCCCACACAGTGCGGTGCTCTCCACTCGTAGCTGGAACAGCACTGGTGTGATATATGGAGTGGTAATTCATGTCGAGAAGATGGTTGATATTAATAAAGAAGGGGGAGATGTGGGAGTGTGGCCATGGGGGTCAGCAAGCCCCATGGTTGATGAGAACATCAGACTCTTAACGATGAGAACATCAGGAATGTAAAGAGTTTAGAGGGAACAAAGAATGGTGATTCAGGAGACACCTTGCAGTCTCCAGTTGCTTGTTCTCCAGCCATTAAGGCATGGAAGTTGCTCGGTGTTTGCTGGTTACTGGGCAAAGTTGTTTGACCAATGAAAAGTTGTTTTGAAAAAGACTGCTGTGGGGTGAAGAGTATAAGAGGGGAGCCTCTCCTGAAGATGAAAAAAACAAACAAAAAAAGGCAGCACGATATAATGAAGTTATGTCATCAATAAAGAAGCAGAAAGAAGGAATGAAAAGGAACAGGCTAGCAGAACGGAGACCAGGACGAGAACAGGCACATTGAATCCCCAAGTTCATGCCATTCTTTTGGGTCTTGTCGCTGTCATCAGAGAGCAGAAATCAGTGCTTGCCCCTGCGTTTCCACTTGTGAGAAAGCTGCAGTCTTCCATGAGGCCTCCCCCCAGTCTCCTCTTCTCTAGGCTGAAAAAAACAAGTAACTTCAGCCACTCCCTCTATAGTCTTCCCCTCTAGAGCCTTAAACATCTTTGTAGCCTTCCTTTCGACTTTCTTTAATATGTTTTTGTCTTTCTTATAATGTGGTGCCCAAAACTGCATACTGCTCAAGGTGAGGCCACACCAGTGCAGAGCAGAGCCAAGGTGAGGCCACACCAATGCAGAGCAGAGCAGGACAATCCCTTCCCTCAACTGGACAACAGTGCTGTGCCTCATGCTCCCTGGGATATGGTGAGCCCTTTTGACTTCCAGGGCATGCTGTTTACTCATTCATTTTTGCCATTAACCAGAACTTCCAGAGTTCTTTCTGCAGGGCTGCTCTCCAGCCTCTTGTCCCCCCCCCATCTGTTTGTATATCCAGGGTTGCTCCATCCCAGGTGCAGAATCTGTAATTAGTATAATAATAATAATAACAAACAAAACAGTCATGAGAACTTCCCTCTCTAGTTCTTCCATTTCTTTAAAATGAGATTTTAGTAGGTTCCTTTCAGTGATATATTTCACAATACTTAAGTTAAACACATATTTTAAAATCAATTTTCACCCATTATTTACAAGCTATATAACTTCTTGAAAAATATTTAATCATGGTTTTATGTAACAGCCTTTTTTCAAATGATTTCAGACCAGTCTATTCATGTAAAACTCTAAAATGTGTTGTTCTTCTTTAATGCAGAACTAATGAGATGTACTATTTACAGCAATTCTAGTATTCTATTTTGTCAGAGTAACTAGAAACAACTACTGTACATTAGCTTTTTTATTCGTAGATACATAAATACTGTGATACCAAGAGCATACTATCTGTTTTTCTGGGATTGAAAATTGAATAGAAACAGCTTTGTCAAGGAGCTTGCCAAGTACTGTGAAGACATTATTTCCATAAGGCTTTCAGCTTCATTACTTTGGAACACAGTACATAATTCCAAATTCACAGGATTACTTTCTATATAGATGGTTAACGTTCTATTGCTGAGGAAGAACAATTTCCACCTATAAACCCCACCAGTTCAGTCAAGTCTGAGTATCTATACAGAGCTATCTGTCTATCAAACTTCTCCATCTCCTTTTTTTCCTTTTTTTTTTCTTCTTTTTTCTTTTGGAGGTTTTTCCAGCAGCTGTTTGACAGAACAACAGCAAGGCATGGCTTAAAAAGAATGGAGGAAAGTTGAGCTTTATTGGCATGGTAATTCTGAAACTACATGCAAGAGATCTCTGAAAACAGAAAATTTCTGTGCACTATTTTGTTCAGTTGAACATGAGTGTCTATTAAAGCCCATTTCTCTGTCATTCTGGTGTTGTTTAGAATAGAAATTACTTAAATTTGTATGTGTAAATATAGTAGATTCCATGCAAGATTTGCTGTGATGATTTTATTTTCAAAGCAGAAAATCTAAACATTTCTCGATATCACCTTTTTTCTTTTTTTCTTTTTTTTTTTTTTTTTTCATATCTTGTCTGTAATCAAGATTCATAAGCATCCTTGATGGTGACAGAGAAGGGGAACGGAACATGACTTACTCTGAACTACATTCAAAGTATCTCTTTGTCAGAAATAAAAGGGTTACTGTTGAGCTACGTAGCTATAAACTATTTCTGCAATTCTATACAGTTACACAGTGTTTGTAAAAAAATTGAAGACATTCTCTCTGAAAAACAGATAAAGTATTTCTTCTCCATGTCCAGATTGCTAATGTTTGGACCACATGGACATGCTTACAGTAAGCTTGTTTTAGCTTTTATTACTGTTATGAACTCTAAAAAAATGGTTATTGCTGGACTTTGTCTGCCTTTTTTACTATACCATGATGCAAAACAGACCGTGGACTGCTTGTACTATTTTAAAAAGAAGTGTGAAACAAGGTATATGTTTCCAAAGATGTTACCTAAGACGGCTATCTGAAAAAAAGCCTAGGATGCCTCATGTCTTAAATGGGGTGCCATGAATAGCATAGCAGTTGAAATTATATTATATGAGTCTGAGTCATATATGACTGAGTCATTGTGGTGTAAATGCCTGAAGTAACTAGGAAAATAAAACTAACATTCACATTTTTAAGGAAAAGGTACAGCATTGAAGAGGCTTTCAGGGTAGGGCATAACTGCTTTATCTGAGCGTTCCCTAGGCTCCCAGCCTTAGATGCTATCGCGCTGGGGAAACTTGGTGTGCTAGCCCTAAGGAACAGCACGGAGCATAGAGTGGAGTGGAGACACTACGGCTAGGCTCTGTAATCAGATGGGACCTCGATTGTTCTTGTGCACAAAGCTGCACTTTTTGCCACCCTAAGCCAAAGACCTGTCATGTTTTGACAAATGCTGTACCCTAGTGTACTTTTTGCTCATTATATCATTATAATACCAAAACACACCTCCATCCCAAAAGCTACCCGCCTCCAAGGTGCGACCACCCCTCACTGAACATGCGCTCTGAATTTCTCGGAGCCTATTACTTTAAACGGAGACGGGAAAACTTTACACCAATCATAAGTAAGATATGCTTGACTAGAGCCACTCAAGCTCCACCTAAAAGATAGAAAATAATATAAATTGGCCCAAGAGAAAGGGGATGTTAGGGAAGATACCACCGTCAGGGGAGATACCATCCTGAGGAAATACAACATCCTTAGGACCTCCTGACTCCTGGGATCAGTCGACGGGCTGAGCCTCTCTTCCCCCCCCCATTGGGACGCCTTTGGGTGAGATCTAAATACTTGCTTATAAATCTCTATAGAGTCTCTGATCCTTTCTAGGCTGCGCACCTGTAACACCTGTAACATCTATAACACCTGTAACACCTGTAACATCTATAACATCTATAACACCTATAACACCTGTGTATTTTATGCATACTAGCTTGCTTTTGCAGACAGTCACTATCGCCGGCAATCCAAAAGAACCTGATTATCTGTTGCTGTAATAAACCATACTTGATTGCATTGTGATAACTCTCATTGAGTGCAATGAGGGTGAGGGTGGTTATCCGTGATAGTTCAGTGTTCTGAATCTAACCAGACCCCCAGGCGGTTAACGCATTTTTGGTGAATGTCCGAACGGACCCCCAGATGGTTAATGCGTTTTTGGTGAATGTCTGAACGGACCCCCAGGCCGTTAATGCGTTTTTGGTGAATGTCTGACTGGACCCCTAGACGGTTAATGTGTTTTTGGTGAATGTCCGACTGGTTCAGTATCCTGAATCTGACCGGGCCCGTAACGGTTAATCAGCTACACCCCTTAATGCGACAGTCATATATTGCAGCAACAGCTGGACTTGATAAATTTCACTGTCTTTAGAGACATTGCATATGAGCACATAGTATTTCTACAGGTACAACTAAGGCTTGAACATACATCCTATCTCCACGTAGATGAATGCCTTTAATACTTGAAAGAATTGGACAATCCATGGATAGAAAGATAAAGACAAGGACACTTCAGAATGAATAAGTGCTAGGGGTGGCAGACTGCAATCACATGAGAACAGAAATTACTTTTCAAAGTGAGATGTCAGAATATTAATATTAAATAATATCACATTGACAAGCTATCTGAAAAGATGGAGACTTATCACAACATTAAATTAAGACAATGCAAGTGTAAATTCAAGATTGCACAGAAAGTATTTCTAATATTAACTCATGTCCTTACAACAATGGAGAACAAAATGTTATTGGGCCTGTCTGGGGAAAAAGAATTATTATTTTATTTTTTCCATTGATCTCCAACTCTTAACTCGGTTTTCATTGTTAGACAAATTCCAGAGTTATCAAAAAATAAAAAAAAAATTAAAAAAATGGTGGCACTGACAAGTGAATTTAAACAGCCATTAAAAAGTATTTTATAGTTTAGAAATATCTCTTATCAAATATACTATTGCATTGAAGTCTCACTTCAAATTTTGCTTTAAGAATTTGTAATATTAGGTTGATGACCTAATATCTTTTTTTTTTTTTCTTGGTAGAAAATGTTTTAATGAAATAAGCAAATGATGTGTTTCTCATAGTACATCTGAAGCATAAAAAATCAGTAATAAATGTACTATATATTTTGAAAAATGAGCTTGAACAAATCTTTAATAAAGTCATTATTTCTCTTACCATAAATCACTAAGGTTTATTTTTGCCCAGTAGATATAAGGCAGTCAAGGACAAGTCTTTTAAATTTGTCCTTGCTTGTAATTTACTGCACAAGAAGTTTCTCATAATTTTTCTTTTACTAATATAGAACAGTACTACTCTATGTGTACTAAAGTGCAAAACATTTAGTAAGATAAATAGAATTGCATCTCAAAAAAGTGCTTGAAAAATACTAGCAATCGCACCCATGTATGGATAGATTTAAAGTACCAATATGGAAGATACGACCAGACATTTCAGATTCTTAGAAGTACTTTCCAAAGCATTGAACAAACTTTGCCCGTACCACAGGTGTTTCATAGTATTTTGGTGGCATTGTTGTCTTCTCTGGTGATTGTTAATGAAATATTTGTGTCAGTTGATGTTGTCTGAGTCACTGAGTCTTTTCAAGAATCCTGGCCTCTACTTTCTTCAACACCAAAAAATAAAAATAAATTTTAAAATATATATAAAAATAAAAATATAAAAATATTAATTAAAATCTGCAGCTGTACCCTGTGGACTAATTTGGTGCTCTAAAGCCAAAATGAACAAATTAAAGACTTACTCCTTATACCCATGTTTTGTCAGAAATATATGGCATCTACATACAGCATGCAAGCATATGCATATTCATTGTTCAGGTCCACGGCAAGTGTAATTTTTGTGTCTCTTTATCATAATAGATTTAGGTTTTGCTCCTACTTTGGAAGCCCAATGAGAGTTTAGTTTTAAGCTTCTTAGTGAATAACAACTTAAGTTAAATTCCCAATGCAAAAGGGTCTGCCCTGTAATTATGAGGACTTAAACTAGACATCCTAGTTTTCTGACAGATTAATCTTTCTAACAGATTAATACCATTTTCTACAAGACTACAAGACTTAGTTGTATTTTAAAAAAAGTCTACATTATCAAAAAAACATAACCATTACTGTAACTGTTATGTGTCATTCCCATAGGTTTTCCAAATATACATGTGAGAGTAATACTTCACAACTGTAGTCTCATAAATCTATTTCTGAAGAGTAAGAATCTAAAATTAATCTATACTTTTTTTTTTTTTTTCCAGGAAATAAACAAATCTATATTAATCTCATAAAATGGATCTAAAGTTTTCCTAATTACGTAACTGATATGTTTTTGTGAAGTTGTTTCTTTTCCCTTTTTTTTCTCCATCCTTTTTTCTTTCTCATTCCCCACCCCTATACCTCTACCCACTAAGGAGTCTTAGAATACTTTTTTTCTGCTTTAAGATGAGATAGGAAACAATTTTTAAATATATATATATATATATATATATATAGTGTAAGTCAGCAAGGATTAATATCTTCCCTCCACCTCCTAATTCTCATTTTGTATATAAGTTTCTGCCGTTACTGAGGTAGTTGAAATTACTTCAATATTTTTTTTGTCTCTTGATTGCAATATGATCTTTTATTTCATCTTTCTCAGATAACTACTGCTCATTAATCTTTATCTTTGACTTCAGTATATAGAATTCAGTATTCACCTTCACTTTTTGCATTTCCGTAGTTCTCCGTCTTAAAGGATTAAAATTACTATTTGAACTGCTTCTGCAAAATATTTCTTGTTTGCCATAGATTTTGATTTTTGTTCTTACTGTATTTTTTTGTTTGTTTGCTTTGTTGTTGTGTTTTGTTTTGTTTTTCCATTTCTGTTTCTGTATTTCTTCCCTGATATTATGTAATATTTTCTGGTGATTATTAAGAAGTTTGAATCACAACAGGGAATTATCCTGAATTTTTAAAAAGAAGAATAAAAAAGTGTCACTTTAGCATTTAGTAGAAAAAGACCTTGCAGAATATTTGTATTTGTAGTGCTAATTCTTACTAATCTCTTTGTCACAGTAACTAGCAGGTTCTAGAAACTTCAAGAGCTGTTATATTTTTGCCTAATCACATTGAGACACTTGCAGACATAATGGTGACATCATAACCAACCTTTTCTGTTAATTTACAAATTGTATCCTGAAGTAGGTGTCTAATCTTGAGAATAGAGGTGCCATATCTGTATTTTCACTATTCTTCTTCCAAAGGGTTGTGTGATTTTCCCCAATACCAGCTTTGCTTTAAAATTCCCACTGAAAATTATTTTTTTCTCCATATCTTTTGGCCACCTCTGCTGGATGACTTAAATAAATCAGATTTAAACATTTTTTCTAACTTCATCACTTTCTTAGTAGAACTCCAATTAAAGTACTGGGCATTATCACTATGTCCTATATCAATACAGGAGGCAAAAAATCAAAGGAGAAAAACATTACATCATGTTAAAAAAAAAATACAATCACACCAATCAATAATTTATTCATAGTATTAATAATATATACTTAAATATTTTTATTATAAAAATACATAATTATACTAATATAACTATGTGAGTTCTGCACTTGGGATGGAGTAATGTTACAGATGAAGCAGAGGTACAAATTGCAAGACAAGTGGCTCAGCAGAAAGGGATTTAGGGGTGCTGGTTGACTGTAAGCTCAGTGTGAGTCAGCAGTGTGCCCCAGCAGCTAAGAGGGCAAACTGCATTTTGAAGTGCATTAAACATAGAATAACCAGCCAGCCAGAAGAGATGATTTTCCTCCTGTGTTTAGCGTTGGTACAGCCTCACCTTGAATATTGTGTGCACTTCTCAGCTCCACGATATAAAAAGGATATTACAATACTTGAAATCATCCAGAGGAGGGCAACAAAGCTGGTAAAAGGGCTAGAAGACATGTTCTATGAGGAGAGGCTGAGGATGTTTGGGTTGTATACTTTGGAGGAAAAGAGTTTAAGAGGCAACCTCATTGCTCTCTACAACTTCTTGAGGAGGGCAAGAGGAGAAGGTAGTGCCAATGTCTTCCAATAATAGCCAACGATAGGACACATGGGAATGGTACAAAACTGTGTTAGGGGAGGTTCAGAATGGACATTGGGAAAAATTTATTTACTATGAAGGTGGAATCAATATTATAACAGACTTTTCTGGAAAGGTGGTTGATGCCCCATGCCTGTCAGGGTCCAAGAGGTGTTTGGACAATATCCTTATTAATATGCTTTACCTTTTGATTAGGCCTTAAGTGGTCAGGCAGTTGGAGTAGATGATATTTGAAGGTCCTTTCCAACTGGATTATTTGATTCTATTAACAAATTAATTATATTTATTTAGCAACTACTTCTCACACATTTTGATCAATAATGAAAGGTTTCAGAGCACTTTGAATGATGTGAAATATAATCAACAAAAAATATCTTTATGGAGATTAGTCTAGAGACATAAACAGGTAAAGTGAGTAAATATAGAAGAATGTCAAATAATATCATGGCAGCAATGACTTGCAAATCAGGTAATGCATTACTAAGTACTAGAAGGAGAGGGCAAATGCTTTCTCTCTGAAAGAGTGAAGCATCACTTTTTATTTTACACATCCAATACTAAAAAGGGGAAGGAAAACAAATTAACAGAGAAGAAAATATTGTTTATACTATATGGGAGTGAAAGTGGAGGGCGGGAGAGAAAAAGAGGGACAGGGGGAGGGGGAGAGAGTTTAGGTAGCTAAGGATTGTGCCACATGCTCCCATGCATTTCTCATTTGTCACTTTGGGTTTTGATTAGGCTTTCTGTATAATCTCTGCAGATTCTGTTTGTATCAGTAAAAGCTGAAAATATCTAGTGTTTTAGATGAAGCTATTTTTTCCCCAAGTAATATGACTGCACTTTCCATTGGGATTTTTTTTTTTAATTAAATAGATGAATACTTTTTTCTCCCCCCACTTTTTTTTTTTTTCTTTTTCTTTTTTTTTTTTTTTCAATACAAATTTGTGGGGGGGGAGAGAAGGGAGAGAAGGAGGGAAGATGTGCCTCTATACTTTATACTTTTATTGCCCCTCTGTAACTTCTGTTAGAGTATAAAAACAGGTCTTAACTAATAACTTTCTTTGTCTTCTTTCCAGAGGACTGTCCAGAGGACTGGAACTTACACTCCATTGTTCCTTCATCATCCAAATCTTTCCATTTCAGTAACATTGAAGAAAGTCTTCAGTCTTTTAACATAAAGCAAGACCATTACATCTCCTCGCTTACTAATGCCTATTCTGATTTACAACATATTTAAAAAATTACCACAGGCAAGTTGACTTGAACTTAGTGTTGATCTAAGTTCCCATGCAACCCCCAGCAATATACACACACACTGCAAAGAACAATCTCTCATCTCAATTCCTGGAAGAAAAGTAAATTTATACTTCAATACCAGATAGCCCATTTACTCCAAAGGCTACTTTATAGTGACTGCTACTTTATCACAAACTAAATTCAGTTCAAACTCACCTGTCTTGTAGGACATTTCAAACTAATTCACAGGATCCCCCTCCCCCTCAAAACCACCACCAACAAAAAGTTTACAAGAAATAAATAGGTGTCCAAAAGAGGAAAAAATAACATCCATTAATTTTTACTAGCTGAAGTTTTACTCAGGATGTCTCAAAACTCCATGGTGACCAATGTATGACCATGCTATTACAAAGGAGGTGGGTGATAAATCATGAATAAAATCTGTAGTTTTTTTCTAGAGTGAAATCAGTGATGTTAAAACATACTAGACGTTTTCTCAGGGATAAAACAAAGTACAAAACAAAACAAACAAACAAAAAACCTGAAATCATCCCATACATTGCTAAATCTTTTAATGGCTGATAATTTGCAGTCATTTTGGTAGGGCTGAGAGATTTTTTTGGTCTTGTTGTTTTGCTTGAGGCCAAGTTAGACTGTATATTACTATGCATTTTATCAATTGAAATGGGTCATGTATAATAAAGAAAAATAATAATTTTGTCTGGAAATAATAATAATAAAAACAAAAAACCAAGAACAACAACAACAACAAAAAACACACAGTTTATCCAAATATCAGTTCTTAGTGTTGTCATCATTTTTAGTCATAAGTTTCTTTTTAACATCATTTAGCTTTCAAAATAAACTAAGTTCTTTTTGTTTGTTTTGTTTTTGTTTTTAATGCAGTTCTATTCTAAAATACTATTCAGGTGTGATTTATTTATTTATTTATTTATGTATTTGAAAACACATTTTAACTTCAGCAAAATACTTAATAATAGTACGACAAGTGTCTAGAGTCCTCTGCAGTTTGGACAAACCAGGAAAAAGGGGGTTGACCATGATTATGTCCCACCTTTCAAGCAAGAATATAGAGTACATCCCATAGGAAAGTGAACAGAAATGCCTCTAGACCAGAAAGCTAACCTCACTTTTCTTCATATAATTTTAAATGATCAGTTCTTCATCACAGCTGATATAACACTGAGAATAGTATACATAGAAGCATATTCTTTAAGAGATACAGTAAAGACTTCAGAATCCCAGCTACTTCAAATTCACTACATAGTCAGAACACCCTTTTCTCTCATGTCTGCTGCATTTCTCATTTACAAGTAATAGCAATAAATAAATAAATAAATAAATAAATATGTATATATATATATACACGCACATTTTGAACTTTCTATATTTGTACAGAAAACAAGGAGAGAGCAGCCTGTACACTTACCAATTTCCTCCTTGGTAGTAGAATAATCATAAATTGTTCCATAATGATTCAAACCTAGGTTTAACTGAAGTGTTAATACAGAAATAGGTAGCCTTTGTAAAGATTAGGTCCTGTGTTGGGTCTGTCTGAGCTGGAGTCACCTTTTCCCTGCAGCAGCCCACACAGTGCTGTGCTCTGCACTCGTAGCTGGAACAGCACTGATAACACTCAAGTGTTGTGTCTATTGCTGCATAGTGCTGGCACAGCATCAGGACTCCTTCCAAGCCCCCAAGAGCCAGCAGACTGGGGGTGGGCAAGTTATGGGGAGGGGACATTGCCAGGGCAGCTGACCTAAACCAACCAAAGGGATATTCCATAACACCTGGTGTCACCCTCAGCAATAAAAAGGGGGGTTCTCATGGGGGAGGGGGCTGTTCCTCCTGAACAACCACTATGCATTTTGAGGCCCTGCTTCCCAGGACGTGGCCGAACATCACTCATTGATGGGAAGCAGAGAATATGTTTTTTTTTTCCCTCTCTCTGTGCTTCCACGCAGACTTATTGTTTCTTTTCTTCTCCCCATTCCCTTTCCTTTTAATTAAACCTTTCTCATCTCAACCCTCGAGTTCTCTGTGTTGTATTTTCTGGCCCTTCTTCTTTGAGAAGAGGGGGAGTGGGAGAGCGGTTGTGGCGGAGCTCAGCTGCCCACCTGAGTAAAACCACCACAGGTCCATGAGACAAACACTCCAAGAGAAGCTTTATAACAATAAGTTTACCTGATAAAGAACTGTATCTCATCATCAACATACAGATATCATAAACAGCAAGACACTAATCACGTGTCTTGCTCTGCAAAAATTTAACAATACAGCTATGCTAAACTGAGGTGTAATATCCTACTTCAGATATTCATATTCATTCAAATTCATTATTAGCAGTAGGGGGAAGAAAAAAATATCCTTTCTTTGCAGATACTCCTCCCATACACTGACAATTTCAGAATTAACGTAACTGTACAGCGCAACAGTTATCATAATAAACTGGTAAACTTAGATTCAACATATACTAAATTAGACTGTTAAAGTACAGTTTCAGTAAGAGAACTCTAAGATTGAGTGGAAGGAAATTGTGGGCTCCTTGCATCTAATTAAGGACCTTTTTCAATGCAACATAGCATGATAAGAAAGGGAGGAAGCCATAAGTAAGAGCATGCAGGGTCACAAGTTGACTGACAAATAAGGCAGAATAGTATTGAAACCAAAGCTGGTCAATCACACTAATTGATGAGGGCAGATTAGAATAATAAGGGAAAGAGGGAAACCAGAAACAGGGAGGTACAGACCTGATACAACAAATTTAGAGACAATGACTAGAAACAAACCTGGTCACACAAATTGATGTTCTAATGAGAGCACCACTTCCAGCAAGATCAACCTATACTTGGCAATTGATTAAAATTGTGAACCAGGGCATGGCATGGACTGGGAGGGGTGCAGGAAAGTATGGACCTCTGCAACCCAGCAAGGGATGTCTTAGGGAAAAGGGAGCGGGGAGGAATAAAGAGGGAGTAAGCAGAAAAGATTATAAAAGGGCTTGTTGCTTATAAGATAGAGTTGGTCAGTATGCTTGTCTGGCTGAGCCCTGTGCCTGATCACTGCAGTCTGGCCAGTGTTGTCATTAAATCCTTTATTATTATTAATCTCACTGCTGTAAGGGCTCAGTGCTAGCTCTTGGTGAGTCTTCTGAGTATGAGCAAAATTTGATGCCAGCTGCTGGAGTCTCAGCAGCAGCTCCTGGAGCAAGTGGAGGTCTTCAGGCTCTAATCTCTGGGATGGGAGCAGTGTGTGTCCCCAAATCTACTGTTGGAGGATGGGGGTGAGTGAGGTGAGTGACAGGGTATGAGAGCAGGGCAGAGCTCCAAATGTGTTCCAAATTTCATAAAACTTTCCCTTACCTTTCCTTTGTTTTTCCTATCTCTTTAAGACTCTTGCTTGAAGTAAATCATTTCTTCTGCAGGACATCAGTAAAGAAGAATACTCATGTAGCCTCTTCTCATGCTGTACTTTTGACACCTTAAACTCTGCTGGATCTAGTATAATAGAAAGAAATTGTCAGGAAGTAACTTATGATGTTATGGTTTCTCTCCTTCTATGTTGCAGACTGAATTGGAGTGAGAACAGATACCTTTTTTTTTTTTTTTTTTTTTTTTTCTCCTGTCCTGTAGGTAGAAGCTTCTACAGTTGTAATCTTAGCAAGAAATAAATAGCTGAGGTAAAATTTCCAGTTTGAAGACATAAATTTTCTTTCTTTTGTAAATAGGATTCTCCTCTTATTTAACTTGATTTATTTATTCAGCAGAGCTAACTCAGGTTTTGTAACCAAGCAGACAAAAGTGAATTTTTCTATCCTAAATATAATATATATGTTATAGTATTGTCCCTTAGTCTTTAATTTCTTACAATCTGAGGCATGGGTATTTGTAAATTCAGACGGTATTGCTTTGGTGACCCTGCAAACTCTTAAAATGATTACTAATGCTCCTAATTTGGAACAATTGTAGTTTGGGGATAGACAACATGCTCTAACACAATTCTAGGTCCCTGATAAAGTTGGCTGTGGCAGGCATAAATATGTCTCCTTTTTAACCTAGTAACTTCACTGTTAAAGTAGTCATTCATAAGTGGAGAACATTGGCTGCTGGGTTCAAGATGAAGAACAGTCATAAACGCTGTACCATTGGTGGGTGCCAAAATCAGTAGCTTGTAGAGAAATTGGAACATGCTCTATGCTCACCTACAAAAGGTGAGATGAAGTTCAGATAACAAGTAACTCCATCTGTTTGGTGGAGCTTGGCTGCATCTTGCAAGAAGGTCTCAGGTTTGGCGGTCAATTCCTCTTCCTGGCCAACAAGACCTGTGTTTGCTGTTTTTTTTATTTTATTTTTCTCCATGTGAAATGAGCATAATGGGAAGCTAATCTAGTGAGTATCTATCATAAAATGCTTTTACATCTCAGAAGCAATGCTGAAAATCTATGTTTGCATGTAAGACATGATCAGGAGAGCTGACAGTGCTTTGATCATTTAGTATCATTAACAGCTATAAAACTCTCCATAAATTTAGGAAATGAGGATTGAGCTCTTAATAGAGCTTAGATTACTCAGGCACTTCTTTTCCTGGACACTCTTCTAGTAATTTAACTTTATTGTAATGATGAACAAAGCAAAGAGAAAAGGAAAGTAAATGCTAACACCCACCATTTCCACTGGTTTTGTGGAGTCTTAGAGACATGTTATCTAAGCAGACTGAATTGTCCTCCAACAGTTTTTTGTTTGTTTCTTTTTATTATTATTATTTTTTAAAGCAGTAATATGGTTATTCTGGGTGGGCTGGGTTATTCTCAGAGATCTACAATTAATTCCGGTGAGACAGTACACAATTTAAGCAGGGTAAATGTGACATTATTTTAATTAAAATTTGGTTTAGCATCAAAATCATACTTTAGACTCCTATTAAGCTTAAAGTCAGAAAGTCAGACAGATTCAATGTCCAGGTCCTTTTTTTTTTTTTTTTTTTTTTCTTATCCAGATAATTTCTGTTGTGTGTATGCATGCACAAATTCTTGTTACTGCTTTCAATGTCACATGAAGACTCCTGTCAGGCTGGCTCGTTTAAGATATGCTTTCAATCTTCATCCACAAGCTGACTCTAAAAATAATTAGTCAAGGGAATGTGTGCAATGAGGGCAAGCATCTAATCCAGTGCACTACAACACTTATAAACACAAATGGATTAG